>NC_082642.1:105649591-105983162 GCF_028023285.1 Balaenoptera ricei | reverse complement strand
AAATAAGGGAAGTTATTTTCTCATTTGTTATTCCTCAATTTCTCTTCCTGTACTGTAGTTAATTTGAATATCTATCATTTAAAAAGAGTTAAGTTTGGTACCGTTCACTGAGAGAAGGCCTGAATATTTTACAGATAGTATCTCTAAGGTCAAGCAAAATAATCATGCGTTTTTACAGCAGTGGCTTTCAACTTTGGCTGCATGTTAGAATCACCTGGGTAGTTTAAACAGTCAATCACAAACACTCCTCCATCCAAGGGTTTCACATTACTTTAATTAAATCAGAATCGCTGGAAGTAATGTTCAAGAGTCAGTATTTTTAAATGTTCTCCAGATGATTCTAATACATAGCCAGAGTTGAGAATCACGGCCATCAAGAAAGAGGAAAATTAAGAAGCAGCAGCTCAGAGAAGAGATTAGAGAGATGCGGAGTTTGCTCTAGGGCAGGAAAAAGTTGAGCAAATTCTTGTTGCTCTGAAATACAAGGTTATCTTTTTTATAACCAAGTGTAATGTCATCTTTACTGAAACATTTATAGAGGTGTTAATTTTTAAAACACAAGCTAAAAAACTAAGCTAAAATAATAACTACCAATCTTTCTTCTCTGATACACTCCATCAATGAATGGCACCACACATCATCCAGGGACAGCAATTTGCATCAAAAGAGAGTACCAGGGTAGTTATTTTAGAATATATCTCCTAATCTCAAATTATGATAAAAATGTACAGATCAAGTTTAAAGAGCATTTCTGGAAATGTTCTTTAGCTTAAAAGTTTTACACAGAAAAACAAGGGGGAAAAAAGTCTAGATAACTTTTTCAGAGACTCTTCCTTGAATATCAGGTCTGTAAGTTTAAACCTGAGTTCAGTAATTCTGAACAGATTCAAGCATGAGAAGTGACAAAATTATAAAGACAAAAATGCAGTAAATACAATTCTAAAAAAATAAGTAGTTATTTAGTTTCCATGTTTATACTGAAGGATATTTAACAAAACTTCAATGGTCTTGACCATCCTTTCACATTTTTTCATTATTAAGGTCTCATCTAGATTTTGTTCTGTGAACTGAAGCTGATCAAGGAATGTAGGCAGCAGAAGGGTCACAAAATGGTCAGCTGAGGAACAGTTAGCAGTATCTATGACATCCTGGAGAATTAACCACCACCAATGATTAAAAATAAAAACAGAGATGGAATACAGAATGCATAAACGGTCATCACTGAACTGCAACACTCTTTAAATTTCTTATACAGGTGATCCTTGAACAATGTGAGGGTTAGGGATGCTGACCCCACCATGCAGTCGAAAGTCTCAGTACAACTTAGTTGGCCCTGGCCTCCTGTATCTGTGGTTCTGCATCCATGGATTCAACCAACCTCATGGATTCCGTAGTACCGTAGTACTTACTATTGAAAAAAAATCCAAATATAAGTGGACCCAAGCAGTTCAAACCTATGTTATTCAAGGGTCAACTGTAATTACTTCAAAAATTCTTTGACCTGTGTCTCCCATTTAAAATCTACCCTTTTATCCAGTTTTGAGGGCTATGATGACTTTTTTCTCAAATGGAACAGTAAGGTTTTGGGTTAATTGAATGCAAACAAGACTTTTTAAAGGGGACCGTATCTGTGATTTAAAAATTATTCTAAATTAAAAGTATGTACTGAAAACAAATATCCCGAATTTGCTAAATGTAATTACAATAACTAAATAACAGACACTGGTCTTAATACTTTACAACCACAAATAATTCCCATCAAGAATCTCAAAGCGCTTTTTAAATGCTAAAACTGACTGTTAACAGTCAAGATCAACATGAAACAGAAAGAATAATTTGTGCATAATCCTTAACAAATATATTTAATCACTCATAAACATTTTGGTTTGTGCACAGGATCCAGTCATGAGAGGGTAAACATTCTAGTAAGATACTGGGGTAGACAGAATGGGTATAAAAACAGGGAGAATAGTACAGAATACTAAATGACCTAGAGGGTAGAATCTACCAGAAGGTAAAGGCCTCTATGGAAAGGATTTCTGTCTATATCCTAAGTACCTGGCATGCTCCACTCCATTTGACTGACTTAACCCAATGTTCTATATATCCATTCCATAAAGACAGTAGACAGTATCTACTGAGATGGAGAGACAGAACGTGACTACTGCAAGAAGCACAGTCATTCACCAACAACCCATACAAATCTTAGTCAATACCTTTACTTGTTATACTGAAAGAAGTATATATAAGCTATTTAGTGAAAAAACAAACAAACAAAATTCTCGCTAATATTTGTGACCTTGCCAGAAAAAAGAAATTCAGTAGCTGAATGGTAGGGAGTTTAGTAATTGAGAAGTTTTCCTGAAGTGTGTGAACAACTGGAAGTTTATTATGAACATTTTACAAAACAAACTGTTCACTGAGAATCATAAAAGTGGAAAAGTCAATTTGTTAATCACTCTAGTACCTCAAATATTTCCTTGAACAACTCCAGTGCTAAAACAGAACAGTTTTCTGATCCATCCAAAGGTTGGCTTGACCAACGAAGCAGAGCTACAGGAGGTTCTAAACACTTAGAACGGCTTCCCAGAATGGTGCTGCCAGATGGAGGTTGTTCAAATATCATCTGCGTAAGCACGTGGCGCAGCTGAGCCACTGAACAGAATGCAAGAAGTAATTCTAAAACCTGTGCAATATAAAGCCTTCATTAAATGTCAATTTCATTAGACTTGAATGCACAAAGCAACCAAAAAATGAAGCTGTAAATGATATACATTTTTAAAGAAAATAAAATAAAAATTAAAAGTTGCTTCCAATTTTTCCGAGTATTATCTTTCAAAATGTGTCACTAGGTTCCAGAAGGTTACAAATAAATTTGTTAATGGTAGTTACTTCTAGTAACAGGATTGTGAGAGCCAAAGAAGAAAGGGCAACTTCAACTAATCTTATATACCTTCTACAGCACTTAATTTCTTTTCAGCACAAACATGTTGTTTCAAAAATGAAAAAATAAAATTAGTAATTAAGAATACCTGCTATCATGCTAAGATTTAAGAACTGCTATAAAGCATACTTTAGAATAATATTTAAAAGTGGCATCCCATAGCTTTAAAAGCTTAAGGATGGCTACTTCCATACTGTTTACACTGTTTACACAGTGTGGCAATCAGGCCCTTAGCCTGCCTCCCTATTCTACTTCATTTCTTCCTTGCTTCATAACCAAACCTTATTCCATTACATGGCATCCCACATCAACTTGATTACTAGCTGTTAAGTTAAATTCTACTGTATTTCATTTACTACCAACTTATAATTTAAAAAAATTATTGGTACCTCTTTGCCTACTCACTTATTTTCTACCTTTCGTCATCTGTTTCTTGTAAACAGCATACAATTGGGATTTGTGTTTTAATCAACCTGATAGTGTCTGCTTTTAACAGAATTCAGCCCATTAGCATTTACTATGTTACACATGATAAACTCTTTGACTTATTCTCTTTTAAATATAAATTGTAGTACTTGTTTTTGAATAGATAATACATTCTTTTGGTCAAAAGTCAAAGGTACTAACTAGCCTGACCTTTAACTACACTTTCTGGAAGCAAAAGACAATATTACCAGTTTCTTATTTATCTTACCAGAGATACGTTCTGCACATACAAGCAAATACTTTCTCATTTACACTTTCTCTGTAAGTATAACATACAGGGAAGTAAACATATCAATTGCTACTGCAAAGCTAGATGTTTTCCTCAAAGTGAATACACCTGTATAACTAGCAACTAGGTCAAGAAAGAGAATTCCACTAAAACTCCAGAATCCCCTTGTGTCCCCTCCCAGACAATGCCCCAACCACTACTCCACATCAGATTTCTGACACCAGGGATTAATTTTACCTTAGCTATTCTTGGATCTTTACATTTCTGTATAATTTTTCAATCGGCTTGCCAGTTTATATTAAAAACTCACATGGAACTTTATATATAAATAGAATCTTATAGTGTATACTCTTACATCTGGCTTCTTTAGCTTAGCATTATCTTAGTGAGATTCATTCATATTTTCGCATGCAGCTGCATTTCACACATTCTCACTGCTTACAGTATTCCAATGTATAAATATACCACAGATTATTTCCACTGTTGATGGCATTTAGGTTGTTTACAATTCTTGGCTATTGGTAACAGTACTGCTATGTTTTGTACATGTCTTTTGGTGAACACAAGTATTCGATTCTTTGGGGTAAATATTTAAGAGTGGAATTGCTGGGTCATAGTTGCATATGTCTTATGTTAGTAGATAATACCAGTTTTCATAAATGGCTGTACCAATTTTCACCCCATGAGTACAGCGACACTCTCTTTACATTTTTTACATTCTCATCTATGCTTGATATTATCCACATTTTTAATTTTAACCATCAGTGGGTATGTACTGGTATTGCATTACCATTTAAATTTGCATTTCCCTGAAGATTAATAAAGTTGAGCAACCATTTCATATTTATTGACCAATTCGTTTTTTTTTTTGCTCAGGTTATCTACTGGGTTCAGTGTTTTTTCTCATTTATAGGTACAAATTTTTAAATGATATACTTTAGATAAGAGTCCTTTGTTCAATATATGTATTGTAGATATCTTTTCCCGCTCTGTAAATAGTACCAGTTTTAAACTTTCATTTTCTATTTAACATTTTCTACGTGTCTTTTGGTGAAATGTCTCTCTTGGTTATATAGCTAGGAGTGGAATCTCTGTGTCATAGGGTGTACATGTGTTTAACAGGCACCGTGAAACAGTTTTCCAAAGGGATTATGCCAGTTTATGAAGATACAAGGAGGGTTCCAAAGTATTGGTAATGTTCTGTTTCTTGCTCTAGATACTGGTTATACGGCTGTGTTCATTTTGTAAAGGTTCAGAGATCGATGCACTTAGATTTTTCTGCACGTTATAGTTTTTAAAAACTTTAAAACAAAAAGCTGTGTTTTTATATACCTTTGAAGAAGAATCAGGATCCTTTCCATTAAGCAGACCTAATACTTGATTAAGACATGAAGAAAAGTGTTCATACCTAGGTTCAAAATAAAAATATACATCAAGTGATAATTATGAAATTGATACATTAAAAATGATTTATATATAAAATAAATCATACTGTTCAGATGTAAAACTGGTTTTGAAACAGATTAATCAAGATATGTATATTCTGGAGAATGACACAACCTTATTTACCTAAGACAAAGACTGAAACATACACACACACCCTTGTTATACTTTTACATTTCAAGTCAGGAGAGCAAAAAGAATGGGAATAAAGCACATGAAAACATTTTGATTTTAGTCTGTTGTGAATCAGTAGAGTCCAAGTTTACTAAATCTAAAAAGGCAGTTTTGTTTATTACAAATACATCTTGGTTTAAAAAAAAAGCCCTAAAATTTGTCAGAGAGCCATACCTGATAAGATAATCTGCAATTTTAGGATTCTTAAGAAGATCCATCAGTAGATCAACTGAATACTTTCTAGTTAGTGTGCCATCACCATTTATGAGAATATTAAATATTAGTTGAAAAGTCTGATGAATGTTTCGAGCATGGAACAGCTTAAAAACAAATCAGGAAAAGTATATTATACAAAAAAATTTAAGTTGACCATCCTAAAACTCAACAAAGAGTCTCAATGACTTTTAAAGTATCAGAGAATATAAACTTCAGAATTATTTTCGTAAATTGCAAAAAAAAAAAAAAAAAAAAAATTTACCTTTTCCCCAACCTCTTCGTTTAACGTCAAACTGGATAATATTGAAAGTGCAAACACAACCACAGTTAAACTACTATGGGCCAGGAAGCTTATAAGAGTTCGATAAAAAGATTTCACATTATTCTGAGGAAGAAAAAAATTTTTAAATAAATTAGAATAAAAAAAATTTTGAGTCTTACATTTTGTTTTAGAAAGTATATCTTACACAGAGTAGGTAAACTTTTATTAAACATTATTATCAACTTAAGAGATCATTCAAGAAGTGAGTAAGATGATACTTTTACATATTGCTTACAGTAGTATAGACAGGTACAATCTAAGTGAAGAGCAGTGTGTAGTCATGGGTTTATGAGCAAATGTTTACCTTTCTCAAACAGTTCTATGGCTCAAAATAACCTCCACCAACAAAATAAGACCAGGTCAGAAAAATCCAGCACATGAACAAATGAGCTATTATTTAATTTAAAACAAGTAATAATGAATATTGCATAGCAAGGGAACTGTTCACAAAGCACCTTAAAGAATCAATGAACTTTCCTGATTTAATATATTTCTAACAGTGGTTCAGTTAACCTCACTTGAGTGCCTTCACTTACCATAAGTACTGGCAGTGATGTTAGGTACTTACTCATAAAACTTTCTGGGAGAGCTGTAATTGATTTTGTGGAAATACAAGACTGCGGTAAATGTAACTGCCAATGGCATATCTCCCTTTTTCAAACAAACAAACAAATAAATAAATAAAAATAAATTTATTTATTTATTTATTTATTTATGACTGCGCTGGGTCTTCGTTGCCACGCATGGGCTTTTTCTCTAGTTGCCATGAGCGGGGGCTTCTCACTGCGGTGGCTTCTCTTGTTGCGGAGCACAGGCTCTAGGCACGTGGGCTTCAGGAGTTGTGGCTCGCGGGCTCTAGAGTGCAGGCTCAGTAGTTGTGGCACACGAGCTTAGTTGCTCCGCAGCATGTGGGATCTTCCCAAACCAGGGCTCGAACCCATGTCCCCTGAATTGGCAGGCGGATTCTCAACCACTGTGCCAACAGGGAAGCCCCGTGTCTCCCTTCTATCAACACAAAATAATTTAGCATTTCTTGTATTATTCAATATGACAAATAATGAGATGCTACGGAGAAGAAAAACTTTTAGTATTTAACATTTTTATTAACTCTTAACTTGTTTTAATTAAACATATATGAAGGCTGGAATACTTCAAGTTATTTATATGTCAATATGATTCTTTGTTAACTTTGATGGGCCAGCTAGATAACACAGGATAATTCTTGTAAAATTTTTAAGAAAAAGGTGAAAAAAATTTTCTTTAAGCATAGAGCCCACCACAAAACTAGACAGAAACATTTTATAAACTTCTTACCAAAGTCTTTATGTGCGTTTGAACAGAAAGATTGTGCCGACAAAGATTTGCCAATAAGCCTAGACAAGGCATTGTCAACTCATCTTCAGAAGACTGACTGTTGTTTTAAGAAAAATAATAAAAGATAAAAACATTAGGTTCCTTCTAAATTACTCAAAATTATATAGTCATTTACACATTTAAATTCCTTTTTTTAAGCAAAGAAAAATCTGATTAACATGTGAACACTGCCAAGCTTTGAATAGTACTGATCATTTATTTCATGTTTTGAAACTAAATGATCCTACTCAATTGCAGCATACAAATATAGAAATAATTGTCAGAGTAACCATGTGCTATCTCATCAGTATATTCTTCGGTCAATAAGATTAAATATAAACATAATTTTCAGCTTCAATAAGTTTTTCTGTCTCAATCAATTCATTTCATAAATTTTTGTTATAAAAATTAAAGCTGCTTTAATCATCTTTGAAATCATCTAAGAGGAATAAACAAGAATCAGGCTCACTCAGTTTAAAAAACTTATTTAAGAAAAATAGAACTATTACACGGTTTTAGTTAAACCAGTAGATTATTTGGTTACATGTTTGGTTGCATACTCACATATGATCAATCAGGAATGTAATTAATTCATCTATATTGGCACCAGAATGCAAAATTTTGACGTTATATGTTAACCTCTGCAGAAGCTGAATGCACTGAGAATAAGAAAATAGCAGTGAATATAAACATATAAAAACACATTTGTGTGCTCACAAGAATGAACTCCTGTGCATATTCTGAGCATGTAACCATTTTAGGAGGCATTTAGAGCAAGAACTTTTCCATATCTTAAAAAGGTTCTATCTTCACACACAAGTGATGAGATCTTAAACACACACAATGAGACCTTAGAGTTCATCTCCTGATTCACACATTTCTATATATTCTATCTCAAACAGCATCTTGTCATCAACCTGGCTCACTTAATCATCTTAAACTTGTATGCAAGTTGAAACACATATTCTATCAATTCTAAGATAGATATTTTTCTTATTTTACCATCTTTAAAACTGCACGTCAGTTTAACTTGCAATGTTTTTCTTTTTTACAACTGATGGCATATTATGTTGAGAAATATTATGGGTATAAGAGCTTTGAGTCTATGCTAAATAATACCAAATCTGTAGCTTCAGTTTTTGTAGAATGTTTCCTCAATAGATTGAGACTAGGTGCCAACTCAAATTACAATTTTAATATGAATAGCTTACATCTCAAAATGCTGACATCTGTATTTATAAGTCTGTCAAAATAGCCATAATCTGGATTTTTCTTAAATTATAGTGCTAGATGTGAATACAATTCTCTTCTTTAGAAACTCTTAAATAGTAGTACATGTGTGACCAACCAGCTTTTAAATTTATTAATGGTGAGAACTGTGCCTAATCATGTGGTATTATACCAGCATATAGTACACTGTAAGCAAGCAGTTTACAATAGATACTATCAATTTTGATCTGAAAATAAGGAAGGAAGAATGAGCATTAAGTGGAAAGTACTGTGTGGGTGTGCATACCTGCAAAAACACTGAATCACTGTGGCAAGTACTGCTCCGACAAACCACTCCTGCCAGCACACTATTCAGGCTGTACATATTCTGAAGACAGTCTCTGGTTTCATTGTCCACAGCTGTAAGTTAAAATAAAATGACACAAGATAGATCATTTTCATAAATAATAATTTAAAACTTATTTCATATTAAATTTACCATTATATAAAAATATCAAATATGATATGGCTATTTTCTTTACAAATACCTTCCAATTCAGAAATTTAACCATGGTGGCTATTATATTGGACAACACAGATATAGAACATTTTCATCATCTACTGGACATGCTGCTCTATGTTACCACTTCTGTATCACTGGGTTTTTTGTTTTTTTTTAAAAATAAGCACGTATTAATTTTATAATCACACAGAGAAATATCTCCCCTCCACCCCCAAACACAAATCAAGAAAAAAGTAACCACTGAATGAAAATTTTAAAACTAAAGGTAAGGTAGGGAAAAATAGAAAAAGTAACTTGCATTTTTAGCCTTAGTTCTAAGTTCAGTGTCGTCTATCAAAAAAGGATGATGTTTTGATCACTAGCTATGACTTTCCAGAGTGCTGTAGTTCACACTGACATTATGTACATGCATTTTTTTTTAAATTCAAAAATAGGCCCGCATTTCCCAAGGTACATTCTTTTCTGTAGACCACTGAACCCTTGATATGCTTCAGATTCTTTGTTCCAATAATCTTAAGAAAGGATGCATATAATTTTCCCTTTTCAAGAGATCCACAATACAAAATAGTTCTGAGAGGTCCTGCAATGAAGAAATCTTTTGAATGTGAATCATTCTCCAAAAGATTCTATAACTAAATCTGCCCTTTAAAAAAATATTAAATTCATACAATTTCTAAAAAATAAAAAAGAGAAACTAAATACATTACCTAGTTGAGATAGCAAACTGATGATACTTAAGATCAGTGAAGCACTTATGTTTGGGTCTTCAAGTAGCTCTACAAGGCAACTTAAGCATTCACTTGGTAGTATCTGATTTGATGTAAACAATCGGGTGAGCTTCTGTCCAGAAATTACCTAGAAAAGAGTCATTAAAATGTGCTAGTTAGGGCTCCCCTGGTGGTGCAGTGGTTAAGAATCCGCCTGCCAATGCAGGGGACATGGGTTCGAGCCCTGGTCGGGTAAGACCCCACATGCCGCAGAGCAACTAAGCCCGTGTGCCACAACTACTGAGCCTGCACTCTACAGCCCACGAGCCACAACTACTGAGCCCATGTGCCACAACTACTGAGCCTATGTGCCACAACTACTGAAGCCTGTGCGCCTAGAGCCCATGCTCCACAACAAGAGAAGCCACTGCAATGAGAAGCCCGCGCACTGCAACCAAGAGTAGCCCCCACTGACCGCAACTAGAGAAAGCCCGCGCGCAGCAACGAAGACCCAACGCAGCCAAAAATAAATAAATAAAATAAATTAACAAAACAAAACAAAAAAGAGCCCTCTTTAAAAATCATGAGGGACACAGAATAATTTTTTTAAAAAGAAAATATAAAAAAAAAAATGAGTTAGTTAAGAATTGGCAATTTTCACTTCTCCATTTCAAATAAAAATCCAGTTCTTCCAAAGTGCCATTGCCACACTTTCCCAATTTAGAAAATTCATACATGTTGTTCCCTCTGCATAGAAGATCACCTATCCCTTCACTCACTAACTAATGTAATCATTCCAGTCTCAATTTTGTTTCCTCCACTAAGCTTTCTCTAATCCTCTTCCACTAACTAGGTTAGGTTTGCCTGTTATACTATCCTATAGTACATTACACTTTTATTTGCTAAGTCAGCAAGCTTTTGCCAACTTAGCAAAATTTATCCTCCCCACTACACTGATCACTCCATGAAGGCATAGACTACAAATCAACATTCTACTACCAATATATTTACCGAATAAATGAATTCCACCTTCTTTGAGGGAGGCAAATGGAAAGTGTAAAGCAGCTAAATCCAAAGGCTTATTCATGGGATTAACTATGTGATTATTCCTTCTGCTCCCTACCAGACAGTACCTAAGCCCAGAAGTTAGAGATCACAAAGAAGGAAGTTAAAAAAAAATTTTTTGAGTAGGCAGGTCAGGAATTAAAAAATTTTATTATTTGTTATTTCACTATTTACTCCTCTCATAACACTATAAACGTACCGCCTACTAGCACCACCTCCGGGAAGGGTAAGCTGGGATGAGGGCTGGGAACAGTTGTCAGACAGCCACTTACTTTCAAAATGCTTTATGAATATTATTCATTATTAAGCAAATCTTTTCTATAAAGATAAAAAAATCATTTACTTTAGGATTAGATTAAATCTGTTCTAAACGTTTTTATTCTTAAAAGACTTTTTTAAAAAAAGACTATGATCAGAATTGTTTTAGCATCCCTCTGTCTTTCTTTTCTATATCCCTTTTATACCCTTGCCCAGATGTCAGTTTTTCTTGTAAAGCTTTGCTGATAAGAGATCTTCAGAATATCTGTTCCCACAGAGTATGTATTTTAACATTAAAGTAAAAGTCTATCAGACTGAAAAAACAGGTCCAAAGGTGAAATTAGATACTGAGAGTAAATATTTTGAGGTAAAGAACCTTCTGAGCATTGCCCTTTTGCCTGCTTATACAGATAGCCCTCTAAAATATTGACATTTTCTGCTTTAAATACAATTTCCCTAAGGACTGGACCTGTATTTCAACAACATAAGTATTCTAAGATATAATAATTATTTATTATAAGGTAAAATTAAAAAAAATCACTTTGCATATTTTCCTCTTTAATCATACACATTGAAGGTTTTAATGCAAATAGGACTTATTTCAATAATAACTAATACTCTAGCACTTACTCTGGCCTAGCTATTGTTCTAGGTACATTATGTATGTTAATTCCTTTCAGCTTCATAATAAACCTGTACTAATTGTTTTACAGATGAGTAAACTGAGGCACACATAATAGACAGCGGTACAACTGGGATTCACTGTTCCTGAATCCCTGCTCCGTAATCATTACATAAGATTAGTGCTGTGAAACACCGTCAAGAATGAGACCAGGGCTTCCCTGGTGGCGCAGTGGTTAAGAATCCGTCTGCCAATGCAGGGGACACAGGTTCGAGCCCTGGTCTGGGAAGATCCACATGCCGCGCAGCAACTAAGCCTGTGCGCCACAACTACTGAGCCTGCGCTCTAGAGCCCGCAAGCCACAACTACTGAGCTCGCGTACCACAACTACTGAAGCCCGCGTGCCTACAGCCCGTACTCCGCAACAAGAGAAGCCACGACAATGAGAAGCCTACGCACTGCAATGAAGAGTAGCCCAAACCCGCATACAGCAACAAAGACCCAACACAGCCATAAATAAATAAATAAATTTATAAAAAAAAAAAAAAAAAAGAGACCAGCTCAGCTCTGCTGATCATAAAAAAAATCCAAAGCTAAGGTTCTGCAAGAAGACAAAAATAGTGCAGCAGAAGCGCAGCAGGATAGCAGAGTGAATAATCGTTCACATGATAACCATCTATCACCCTTTGTAGCCTCAGATGTTGCTCTCATGAGGTTGCTCTCATGAGGTCTCATGAAAAACATTCACCATTAATACTGTCAACCAAAAGAGTTAAAATTTAAAAATCTGAAAGCACCAAGGAATGGTGTGGATGAATGACAGCAAAATTCACATATTGCTGGTAGGAGGATACATCAGTATAACTTGTGGAAAACTGGTGTTTCAACCAGAACTGAACATAAACTTACCTTAAGACCCAACAGTTACACTACGAGGTATATAAGAGAAATGAATACATACATCCACAAAAAAATGTGTAAAAATGTTTATAACAGAGTTACTCATAATTCCACCCAGAACTGGAAACAACCCAGATGCTCATGAACAGGAGGATATATACAAACTGTGGTACCTCTGTACAATGGAATTCTAAATAGCAATAAAAAAGAATGAAATACTAGCACATGGGCCACATGAATACATTTTACAGATTATACTGAGAGGAAGAAGCCAGACACAAACGTACATATTAATCCACTTAACTGAAACTTTAGGGATAGTTGAAAAACTTATAGGGTGTTGGAAATGTTCTGTCTCATATGACAGGTGGTAGCTACTTGAGTGTACACTTATGTTTAAAAAAAACTATCAAGCTCTTCACTTAAGATTAATGCACTTTATGTAATGTATGTATGTTATCTCTCAATTAAATGGCAGAAGAATTTTTGGTAAACCTCTTGAAAACTTTGGGAACACAGTACCAAGAAGCCAATGTCCAAGCCTCAAATTTCTTTGAAGTCTCTTTCAATTCATGATAACACCCTGTTCAGATTCACAACACAACTGTTTACTCTCAAAGAGAGGTAATGTTTCAGATTAGAATCTAAATTTCTTAACTCCAAATTCTTAAATAAAACTGACAGCTCTGCTTATTCTGTGGCTTCTGGAGTCCACTAGTGCACTGTTCTATCCTCACTGAGAAGCAAAGCCCTAGCATTTAACAGCTAACACCTTCATTGTTAGGTTTGTAGGGATTTGCTGAGGTAATGAATGAAAAAAGAAAAGTGTTGAGATAAGCTCCTGAAGTGGTAAGAAGAGGAGCACCAGTAAAGCTTGAGAAAACTCACACAATAAGTGTACTACAGTCACAACTAAGGCTGATGTTGCTGTGCCATTCACTGTTGCCTTCTCTGTAGTATTTTGCAAACCTTTGGTAATTTAGCCTTTTATCATAAGGTTTATAAAACAAATAGTATATTTAAAGATTATGTTCAATTTTATGTTAACAGAAGCTGCGACAGAGAGAACTTTAATTCTATGTTAACAGAAGCTGCGACAAAGAATTAAAATAAGCTTTGATTGAGCTTAATTACTTTTTATTAAACTGAGGTCATTATTAGTTGGAATTCCCTGAATGCATAACAAATGACAGCAGGAGTTTAAGAGCCTAAAAACAAATAGGATCACAGAAAGCTGTGATTATAACTTTTAGCATAAGATAAGTACACTCTAGATGCAAATCACTGGGAACTAACAGAAAAAGTGACAATTCAGCATTTTAGGACTGAAAAACTGAGCAATAAATTTTGGTAAAGAAAAATTGTGATTACTAGTAAGGGAGGTTGCTTCCTAATCCAGAGAAAGTTGAAATAATAATTTTCAAGCTCGAGTTAAACATGAGTTCAAATAAAAGCAGTAAGCAACAGGTTCAGATTGTAAACTGCCTAGTGACAGGGGTAAATCAAGTTTTAATCGTTACTCCCCATGACCTCCACCTCCGAGAATTGCTGTACATTTTGAGAAGGATCTGTTACAATGGAAAAACCAACATAAGAAGCAAAGGAAAAGATACAGCTCTAGCTCTTTCCTCTACCAACTCCAAATACAGCCTAAATCCCCCAACCTTTTGTCTCAACCTCCCTCTTTCTAGGGCTATCAGTAGTTACTCATCCCTTGCTGCAGTCAGGTGAACGCGGAGGGGTTTGGGGCGGGATAGAGAAGGGTGGGAATTCAAAGGTGACAATCATTAGCCTTCTTTACCAATACAAAAAGGCAGCGGAGGGAGCGAGCTGTCCTTTGTTTTCTAGGCTGAGACCACTACATCCCGGCCACCAAGTGAACGAAGGCTACGAGGAAGCCCGTCTCGTCCGCCACCCCGAAGGCCCTCACCTCCAAGTGCCGCAAAAGCTGGGTGGCGTTCGCTTCCGACTTAACTGCTTTATACTGACTAATGGTCAGAAGCAAGGACTTCAAGCAGGCGGTGTTGTCCATCGGGACCCGCCACAGTCCCGCTTCGGGGCTAACACCACCTTGCCGCTCAATGCCAGCTCGGTCCTCTAGCTTGCCCCGCGCTTTTTAAAAAATTTTCCGCCCCCACCC
Organism: Balaenoptera ricei; assembly: GCF_028023285.1. Classification (NCBI taxonomy): domain Eukaryota; kingdom Metazoa; phylum Chordata; class Mammalia; order Artiodactyla; family Balaenopteridae; genus Balaenoptera; species Balaenoptera ricei. Next base: position 105,968,571 of record NC_082642.1, on the reverse strand, counting down.
ACTCGCTCCCAGAAGCTTCCGGTTCCGGTCGAGCTCCGGAAGTCCCTGGGCAACCTGGGGAAGGGAACCTTCTAGGAAGGGAGGGGAGGGGTGTGGTGGTGGAGGGAGAGTGAGGTGGGGGTCGAAGCCCTTTGTGAGTCCGTGAGGCGGGCTGGGAGTTGTCCTTTCAGATCCCCTGATCCGAAAAGCCGCGAGGTTGCAGTTCGAGATCCCGTGAAGACGAGACATCTCGCGAGAAGTGCAATTGCGGCTCCACCTGTGAAGGGGCGGTGGGCCGGTGGGGCGCCGGGGGAGGGTCTCTGTTAATCTGTGAGCTGTGTTTGCGTTCGCTTCCTCGGCCTTCACGCTGGATGGCCAGTTTTTCCTTTGTGCATCATCCTCTACCTGAGAAATGGTCGCTTCCCCCTAGTCTAGACACGGTGAGGAGCTCTGAGGAGGAGAATCTTGGGCTCTAGATTTTGAGGCGGCCTGGGAGGGCCTCTTTTTAAAACCTCTCATTTGTCCACCCCTTCTACCCAGGAATGTTGGTTTCTCAGAGTAAACCTATGGCCATTCGGATTCGGTGGCAAGTTAGTCATGCCCTTATGATAGTCGTTGTCAAACTTATTTGAGAAAGCTGGTCCAGGTGACTCCTGGGCCAAGTGTTGCTCCGGAGGGTGTTCTGATTAGCGTCAGTTTTTGTAAGTGAAGGTGCTGTTTTTATCTGGCGTAGTTGATTGTTTTATAACTCTTGGTGTCTAAGGAAATGGCACTGTTCGCGGTTTTTCATCAGAGATGATATTATGCGTGTATATATAATGAAATGAGTCAGGCTGGTTCTGGAGCTTTTTGCTTAATGTATGCTAATGTTGAATGAAGCTTTAAAAGCCAGTTTGGATAAAATTTTAAGAATAGGGTACACGTCCTTTTAATTAAACCATTTGTCAGAAATGTTTTGTCAATTCAAAGAAAGTCTATTCTACGTCACTTTTTAAAGGCAGGAATTATTTTTATATTAAAAATTTAAAAATTAAGTCTGAAAGCTTAAAATAATAATTGAGGCGTAAATCATTGGGTAATTAATGTATTTATGCATTTATTCATTCTGTAAACAATTGATTGTATAAAGTGCGCTAAACCTGCCAGTCAGCTGGGAAGGAACTGTCTAATCAAGGAAATGTACTAAGTAGGTCGTACATATGGAATTCACCGCTCAGATTAGAGGCACCATGCAGTTGTGGTAAAGAGTGAAGCCAGGCTGTCTGCTTACAAATCCTAGCTCTACCTTTTACTGTGGGACCACTGGCAAATTCTCACTGCTTCAGTCTCTTCATAAAGTAAAACTTGACTAACAGTAGTATCTGTTTCATAAAGTTGCTCCTTCAGTAAATAATTAGAGCCTAGAATGTGCTAGGCACTGGTCTAGGCACTAGATTCAGTGAATAACGTAAAAATCCTATTGTCATAGAACAAAAATCCTACCATTACCTTCTGATAGTGGAAAGAAAAATAACAAGCACAGTAAAGAAAGCGAGATGGAGAAAAAAAATAGAGAATTATTCTTCTAGAGTTATGGTTAAAAGGAAGGGAAATGGGAGGTCAGGATAGAGAAAACAACATTGGAGGAAATATCAGTACTACAAGGAGTTGAAAAAGAGACCTATGCTCTCTAAGGGGAAAGATTTCTAGATAGAATATCAAGGGCAAAGGCCTTGAAATGGGAGCCTGAGAATGTGTGTAAGGAACAGCAAGGACACCACTATGGCTGGAGTAGAGAGCAAGTGTGAGAGTAGTAGAGATGAAATCACGTCAAGTTATTATAAAATGAGTTAACCAACGAAGAATTTAGAACAGTTGCCTGGCATAGTTATGTTCTCAGCAGGTATTAGTTGCATCTTAGTTCCTTGGCAAGTACAGTGATAGCAGTTTGGCAGTGTCAGATTTTTCACTAATAATGACAAATGCATCATGATTATCCCCATTTTGTCCTGAGGGAAAGGGTCAAGGCTGTTTGCTGTAAGTGCCATCTTTCTTTGAAATCTTGCGTTTTAACTTGAGCAGTCACAAATTTTGCATCTCTTCCGTATTTATTTTAATGTACAATAACGTCTTTCTCAAAAAACTTCACCAAAAATTGATGTAAATTTAGTAGGATGTACCACTTATGGTAGCTGTGAGAAGGAGAAGCATCTTTTGTTGGAGATACTTGCGTATCCTAATATGAGAAACAGAGCCATGTTTTAAGACCCAAAAAGAGGGGAAAGGAGGAGGAGGAAATGAAGCTGGGTCCAAATGACTGAAGGCTTTATTAACCTTGAGCTTGGACTCCATCCTGAATTCAGTGGTGATCTCTGGTTTTAAACTGGGGCCTAATCTAGTTAGGTTTGTGTTTTAGATTGATTACCCTGGTAGCTAGACAGGCTATGATTCTGAGGAGGATAAGACCAGAAGTAGGGAGAATATTTAATTTACTGGAATCTTTCCAAAGGATAGCCGAGATAATTGAAGTGGAGATAGCAAAAAGATGACAAATTTGAGAAATATATATGAGGTGAAATAGGCAGGACTTAGTGAATGATTTCAAATGTGAAGAGTGAGGAGAGGGATGAAACTAGAAGGGATTCCAAGTTTCTAGATTGGGTGGTAGGGAAGATATAGAAACTGCTGAGGTAGTCAGTATTAAGTATTCAGGTTGTATTTTATGTTCAATGAAATTTTATATAGCTTATCATATAGTCTTGTACCATTCTCATTAAATTTATTCCTGGGTATTATATAATTTTTGTTACTGTGAGTGGGTTCTCTTTTTCTCCTGTAAATTTTTTATTTGTTATTGCTACTGTTAAAAGAGAAACTGATTTTTGGTACATCTTTTATCCAGCCTACTGACTAAAATTCCTTATTGATTCAGTTTTGCTTCCTCTCTTAGATTTTCTAGCTATATATCATCTGCAAATAATAATTTCATCCCTTGCAATATTTGTTGTCATACTTTATTTTATTAATGTAATCTTTAAAGTATGAAACAATCATAATGATATTGAACATCGTAGTCTTACTACTTAATTGAATGGGAATGACCAGTATTTTAACACTTAGTATAATTTGTGCTATTGGCATGAGATAAATATTCTTTAAAATGTTTTGGCGATTGCCCTTTATACCAGTTTTATTTAAAGATTTGCCGAAATGTCTGCTAAAAAAAATTATTAAATGTTTATGTATCTTATTTTTCCCTTTAAAATGATAATACAGTGGATTATATTGATTTTATTTTTAGGATAATAATAGCAAACACATACTGAGCATTTGCCATGTGCCAAGCACTGTTCTAAGAACTTAACTGTTTAATCTTTATAACGTCATGCTTTAGGTACTGTTACGATCTTCATTTTACAGATGGAAAAAACTGAGAGAGAGGTGAAGTAATTTGCCCAAGGTCACACAAGAAGTAGTAGCAAACCTTATATTTGCTATGCTGCAGATATTTTATTCAGGATTTTATATTTATGTTTGGGAGAATTTAAAATAATTTTTCTTTATTCTCTCTTGGAATTTGGATTGTATGTTACTTTTGAAAAATGAATTGGAAATTTTCCATCTTTTTTTCTGTGCTGTAGAATAATGAGAATCAAATAGAATCATTTGATCCTTGTAGATTATGTACAACTGGCCTATAAAATCAAGCTTGATAGCTTATTTAGTGGTAGATCTTTAGAAAATATTTGAATTTGTAATATGGTTATTGATCTGATAATTTTTTCTGTCTTTTCTTGTGTTAGCTTTGGAAATAAAAATTTTTAGCATACCAACTATTTCTCTAAATTTGAAAATTTATTGATGTAAAGTTACATCAGTATACAATAATTCTCTTAATCTCTTCTTTGCACATTTGAATTTCCATTTTCATTATAATGTTATCTGTTTTCTTAGTGGGGCTTTCCAGGGGTTTGTCTGTTTTATTCAGCTTTTCAAGAAGCAACTTTGGTTTTATTAAATTTTTTTTTTCTTCAGAATCACTAATTTTACTTTTATCTTTAAAAATTTCATCCATGTAAATATATTTGTTCTTTTTATAATTTTTTAAAAGTTGAAGGCTTAGTATATTTCCATACTATATTTTTTATTAAAGATTATTCATGCCAGAAAAATTTTAAAAGACAGTAGCTAAAGTGAGCATCTGCTTTGTAGTTAAAAAAATGTTTAATTATTTTAATCATTCTGGTAAATATTTTTTAAATGCTAATATTCATTCATTTATCAAATATTCACTGAATGCTAGTTATTTTTCAAAGATCTTAGAGTCTGTTGGGAAAGTAGCAAACCAGAATAAGTGCTTTTCAAGAGACATAGAATGCTGTAGGAACACATAATATTTTTTTAAGGCAAAATATTAAGTATCCAATTCCTTCATCAAGGAATGGCATGAAATCCCTCTTCTTTGTACATTTTTATTCCTGTCTGTTCTTTGTATTTGATGTAGGTATTTTTCCTAATTTATAGCTCAGGAAACACATTTAAGGGAGTTAAAAAAAATTTGCTTAGGAGCTTACAACTCAAGGGCTGGGAAGCTCCTTTATTTCTTCTGGAAAAACTTAAAAAGAGCATATCTTCAATGCTGAATAGTAAAATGGAATTTTTTAATGTCTCATGACCAGGGTTTAAGTCATATTAGATGAATCATACTGTATGATTCATGAACTGTAAGTATCATGAACTGTATCTGTCATGAACTGTATTTTTGATGAATGTGCAGAGTTTGTAGAATACTGAATAATGTACTAAGGGAATTATATCAGAGGTGTGAACACAGAGCTGATTGTTAATTCATTTACCCACCATATATTTAATGCTAGCTTGAGTGGCAGGTACATTTCTAGGTTCTGGGGGTACAACAGTGAATCAAATAGACAAAATATGTCTACCCAAGTAGAGCTTTTATTTTAATGGGAGATATAGCAAAAAAAAAAAGAGATATAAGTAAAATATATTAATGTTAGTAATAAGTGCAGTATAGGAAAAAACAGGGAAGGGGGATAGGAAATATCAGAGTCAGGATGGAGAATTGCAATTTTAGTTAGGGTGGAGTATTGATCAGTATTTGCTGCATAACAAATCACCTCAAAACTCAGTGGTTAAAACCATGAGCATTTATTTCTTGGTCTGTGGGTTGAGTGCAGTTAGTCTGATCAAGGCATGACTTGGCTGGGTAGCTCTGCTTTAGCTGTTTTGTGGGGAAGGGGAGATATCTTGAGCTCAATTTCAGTTATGACAAGGTGTTTACTAGACATCTGGGAGCTATTGAGTGGGCTGTTGAATATATTATTTGTAGTTAAGGGAGAAGTCAAGGCCAGAGATAAAAATTTAAAGCCTGGAGACTAAATGATATAGGGTGAGTAGGATAGAAAAGACTGAACCCCAAAGTACTTAAGTATTTAGAGGTTGGAGAGATGTGAAGAACCAACAAAAAACACTGAGAAGTAGTTGCCGGAGGACAGGCGACCTATCTTGACCCCATGGTTGTCTATAGGGATCCATCTCAGCTGCAGCATCTGGGCTGCTTTTGACTTCTAAAAGAAGACTCTAGGTCGACAAAGAAAGAAGTCTTAATCTACATACAGGTTCACTCTTTACTTCTGCCTTCAGAGGCCTTGAACTATGCAGGAGGATGGGTGGCTTCATTCTTTAAATTAATATTGCATGCTTAAAGTACGCCAGGTATTAGGCACTGGGGTTGTAGCAAGGGATTTAGAAAAAGAAAAAAAATTTTCCCGACACTGGGAATTCCATGCTAGTGAGGGCATGAGGCCAAATCTAAAACTAAGAGCTTATTCAATAGGCATAAACAGCAGAACGGAAATTCCATTGGCCCAGGTTCCAAAGATTCAAGGCAAAGAAATCAGTGGTAGAAAATTGGCAGAGGTCTAGGCATGGGGTCATTTGGATACTGTGTCCCCACTATGGTTAAAACAATTCAATATGTACTAATATTAAATTGATTTTACCCTTTATACAGAGCCAGGAAACAGTCTGTACAGTTAATGTCAACTCTTAACTTTCAGAAATGTTAACCTTCATCACAAAGCCAGAAAACCTAAATAAACCAAAATTATTCTCCCTTTGTAATTCTTCTTCCTGTTTTCTCTCCCAACTATCAAGTATTATAATTAAGCTAATTTGCCAAACCATGAAATTAACTTTCTTACTTTTCAGACAGTTCCTGATTTTTTTAATGTACATTTCACAGACTTCAAATCTAGATTAAGAATACAAGGTTTGGATAATTTGGGTAAATGTTTTATCCCGCATTTTCACATCTAATTTCACATCCCCAAATCAGAAGTTTTCCTTTTAAAAAAAAAAGGTACTATCCATTGTTTCTGAATCTAATTTTACAGATAAGTAAAGATGAAAATGACATACTTTTATTTTAAGGTATGGTAATCATTTTTAATTATAACTAGTATTTGTTGAAAGCCTCCTTTTTGCAGAACAGGGCCCTTTGCATATCTCATTTAAAAATTTCTAGTCTTTTAGGAAATAGATATTATCAAGTTCATGAAATGGGTATATATCTGTTTCCTGAATGAAAATGTGAAGTCATTTTCTGACACAGGGGTGTCCAAAGTAGAATATGCACACCTGAGATATGTGAAACTGACTATTAGGGTGTGGAAACAGATATTAGAACTTTTCTTTTTGCTTATTTTAATCTCATTCTTTTTTATTTTATATTATAGTAGTACCTACAATAGCATGAATAGCATAAATGAATTGCTATTCATGTATTTTCAGTGTATTCATATATCTTCAGAATTTACTGCTTTAGAAGTATGTGATCCAAAAAAATTGGGGACTTCTCCAAAATCTTTAACTTTGACAGAGAATCAAGGTGGATTTGGGTAGGGTCATTGGTGGTGGGAGAGTCAAGTACATATTGTATTCTCCATTCCATTCTTGATTATCATCTCCACATGTCATGTCTTTACATTCTGTCTTGTTTCCTTTTTTTTTTTCATTATTGTCTAACAACTTATGACAACATAATATTTTGAAATTGCTGAAAATATTCCACTTTTGGAGAATTTGCTTAGGGGTAACATATGGTCCTTCTGACAGTCCAAGCTACATTTTTGAACAGCATGGTTTTGGCAGTGCTATCTGTAAATAACCTGAAACTGATGGATAGTTTAATATTTGGATTTTTTTTCAGGTAAATTCTAACCTGTGCGTATTTTTGTAGGTACAATACATTCCATATATTTGTAACAAATTAATGTATATATTCTGTAGGTTTGCTTGTGTAAGTCCAGGAATAGTGACTGAATAGATCTGAAGAGAATCAAATACCTGCTTCAGACAAGATGCTAATTTTGGCAAGGGTGTTCCCTATATTGGCAGATTTATAAATATGGGGCATTGGGTATGCATTGCAAGTTTCTTGCTTCCTGGTATAAACTGCCAGATAATACTAACAATGATCTTTGCTAAATGGCAAGAGCTGAGATGGACAGTGAGTACCCTGATATTTTGGGGCAGAAAATATCTTTGGTTTCTGATAACTTTTGCAAAGATTTTCCAACCATTGTCTCTCAGTCCTGGAGTTTACTTAAGCAAACTATGTATTTTTTCCTTGTGGGAAAATAGTGTTTTGGCCTCCCTTGCCTAGGTATGTTCATTTTGAGGCCTTGCCAAGAACCTAATCAAATACAAAATGGAAGAAATTAATGGAAAATTCAAAAATTAAATAATCAGTATATTTCACCTATTCTTCACACAGCTGATAAACTAATGGTACAACCTCAACCTGTTATTCTTTGAGTTTAACCTGATGGCCCTAGCCCTTCTTGTTTACCTGCATCTATCTAACATGTGAGAAATAGACTTTGAGAGTGCTAGAGCCATAGAAAACCTGCTTTACTCCTTTCAAAGCCACCAAGAATGGCTGTTGCTGCTTGGCTAGCAGATATAGTCAGATCAATAATGGTTAAAAGTTTGGTTTTAAGGAACTCCCATCAAAATGTCTGGAGTTATTCCTAGAAAATGTCCTCTTCATATTTTTTTCAGCCTTGAACTGGTTACTGTACTTCTCATATGTGGCTAAAACATCTCACATCTCAACTTTAAGGAGTGTTTTGGAATTCTTTTGGTAAAATCTAGCAGAAGCGATAACTAGCATTATCAGGGTTTGCTTTATTAACAGACCCATGAACTTCTGGAGTACATTTAATTCAGTGCTGAAATAGTAAATTCAGCTTTTAAGATAGCTTTTAAAATTGTACCAAGTTGCATGTTCAAGATTGTTTATTGCAGCATTGTTTATCATAGCAAAAAAAAAAAAACCCGCAAACACACACAAACTGGACACGATGTATTTATCAATAGTGGTCTGGTAAAATGATACATTTTTAACAACGGCATATTATGCAGTTTAAAGAATATGGCAGATGAATATGTGCTGATGTGAAAAATGCAAAGTGCCGAACATATGCAAACTAAGCTGCCATTTGTACCATATGGGATATATTTGAAAAATTTTTTTGTCCCAATTCTTAAGTCTCATTATTACCATTCCTTTTCATATAATAGCTTTTCTCTAAGGTAGAGAATTGTAAGAAAAGTGAACTAATTTTGCCACAAATTTAAACAAAATTAAATAAAGATGATGATAGGAACACTTACATAGTCCTTACTATGTGTCAGGTACTGTTCAATTACATGTTTTAAATGTTTACTCTTCACGACAACCCTGTGAAGCATGTATCATCTTTATCCCCAGTTTTCAGATGAGGAAACTGAGATGTTAATTCCACACAAGGTTGCATGGCTAGTATGTGTCGAAGCTGACGTACATACCGTTGCAGACTGGCTCCAATGTCTCTGTGCTCTTAACTACCAATTCTATGCATCCTCTCAACTTACTTTTGACATTGATGGAAACTAAATGAGATTCTTTGTCATTTCTCTTTCTCATAGACAGATGATTTGTTGTGTTTATATAATACATGATACCTAATAACAGGATGGTCCTATTTTTATTGCTGAAAACAATCTATGTTCATTTAATTAACCTTTCATTTTAACTCGTTCATTTAGTTAGGTAGTTCTCAACTGTGGGGAATTTTGTCCCCTAGAGGACATTTGGCAGCGTTTGGAGACATTTTTGGTTGTCACAGTGGGGCTGAGAGATGGGAGATAGGTGCTACTGTCATCTACTGGATAGCTAGGGATGTTGCTAAACATCCTAAAAATGCATAGGATAACTTCACGTAACCAATATTTATCCAGCCCGAATGTCAGTAGTGCCAAGAAACCCTGATTTAGTTGGCATAAGGAAAGTTCTCAATAATTGGACTCCTGTCCTGAAAAATACCAAGTATATTATTTTGTTTATTTTGTTTTCAAGCTAGTAGCATTGAGAAAAGCGAACTTTAGTTTTACTGTTTTTTACAGTGGTATTTTTCACTTTTCCCACCTGGCATTGTGATCTGTAAGTGCCAGAGCTGACAAGGGTAGCAAATTCATGGGACCATGGAACATCACCTACACATTGAAATGTAACCTTGTTGGCCAATTAGAGCCTCTAACTTGGTCGGGTGACTTAAGATGATCATTTGAGTGGATTTAAAGGCAATGTACTTATATAATATACAATTCAGGGAGGTGACAGGAGTGCTACACGGTAAATGTTTAAATGAATGATTGAAAAATTATAAACAAGAGCTGTGCCTACTTTGATGTGAATATGCACAGCTTTAAAAGTAGGGAAAGAAAAGCCTTTACAATTTAAAAAAAGCTTGTTATAATTTCAGTAGGTAAGAGGAAAAGTGGTAACTGGAAGCTCAGATAGAGGGAGCAGTAAGAAAGGTATTTTACTGTTTCAAGAAATGGATGGCAATACCTTATTTTTCAACCAGTAAAACAGCCTGCAGATAAAATCATTTTGGTTGGTGGATAAAGGTGTGCTGTAAATTGACACTGAACTTTAACTTGCCCTATGATCAACCAGCCAGAACCTGAATAGTTCCTGCGGAAGAGCTGTTTCTCAATTCCAGGAAGGCAGAGTAAATGTTAAGTTTCCTGCTGACAGGGAAAGTCTATTGAATACACCAGGGGAAACTGGATTCACCCTTTCTCCCATGTTAACACTGATTTTAAAGGTTTCCTTCAGCCTCTTCTAGAATGGTAAGGACTTCGGATTATTTCAGAAATACAGGGCAACGTTTCAGGCCGGCTACTTCCTTTCTGTTGCTAGGCACTTACACCTTCGTTCCCAACAGAGGCTGTAAAGTGCTACTGCTGCCGCTGTTGCCTGTAGGGCTTGCCTCACATGTCAGCTCAGCTTCTGGGAAATGATGGGATTGATGATCCTCTCCTGGAAAACCTTTCATCACAGAGATTCACATCAGGTTGTATTTTAAAGCAGGCTGAAAAAGAAAGCCATTAGCCTTTCTTAACTCTTAATTCAGGATCCAATTACCTTCTGATTTACTGATTAATTAATTTTATATCTTTTTCTTTTTCAAGCTGAACACTGAATAGCTTAGCTGAGGCCTTCCATCCTCTCTGCCTTGTTGCCAGAGGATTTTCCTCCTCTCTCTTCAGCCTCACTGTGATCTGTGCAAACAGCTACTAACTGAAGGAGAGCTTATTAGAAGGGGAAGTATCCATATCTGAGCTTTTAAATTCTGAAAATGAGAGGATTTTGTTTTGTCTGGAAAAGGCACACGTTTGTATGCTCTGGCTATGAAATAATGCCTGTTACTTTTTATTAAAATAACCAGGGAGGTTAAGGAAACCATAAAAGAAAAAGTTTGATCACAATCCTACAATTCTCAAAGCCATGTTCTTTTCTGTACAGCTTTATTAAAGAAATGAAGCAGATCTAATTTAGTGTGAAAGAATAACAAGGATTGTCCAACCTCTCTCTGCTTCATTATGGGCTCTAGGTTGTATATTTCAACAGTATTTGAATAGAGAATGCAAATTTTAATAGGCATATGACTTTGTATACTGAGTTTTTAAAATAAGACTAAAAGTACAAAATAATGTACAGAACTAGATTCTGAATAGGTGAATTATATTCATACTGACAGCAAGAAGTGTTTTATTAAGGATGGGCAAGAAACTAAGAGGTGTTAGAAAGCTCCATTTTAAATGAGGGAATTTAGTGTGAGTCTGTGTGTGTGAATCTTTGCACTTGTGTTTTGATTAAGAAGTATCAGCTAACATTGAATTGTTGGAGAATTACCCTTGTTTCTCCAGCCTTTCTGTGTAACTGAGAGCTGATGTGAGTCAAATATAGAAAATAGCTAGTATCATGATTAGGAATACTTGTTTTTCAGATGATCCCCTCAGGACTTCTTTTAGCCCTTACACCAGGAACTGAGTTGTCCCCTCCCCATAAGTTTGTTAATGATAGGATTCTCAACCCTCAAGGCTTAGGATGGTTCAGGTCCTACAGTTCTTTCTTCCCCTCTATATGTTGTTGGCTTTTTCTGACTTTTTGGGAGACTCGGCCTCATTTAAAACAATGTTCCTTTGAGTAAATACAATCTGAATTCTTAACAGGTGACTTACAAATGATCTTGTGGAATATATTTTCTTGATTTAAGAATTACCTCTGCTGAATTGCCTTTCAGTAATGGGCCTCCAAAAGCTCTATCAATCTAATTTATGGGTGTATATTAATATGCTGTTAGAGAAACTGGCTACCCAGTTACTGAAATAAATAAACAGTCTAGAGGCAACAAATGAGAAACTTTATCCAGTCTTGTGCTTGGCAGCAAGGCACTCCAGGTCTGTTTTATTTATGCTATTGCTGCCACTTTCTTTTCTTTTTTCTCATCATTTCTTTCTTTGCCCCAGAGCACCAAGCAATAGTTTTACCTGCTTTCACTCTAATACTTCCTGGGCTTATGTACAGTGGGATCAAAAAGGGAAGTCAGCCTAACAGAGGGCAATGGAGTTTGGAGGCTTGAACTCTCAGCAAAAGAGATCAAATGGGACTAATTTTAGAAGAATTGGTCTTAGGGTAGTTAAATAGAGAGCAATATAAATAAATAGATATGCTAATAATACACTATTCCTCTTTTGTTTTCATTTATTTTGCCTCAGTATTTTTTTTTTTCCTTCAGGAAATATCCACAACATCCATTGATATCTGAACTAGAAAATATGCAAGAGTTCTTTACATCCCACCTCTCTTATTAATGGAGATAGAGAATCATACAATTTTGGGGAAAAGTAAATGTTATTTTTAGACTAAAAGAAAACAATGAGTGCTATCAAGGTTGTGTTAAAGAGAAACTTCTTATACCTCTGGGAAATACATTATTACAAACTATTTGGGAAGCCATTTAGCATTATGCACCTAGAGGCCTAAAATATTTGTGTCTTTTGACCTAGGAATTCTATTTCTGATAATTTACTGTAAGGAATTAATCATAAATATAGAAAATCCTTCATAGGCAGTGGAGTTTATCATAATACTAATTTATAATGAAAAAAATGGGAAACAATCTTAATGTCCAACTGTAAGGAAATGAGCAAGGAAACCCCAGTCAACCAATTGTTATGTAGCCATTGAGAATGTTTACTAGGAGTATAAAATAACATGAAAGATGCTTTTGATATAGTGTTCAGTGGTGAAAAAGGTAATGTAGAGTCTTCCCTATTCAATATGATTACAAATTGGTAAGATATACCTATGCTTGGAAAAAATTAAGTATATTAAAGTATAGGCAGTGATTTATGTTTGGATGATGAAACTGTGATTTTTGTTTTATAGCAGTTTCAAAATTTTCTTAATGATTATGTACTATTTAGATAGTGGGAAGAAAGAATGAAATCCTTCTACCTTCCCACTAAAAGTATTATTTTCCTTACAGCTTTAAACAGCAGTCGTAAAAGTCAGTCTGCAAGCTTTGAAATAAGACTTGCAAGAGAATATTGTGCAGCATGGATTCTCTACCAGAAGAATTTTTTGTGAGGTAAGGGATGGGTTGACAAAAAACCAGCTGCAGTTGCTGCATTTTGAAGACACGACATTGGTCTTTTTCACATAACTTTGGGAAGCTAGTGTGAATGAGATACCCTAATGTTTCAAGACAATTTAGCAATTTTGATTAGTGAGAGATGTAAACTGGGTAAAATCTAATTTTGGAAAATTTCTCTAAGGACCACACCCTGGCTAAATAGCTAAGAATTGAAAGATGTACCATAACTTGCCACACCTGGGCCATTCTCAACAAAGTAATGTTTTATTTATCATTTAACAAGCACTTACATAGACTTACCTTTTATCTCATTCACACTAGCTTTTGCCAGGCATTGTTTTAAATGCTTTTACAAACATTAACTTATATAAACTTCATAACAACTCAGTGAGGTGGATACTATTATTATTCCCATTTTATAGAAGGTAACCTAAGCGTAACACAGAAGACTCTACTGAGTGGTTCAACTGGGCCTAGGCTAAATGTCAATCTGTCCCCTCAAATTAGGGAAAGTTCAGCCTGCTTGTACCTCTCCCATATAATTCTAAAGAGCAGGTTAGTATTGGAGATCTCCTTGCCACCTTTCACTATCTCATATAATAAGCAATGTGTTGTTTTACAAGTATTTACTTACCTCCATGGTACTTAGGGAATAAAGACTAAGACGAAATGTATGTACTGAGAGAGAATTATAATATAGTAGGAAGATATATAAAAAGTTATTTTATCTTTAGGCAAAATGCATACATAAGTGTTATAGTAGAAATGCTGTGGCTATATATAGAAAGGAACAATAATTATTGAGTGGGGTTCAGTGGGTTTCCACAAGGTGACATTTGAACTGAACTTTAAAGGATACAGGTGGCTTTTGATGGGTGTAGAAACAGAGCAGATGGGAGGTCATTTGGCTGAGGAAACAGCAAGAAAAAGTGTTTAAGATAAATTCTTGGGGAGGATTTTGACTCCTGGTGAGGAGTTTAGCTTTATTTTGTGCAGAGCCATTGACATTTGAAGAAGAGAAATGAAATTTTACACTGTACTTTGGGAAGACTACCTCTGTTGATAGTGGGAAGGATGACAAGATATGACAATTGTAATAGCTCAGGAAGTAGTTAATGAAGGCTTGTATGATAGGAATAGTAAATAGTAAGAAAGGAAGGATTTATAGAACTAGAATCAACAGAATTCTTTGACTACTTAAATATGAGAAAAGGGGCAAAAGAGTAGTAGAGTTGGTTTGAAAGTTTCTAATGACCGGAAGGAAATATGTAACGTTAGCTAATATGAAGATCACAAAAGGAGACAGGTTTAATGTGTGTTGAGAAAGTAAGAGAGGACAGATAATGAGTTCAGCTTTGGACATGAGCCAGACTGAGGTGTCGCTAAGATATTCTTATGGAGAGTGTTGAGTAGGTGGAATGAAATGTGTAGCTGTAGCATCAAAGAATGATTAAGTCTGCAGAAATAGATTTGTGGATCATTAGAATGGGGTGCTATTTGAGTTCATGGAAGTTTGCTCATTTATTTGTTTTTATATTTATTCATTCAATAAATATTTGAGTGCCTACTTTATGTCATATATTGGGCTAGAGACTTGAAGGTAAGGTAGTTCAATAAGAAGGACCTGAATCCTATCTGGGAGTGTTTATTCATGGGCATAAATGAGATTGATTTAAGTAGAAAATGTACTAAGAAAAAAGAGAGCTAAAAATGGAACATTACTGTATACTATATATATTCAATATTTCAGGTATATTGTTATACCAAAATTTCAGCTTCTCCCAGCAGCAGAATAAAGTACACAGGTGGTAAAAGTAGCAGAATAGCAAAAGAAAAATACTAGTTTTGCACTTAGTTTTAGCTTTGCTGCTTTCTAGTGTATGACCTCTCTGGGCATTAATTTACCCATCTACAGAATAAAGTAGCTGCCGTATATGACCACTGATGTACCTTCCTGTTCTAATACATGGGGAGCATGGTTTGATAGTGTTAATGTAAGCAGTTTTATATTAAATATTATTAAAATAATAGATGAATAAGGTGAATGAAAGGAAGAGAGATAGCCAGTGGTACAAACTGAGAAGTGGACAGCTGGAGGGGCCAGGAGAAGAACCAATAGCAGCGAAGGATGCGGAGGTTTTCAAGGAGGGGTGGAGTATATGATGGATAATGTTAAGTAATGCAGAAAAGCTAGGTAAAATGAAGAGCTAAGACAAAGCTATTGTAGTAGCAAATACGATTTCATTAGCAACTTTTACTAGAGCAATTTCAGTGTTGGGGAGGAAGTACAGATGATTTAAGTTTTCACATCAAAATTTGTTAATGGAACCTATGGAAAATATAGAAGCTCATGTTCCACACGTTTGATTAAGAAGCTCTGAAGTAGAGTTTGGACATCTGGATATTTCCAAAGCTTCACAGGTGATTTTAATATGCATCTGGGACTGAGAACTACTGGGTTAAGGAGTGGATTATCATGAAATAGAGTTAGCAAGTAGAGTATCCATTTTGAGTACCTTTTGTACTCTTAAACATTGAGAGGCTTCAGAATACTGCTGCAGTATTTTTCATTCCTTGATAACACAGTTCCTTGTGTTCCTTTTTGGAGTGGGGCTTAGAAGTGTAGGAAAAAACAGTTAACAGGTTTCTCTTTACCATGACATTTTAAAGAGCACTGAGACTCATACTGTGAAATATCGTTTGTGTGTATAAATCATCTTTTGTTGAAACTTTCCCTGTGTGGACAATATTGTATTATTTATCTGTCTCAGTTTCCCCTGACAAAATCAGCACATAGTAGATGATAAATGATTGTCTGTCAAATGAGTACATAAATATGAAGTAAAATAGGATAATATTTACAAAGTACAGTTCTGAATAAGTCAATCAATTGACATAAGTTTCTCACCTCAGTTTTATCTCTGCTAGTGTATAGGATTAAGAAAATTATATAAATCATATATGACCCTATGTTATGGTTCTTATATTATGAATCCTGTGTCATGGTGCTGTATATAGGCAAAAGCAATTTTATAAATAAATTTTTCAATTCAGTAAATAATACTGCATATGTTCACATTTCAAGCCCATGTCAACAGCAAAACTTGTCAAGTTATTCCTTTTTATAAAAATAGTTAATAATTTCTAAATATGATATTCTGCCTCAATTTAAAAAGCCATTTTGAAAAACTGGACAATTGCAATGCCAGGAAACTGAAAAAAAAAAAAAAGATCTCTGTAAGATAGATCCTTTCCAGACCTCAATTATTTTCATAAACACACACACACACACACACACACACACACACACACACGTACACACACAAATCAAAACATCAACCTTTTCAACCTTTTCTTTACATTGAGAAACAGTGCTATAAAGTTATTTTTTCCCATTATTTTGGTCTATTGTGTGTTTGTTAAAGATGAAAAATTTTTTACATCAGCTTTGTATTCTCTCTGCCACTATCCAGTAAGGTCATGGCATAATTTCTTTTCTTTAACTTGAGTTCCTAAAGAGATATGGCATCTACCACTATTACCAGTCTTTGGTACATATTGTTTATACTTCTGAAACTTTCAGGCAAAAATTCACATGTCACATTCTTTACTATTACAATTTAATTGTGTTCTTTGTAAGGAGATGCTCTGAATATAATGCTTTTTCATTTAAAATAGGGATCTTCCTGTGGAGGAGCAGGCTAAGGAGGAAACCAAGAATAAGGTAGAAAAATCAACTGATCAACTGGTAAGAGACAATGTAGTCAGTTAACTAATGCTGTATGAGAATTGAATGCTAAATCTAATCAATTTAATTATCTGCTAAAAATTTTCCTACCTTACTGGTCATCACTAAATCTTTCTTTGATAATTGATATTTGTGTCTCAAAGTTATCATTCTAAGCACCAATCCTAACTGTAAGTTAAAATTAGTAGATAATTGAATTGACTTGCCCAGAAACATCCCACAATCAATTGTAAGAAATCTCTTGTTTGTCTTTTAAAAGCAAAATTCAAACAAAATGAACACTATACACATAGAAATAAAACATACACAGAGAATTTTATTTAGTAAGACATTTCATTGAGTTGTTTCTGAAGTTAATTCTTTTTCCTGTTTTTATCATCTTTACTGTCAGAACCTCCAGTTCTAAATGAATAACTGAATTATACACTAATATAAAGCTTTTGTTGCCAGTGACAATATACTTTATGGTAGATTAAAAAATACAGACACATGTTTGTGAATATCACATGTATTTATGTTTAGTGAAGGATGGATGAGAGGTATTTGTTAGGTTCTTGTTAGTGTAATTTTTACTTTCCACATAGTTTTATATAATGATTGATGTCCATTTGTTAATAAAGGTTATCCAGTAACCTAGGAGGAGAAAAATATATAAACGTAAAATAACCATAGTATTCACCTGCATGCGGTTATCACTGTAAAAAATTTTGCAGATGAAATACAATATGTGCAATATGTACACTTGGACCAGGGGGATTGGATCCAGAAAAGCCATTTCTAGATACAGATTTCGGAATACAGAGGGAAAGGAGGTGGAAACTTTAACCTGAATTTGGCTTAGATACTAAATCTATTTTGCAAAAATGGATTGAGCATCAAATATTTTGACAACTAACTTAAAAATTAAAATTGTATTTATAATAAGATTATTTAACAAACATGAAGCTTATAGTATTTCCTGTTGAAAAAATTTTATTCATGCCATAATCTTACTTGTGTATCAATTTGTTAATTAGTGTTAGATGATCTGCAATGACTTTTGATTACAGAATTGACCTTTAGTTTGAAATATATGCACTATTGACAATGGTCATTCTTTTTTTTTTTTTTTAAACATCTTTATTGGAGTATAATTACTTTACTATGGTGTGTTAGTTTCTGCTTTATAACAAAGTGAATCAGCTATACATATACATATATCCCCATATCTCCTCCCTCTTGTGTCTCCCTCCCATCCTCCCTATCCCACCCCTCTAGGTGGTCAGAAAGCACCGAGCTTATCTCCCTGTGCTATGCAGCTGCTTCCCACTAGCTATCTGTTTTACATTTGGTAGTGTATATGTGTCCATGTCACTATCTCACTTTGTCACAGCTTACCCTTCCCCCTCCCGGTGTCCTCAAGTCCATTCTCTACATCTGCATCTTTATACCTGTCCTGCCCCTAGGGTCTTCAGAACCTTTTTTTTTTTTTTTTTTTAGATTCCATATATATGTGTTAGCATACAGTATTTGTTTTTCTCTTTCTGACTTACTTCACTCTGTATGACAGTCTCTAGGTCCATCCACCTCACTACAAATAACTCAATTTCATTTATTTTTATGGCTGAGTAATATTCCATTGTATATATGTGCCACATCTTCTTTATCCATTCATCTGTTGATGGACACTTAGGTTGCTTCCATGTCCTGGATATTGTAAATAGAGCTGCAATGAACATTTTGGTACATGACTCTTTGAATTATGGTTTTCTCAGGGTATATGCCCAGTAGTGGGATTGCTGGGTTGTATGGTAGTTCTATTTTTAGTTTTCTACGGAAACTCCATACTGTTCTCCATAGTGGCTGTATCAATTTACATTCCCACCAACAGTGCGACAATGTGGTCATTCTTTATAAAGGTTTGTTTGGTTATTTTTTAGAAGCTTTTTTTTTTTTTAACTTTTTGAAAAATTTCAAACCTACAGAAAAGTTGCAAGACTAGTACAATGAACACATATACTCTTTACTGGGATTTAGCAAACTGTTAACATTTCCTACATTTTTGGATGTAAATATAATGAAGTACCATAAAATGTAAGATGTGTTTGTTGGGTGTTGTTGGGAATGAAGGAATCTCAATTTAAGACTCAAAACCAGAAGTGGAGAGGAGGAGGAAGAGGAAGAGTAGTAGTCCTGCTGTGGACCTTATTGGTTCCTAGTTACTTTCCTGGGTGGTTCCAGGTCTGTTAGAAACCAGGCAGTCACAGTCACCACACACCAGTGACTATTTTGCGTTTTCAGTGACTACATGGCCTCTGCAGTAATAACCTGTCTGTTCTCATATACAGAGGTCAGTGGCTGCATATTCATATTCCCAAAGTTTCAGCAGGGTGTAAGGACTGTGGTATCTTGTTAAGATTTGAAGGAAGGCCATCATCCATCTGTTCCAGGATCTTTATTCATTTCTATTGCGCATTCGTTCCTCACAATTCATGTTAATAGAAAATCCAGCAAGACTTGACTATATAGCTATCAGTTAACCATTAACTACAGCTGAATTAAGTCTGTAGGATCAGTTCCTGAAGTCCCAAGATTATTACTATTTATTCGGCTCTGATTGAATTGAGATTATACGTAGAATCATTATATTATACTAATTTATTTATAATTTGAAGTATTATAGCTATTCATTTTCAAATTGCTGTGTTTAGTAGCTGAAGCATTAGTCACATAATGTAAAAAGCACCGTTGGATATAGTTTTCATATTATTTTGTAGAATAATCTATTTAATATTTTAAACTTAGCATTTTTTTTAACGCCTTAAATGGACCAATTCAGTACATGTTGTGTTTTTCTCAAGGGCAACCATTTTTTAAGGCTTAACTCACATTTAAGCCTAAAATCGTTCATGTTTCCCATCCCACCACCATAAAAAAAAGACATAATTATTCCCATCTTAGAATCTATGCTTTGTTTATAACTTTTAAATTCATTTATGATGGCCTTCCTTAGATTAAAGCTTCTTGAGTTTTAGTCTTAAACTTTCAGCTATGTTGTAAGTTCCTTGAGAGCAGAGAGAATGTCTTATTCTTATTGTAGTCTGTCAGAGTGATCTACATATAGCATGTAAAGGAACTTATTTTAAAAGAAATACTTTAGCTGGTTTTAATATTAGAGTAAATTAGAACATGTATAATTGTGTAAATTTTTAATAATGTCTTCTAGGACAAACAGGAAAAGAACATACCTACTGATCTTGTCCCTGTTAACCTGCTATTAGAAGTGAAGAAGTTATTGAATGCAATTAATACTCTACCAAAAGGTGTGGTTCCTCATATCAAGAAGTTCTTACAAGAAGATTTTTCCTTCCAAACTATGCAGGTAAGATCATAATTTGATATTTGGAGCAGAAGTGTAGGTCTGTGTATATGATACACTGTGTTCCTTTACTCTCACACTACTGCCATACTCACAGCACTTCTGACACTAGATGTGGGGGTTTAGTCCCACAGCAGTCAATTCTCCAACGTTAGCTGGGTGTCCTACAAATCAATTCAATTCTGACACTGTCTACGTGGAGTTAGCATCTAATTCCACATGTTAAGGGCCCAGTCCAAGACTGCTCCCACTTCAGATGCCAATCACCAGTCCTAGGTTGCCCCAGTACTTCTGACTTATTGGCTATACATTGGGGTTCCCATGACCCCTC
Organism: Balaenoptera ricei; assembly: GCF_028023285.1. Taxonomy (NCBI): domain Eukaryota; kingdom Metazoa; phylum Chordata; class Mammalia; order Artiodactyla; family Balaenopteridae; genus Balaenoptera; species Balaenoptera ricei. The sequence continues at coordinate 105,948,157 of NC_082642.1, read as the reverse complement.
ATGAGTGCAATAATTTGCCAGAACAGCTCACAGAACTCAGGGAAACACGTTGACCAGTTTATTACATGATAAATGATATGATTGATAAAGGATACAGCTGAACAATCACAGGAAGATATACATAGGGCAAGGAAGGGTCTCAAGTGCAGGAGCTTCTCTTCTTTTGGAGTTGGGGTACATCACTCTCCTGGCATGTGCATGTGCAAACTGGAAGTTTTCCAAAGCCCATACTCTTAGAATTTTTATGGAGATTTCATCATGTAGGCATGATTAATTATTAATTCAGTTTCCAGCCTCTCTTCCCTCTTTGGGGTATGGTGCTGAAATTTCCAAGCTTCTAATCATGGCTTGGTCTTTCTGGTGAGCAAGCCTCCATCCAGAAGCCCACTAAGAGTCACCTCATTAGAACAAAAGACACTCCTGTCATCCAGGAAATTCCAAGGGTTTTAGGAGCTCTGTGTCTGGAACCAGAGTCAAAGACCAAATATTGGCAGGAACTGGGGACAGATCAATATATGTATTTCTTATTATATATATATTTCCTATTATTTTACAATGACTCTTTTCTTTTCTTTTCCGTTTTCTTTTCTTTTCCTTCCTTTTCTTTTCTTTCTTTCTTTCTTTCCTTTTTCCCTCCCTCCTTCCCTTCCTTCCTTCCTTCCTTCCTTTCTTCCTTTCTTTCCTTTCTTTCTTTCCTTTTCTTTACTATAACAGTGCCACTAAGGTCTTGACATCTCCATGTCAAGGGCTTTGGTTTCAGCTTTGACGCTAGACTTTTATTAATTAAATAAAGCTGTGAAGGGCTTTGGTTTCAGCTTTGACTCTAGACTTTTATTAATTAAATAAAGCTGATGCTAGCCTTTCAAGGATAATGGTAGGAATGTGGGTTAGTAGCTTATAAGCTGTTGACTATAAGGTCTAGTGTTTATTCTAATTCTAATAACACACAACATGCCACTCTGGGAGAGGAAACTGCTTTCAGTTTTCCTAATTTGTAAAATACTGACAGATTTTTCAAAAATGTAAAGTATAAAGAAAAATAATAAGACTTGGATTTTTTAATGAGATAAACATTTTAGAGAATATATTGTCAATTTGCATCTTAGAAATAGTTTTTCTAGATAATAAGTTGTGAAGCTTTCAGCACAAGTTGGGTATCAGTTTATAAATTAATGGAATTTCCCAAAGTTAAAGAAAATGATCTTCTCTTCTTTGTGACAATTAATTGGGGGGCGGAGACAGAACGCCATAGGTGTCCTGAAAAGGCCACATTTACCTTTTCTGTGAAAGAATATATCATTAATTATTACCATGAAACAAATTAATACTATTATGATTAAAAATTTTAAAAACTCTAAAAATATCCGAAGACTTTATATACAGCTATAATCTTAAGTGAGGTAATTTACCACAAGTATGAATTCTGGTTTGAAATTGATGGAATAATGCCACTATTCCCCTCTTATCTTTTGGAAATCACCCAGAAACCACAAGAAGAAATAGAAATCAGTAGGCTTTATATATATAAACAATACCAGTTAGAAGGTAAAAATGAAAGAAAAATATTTTTAATAGTAACAGAAAAGATAAAATACCCAGGAAGACACTTAAGAAGTATACAAGATATAAACTAGTGTTTCTCAAAGTTTTTCCTAAGCCACTTACGTGAGCCTATCTGACCCCCATACTAGTCCTAAAGAATCAAAATCTCTGGGGGAAGGTCTGGGAATCTGCATTTTAGCAAGTACCCCCACACACTGATTTTTTTACATTAAGTTTAGAAATCAATACTTCATATTAAAACAATAAATAAAAATTTCTAAAACTCTATTAAAGGTAAGATACGAAGACCTGAATGGGAAGCAATACATGTAGGAAGACACAACGTGATAGAGAAGTCAATTTTCCTGAAATTAAAATTTACAAATATTATATAATTCCAATAAAAATAACAAAAGTTTTTTTTTTGTTGTTTTTTTTTTGTTCGTTTGTTTTTGTTTTTGTTATTAAAAGCTAGTTCTAAAGGGAGATTAAGGGAAGAATAGCCAGGAAAATTACAAAAGAGAAGTGTGGGAGAGAAGGGCTGGGAATTTGCCCACTTTGATATTAAAACTTACTATGGGGACTTCCCTGGTGGAGCAGTGGTTAAGAATCAGCCTGCCAATGCAGGGGACATGGGTTTGAGCCCTGGTCCAGGAAGATCCCACATGCTGCGGAGCAACTAAGCCCGTGCGCCACAACTACTGAGCCTGTGCTCTAGAGCCCATGAGCCATGACTACTGAGCCCGCGTGCTGCAACTACTGAAGCCTGCATGCCTAGAGCCCATGCTCCTCAACAAGAGAAGCCACCGCAATTAGAAGCCCATGAACCGCAACGAAGAGTAGCCCCCGCTCACCACAACTAGAGAAAGCCCACGCACAGCAACGAAGACCCAACACAGCCAAAAATAAATAAATTAAATAAATAAATTAAAATACAAGAGAAATTCCAGTAGTAGACCCAAATACATTCAGAAATGTTATGTGTAATAACAAAAGTTGGTAATACTAAAGGGGAAGTGGACCAATCAGCAATCCCAGTGGAAGATTTTAACATAGCTCTCTTAATAAGTAATAGAACATGAACACAAAATTAGTAGAGCTGTAGCAAACTTGATGTAATTGACTTATATATATGTAACAGTGACAAAATGTATATTCTTTTTAAATGCATATAACATTTACAAAAATTGACCGTATACTAGTTCACAAAGCAAATCTCATCAAATTTCAAAACATCAAAACATGCAGAGCATGTTCTCTAACAACTGTACAATTAATTTAGAAATTAGTTACAGATAGATAAACTAGAAAACCATTGTTCCTAAGTTAAGATATATACATCTAATCTAGTTAAACCAGCGATCAAAGAAGAAAGCACACTGGACATTAGATAAATTTTGGAACTGAATGAAAAACATATATCAGAATTTGTGTTATTAGATAAAGGCTGTGCTGCAAGGATTATTTATAGCTTGAAATGCATATAATCGAAAAAGTAGCAAGGTTGAATATCAGTCATCTAAACATAAAATTCAAGAGGCTAAGGAAAGAACAGCAAATTAAAAACAGAGTCGAGAAAAGAATAAAGATAGCTAAAACTAATGAAATAGAATAAAACAAACTAGAAAAGGTCAGTTAAACCAAAACTTGATTTTTTGAAAAGACCAATAAAGTTGATAAATGCCTGGTAAGAATGTTCAAAAAAAAAGAAGGCAAAAAGAACCAAAATCATGGATGAACGTAAAAACATCAGTACAAATTCCATAGTTATCTATTTTGTCTGAAGGGGATTAAGAGGTGCAAACCTACAGCTATAAGATAAATAAGTCAAGGGGATATAATATATACCTAGGGAACATATCAGTAATATTATAACAAGTTCGTATAATGATGGATGTTAATTGGTCTTATTGCAGTGATCATTTCATGATGATGTCATAAGAAAAATGTCAAATCACTATGTTGTACACCTTGAAATATAATATTATATGTTAATTATAACTCAATAAAATTATTTTTAAATTCCATAGTCATCTAAAGGATAATACAGAATTCTGCTACTTGCAGTGGCTGCCTGGGTTGGTTTAGAGCAACCTTCTTTTGAGAAGAACTAGAAAAACAGGACAGAATCTTTTGCTTATTTGTGCTTTTCTTGCAGATCACTTAATTCAACTAGGGACTGAGATGATTCTAAGCTTTACTTCTGTTCTGTGAAGAAGAGTCTATTTGTGGTTTACCCTTTGTTGCAGATACTGTCAGTGCCCTGCCGATACCCCTTGGCCCCTTGAACTCTATCATTTCAGTATACTCTGGACAGTTTCCAATTTTCAGTATCTACATCTCTATGCTTCAGGCCTTTCTTTTTTTTTTTTTTTCTGGAACTGCAGAAGGCTGTAATTCTCATGGCAGTTTAGAGACCCCAAGGAATTAATACTCCCCCCTTACCTCAGAAAGCACTCAGTCAATAAACCTTGGGAGTTATTATATAAATATCCCAGTTCTCTCTCCGCTTAAGTTGGATAATACTGAGGCTTGAATTTTTCAATGTTTTTCTGTTGTATTAACCTTAGTCATCCACTGTGGGTAACTAGCTTAATAACACACCTGTTAATTTAAAGTCTGCTTTCTCTTCCCTGATGCCCTTCTCCACTCCAGTACCATTGTTATCTGCACCTCTCAAATAAACTACTTGCATTCAAATCCTTGTGTTAGGGTCTGCTTCCAACTGGAACCAAAACAGACACTTTGACTCTAAGGGTAAATTTCTTCAGGGTCCCAACCAAAAGAATAAGGTGTTTACCAGGGCCCCTCTTCCTTGATAGGTCATACACTCCAATTTTCCCTCTAGCTCTGCAGCTTTGTGGAAAGCTCTGCCTAGCATTTCAGCCTCTCAGCCATAACTGAATACAGCAATTGCCTTAAGGAGAAAAGTGGCTCCAAAAGTCAGTCTGCTGTCTCTGGGCCTTCCTCCTCTATTGCATGTTGGTCCCAGAGATTTTCAGTGCCTTGGTAGCTTTCCAAACAAAAAAAGTTTTTTTTTGTATTTTATCCAGCTTTTTTAGTTCTCGTTGAGAATATTGCTCTGAAACTACCTAAACTGTTTGGCAATGGTGGAACTTCAGTGTTATGTTTTATATATCTATTCAAATTCAAGAGATATTGTTGAGTATATGGTTGGATACATGAGTCTGGAATTCAGGTGATAGTTCTGAGCTCGAAATAATAAATTTGGAAAACTGTCAGTGTGTAGACGCTATTTAAAAAGATGACAGTGGATTACTTTATCTAGGGAATGTGTGTTGATAGAGAAGAGGTTCATTAAATAGAGTGTTATGGAGACTGAAGTAAAGTATCTAGTTAGGCTAGGAGAAAAACAGGGAAGTACTGTATACTGGAAACCAAGTTAAAGTGTAGATTAAATTTCCCACATAGATAATACATCATTAAACAAATAATGTAATTTAAGCCAAGCATTTGTGGGTACAAGGCATTGGGGAATGGACACAAAGATAAGACATAGTTAATTCCTTTCATTGCATCTATGTAAATAAACTATGGTACATAATAAATCATATATTAGCTTGGTTCCAATTAGATGACAGCATAAGATGGTTTGCCTTGGTGTTGGTATTTTTAAAGCCAGCATTCCTATTTACCAGAGATTCAGGGCTGGAATGAAGATTTTTAGCTATGTTAGAGAATAGAAGGTATGAGAATGAAGTGGGATTATGACTTTCCTCTGAAGTAGGAGTGGACATTGCCAACCCTTCAACAGGCATAGGAATGCTTTTTAGTATCTTGAGGAAGTAGTTACAAAGATGATTTGTCGAACTACTTAAAAACAAACAAATATGAGAACAATTTTATCTAGGTCATGTGGATTTTTAAAAAAATCATCTTTATTCTCCAAATTTTCTACAATGAGCATGTATTATTTGTATAATAAAAATCAATGTTGATATTTGCTCTAACTTAAGGAAATTTTCAACCAAATTATTTTCCACAGAGAGAAGTTGCAGCCAACAGCCAAAATGGGGAGGAAATTGTTCCTGCTTTGACTTTACGTTTCTTAATAACACAACTGGAAGCAGCACTTAGGAACATTCAAGCTACTAATTATACTGTAAGTGTTTTCTTTTTGAAAGTTTGAAATAATGGACTTGGACAACATTTTTTCAATGAGAGAACAGTCCGTGTATGCTTATTTTAAGGTGTAGGCCAATTTGTATTTTCCTCATTTACCTCTAGAGAAAGGTACACATAGATTGATTTCTTTCACATGTCTTGTACTTTCTCATGACTGCTTCTCTTTAATGAGCCGATTCTAGTTTCCTTTCCTACCATAACTGTTCATCTTAAATAGAGAAACTTGAACTAGTAAAAATGGGCTTTCCCAATTAGAAATGGAGAGTCATGAACTTTAAAAACTACTCCTTCCTTTCCCCCTAATTGATAATCAGCTCCTCTTTTTACTAATATTTCTGTTTTTTAATTTGAAGTATAGTTGATTTACAATTTTGTGTTAATTTCTGCTATACAGCAAAGTGATTCAGTTATATGTATATATACATTCTTTTTTATATTCTTTTCCATTATGGTTTATCTCAGGATATTGAATATGGTTCTTTGTGCTATACAGTAGGACCTTGTTGTTTATCCATTCTATATGTAATTCTACTGATATTTCCGTATTTGTAAAAATTGGAACTTCTGTCATCTATTATTGAGTAATCATGTCAGATAAAATTGACAAGACATACTTATATGTTCAAGGTCAAATGATACTTCAGAAATAGAGAAAAATCTGAGGAAAAGTAAACATTGCATCAAAAATAAGAACCAATAGTAAGGACGTAAAAGGAAAAATCAGTCTTTTGAATAATTTGGATCAGTAAAATAAACTAAGTTTTGCACACATGTAGAAGATGGATTAGAGTTGTCTTCAAGAATGGACTACCCAGGCATCAAACAAAGTAGCCTAAGACACCACATCCCATATTATAATAGTATACAAAGAGATGGAAAAATCATCCTTTTTTAGGATTCTCAGGACAGGTTCTAAGACGTATATATACCACCGTAAAGGAATTCTAGATGGAGTCAAAAGAGGGAACAAAGAAAAGTAGTTTGCATCAACATGGAATCCCAAGAACTTCTGGGATGCTGCAGACCTGCTATTTCTCCCAGTGACCAGGTTGCTAAGCAGTGAAATAAATCACTATAGACTCAGCATTAACAGATGCTGATTGCTTAGCCTTCTCTACTTAGGCATTACTTCAAAGATGAGTCTTACACTAAGAATGGAAAAGTTTCCTCTGTTGGTGGCACTTGTGAGCAGAATCAGAATTGTCACAATCAGAGCAGCCTACTGCTATATCCAAATGTGTCTCTCTGTTCCTCAAGGCCACCGAGGAGAGGCGAGGCAACCTTTTAGGAAGTGGCAGTAGGGTGGGGGTGGGGGACAGCTGCCAGTAACATCCATTTAGTTCCAGTACCTGGGATACTCTCTGTTAATGGGGGGAAGGTAGGAAGGAAAGGGCAGGGCCTTTAGGTTAGAAATGTACCATTTGCATCTTTAAATTCTTTACATTCTACATCTAATGAAAGCATTACCACAATTTTGCATCTTATCTTGTTCTCAAATGCTCTTTTTTGTTTAGAATTGTATGAGCCAAGGACTTTGTTGTAGTATTAATGAAGCTAGTTTTTTAAAAGTTACAAAATAATAGTTCTCACCTATTAGTGTTTGCTATAAAGCAGACACTGTTCTAAGCACTTTGTAAGGATTAGCTTATTTAGTCTTCACAAGCAACCCATCTCATTATTCCCATTTTACAGATTAGAAACTAGGGCACGGAGGTTAAATAATTTGCTTAATTCATCAAGTAGTAAGTAGTGGAGTCAAGATACAAACCCATGTAGTGTTGGCTTCAGAGCCTCTGCAGAGATAGGAAGTTTAAGGTGGAAACCAATCGGATGTTACAGGGGAGTTTGTGTTTATAAACTCACTTGGCCCATTGATAACAAACATACATGTGTATTTTCACTGAAGTTAGTTTGAAGCTAAACTCCTAACCCCAGCCAGTTATAAATATATACTGTTGGCCATTATACTTTTTGTCAGTATAGAGCTTATGAAAAGAATGAACAATATTTTTCTCCATAGACATTTAATTTTTTATTTTGAGATAATTTTAGACGCAGAGAAGTTGCAAAAATACAACTTTGTACAATACAGAAGTACAGAGAGGTCCTGGTGTACCCTTCAGGCAGTTTCCCTCAATAGTTACATCTACATAACAATATATTATCAAAACCGGGAAGTTGACATTGGTATAGTGGGTATTGTGTCAGGGGCCTCCAACCCCCATGTTCAGAAGGACTGATGAGACTCAGTAAATAGTTGTACTCATGCTGAGATTTATTACAATTATATAGTAAAGATACACACCCAGACTATAATGGTCAAAACATAACATAGGCAGAGTCTAGAGGAATCCATCTTCAGGCTTCCTTATGTTTTCTCCCTTCCATGAGGAGTTACACAGAGTACATTCCTTCTTTCCCTCCTTCGCAACAAAAATGCAGCAGTGTGTGTGTGTGTGTGTGTGTGTGTGTGTGTGTGTGTGTGTGTGTGATATTTCTGCCCAGGGAAGTCCATTAGAGAATCAGTGCTCAAGATTTTTATTGGTGGTTGGTCGTGTAGACAGCCTCTGCCTAACATGTATCAAAATTCCAGATTCCCAGGAGAAACTTCCTGGTGTTCAGCATAAATCACATAGTTGGCACAAACATTCTAGGAACAGTGAGACACCCCTGTCAGAGAACAGTGGGAACACTCTTGAAATCCAGATTTATAGATACCAGCCAAGGTCAGCCTTACAAGCAGACCTTTCTAAGGATAGCATTCTCAGGCCAGCTGTGATAAGTTTTTTATGCACAGGTGTGTATAGTTCTGTCCCATTTTATCGCAAGTGTATATGTTTGTAACCACTACTGGAATCAGGATAAAAGAACTATTTCATCACCATGAAAATCTCTTATGCTACCCTTTTATAGTCACATGCACCCTTTACCCTCCTCACTCTCCCTAACCCCTAATCTATTCTCCATCTCTAATTTGGCATAGACCATTTTCAAATGAAGGAAATATTTGTGTTTTAATTTTTCATTAAATAAGTGATAAGCTTTATGTTCATACTGTTAAAACAAAACCCACACGTGGACAATAAAAGACTTTGATTTAAGAGATCATTGTATTTTTTAAGCTGGATGGTAGTATTTGTTATTATCTAAAGTGTTCCTATACAAAAATATCATGAGAGAAAGAATTTTTTGGAAAGTTTTAGTATAACAAATCTTGATGGCATTTGCTTTCATTTTCTTTGATCAAACTCTAATGTTTTATTTTGAGATTATTGACTGTCTTCTGGGTCAAACTATTAAATACATCTAGAATGAATTCTCTGTAGTGATTATTAGATGATTGACAATATAATGATAATTTTAACTATTTTTAATAGTTATTAAATAGGCCTAGGATATTTAATTAAGCTTTCTACACTAAAAAGTAGCATAGTCTAAATAATCAACTAAAGTATATTTTATCTTTTTAGGCACATCAGATTAATATTGGTTATTATTTGACATTACTCTTTTTATATGGAGTAGCAGTCACTGAAAGAGGAAAGAAAGAGGTATGTAGCATGTGTTATTTGCACATTATAAATCTCTTCACATACACTGACTTCATTTTAACAAATTAAAGTGTTGATTTTTGACATTCTCTAAAAATTGAAACCACTCTGTGACTTTTCTGTCATATATTGAAAATGTAGAGTAATTATGCTAGAGACTATATTGTGAAACTAAAAATATTGCTAGGGGAAACTTAATGTTAGCTTATAACTTTATTTTATTTATCTTTGAAATACTTATCACTTATATAAAACAGAAAATTGTTTAGCTTCTTTCACTTATATAATAAATTTTAATCCATTTTTTAGTGTAGTTTAATCTCTCTGGTCTTTATCTTACCCTCTTTGTAAAATATGAGTTTTACCTCAAATTCTTTATCAAATAAAGTGAAGTGCAAAAGTAAAAATCGAGGAGGTAAGTAGGTGATTTCTAAGGGTCCTTACAAATTTAAATACTCTTTTTCTTATTTTTAATGGTTTCTCAATTGCAGCCTTGATATCTCTTTTACTTTTTGTATTCCTAAATTTGTACTCTCTACTTGGTTTCATAAATAAATAAATCTGACTTGTTAATTAGGTGAAGTAGAATTTATAAGCACCAAACTGAAAACATTTCCACTTTAAATAATTTCACATAATGCTAATTATTTAGTGTGATGTGCTAGAGAATATTTTAAAATGAGGCCATGCAGCATTTTTTTTCCCAGGGAGACCGGGGCTACTGTGCCTGTTTTAATAATGATAACTAAAACATTTATTAGAACTGATTCTGTAGTTTACTTCTAAACCTATATTGCTTATGATCAAGGTGGTCATTCCTCAAAAGAGACTATATGTGTGGTCAAAAAGTCACTTATTTCCTATTTGAAAAACTAGGAAGATTTGTGCTCCAATTAGAATGAAAAATTAGGAAGAATTATAAAGAACTATGTTCCCATAGTCATCAGAAGAGCCCTTATTTTGGCTAGTAATATTTGTCAGTTTTAGATATAAAGATTGTTGTTGTTTTAATATTCACTTTGAAACACTGGTTAAAGATCTTTAGTTCTTTTGTAAATAACTAAAGCACTGAGTACATTATTTATGGGATTATATACAGAGATGTATTAGAGATATGAATAAATGACTGGATCAATATTAAAGCTGCCCTAACTTCTCCAGTTTGGGAAATAACTGTTTATTGTAAAAGGAAAAAACTGACTTTTACATCAGCCAAACCTAGCTTTATGTTGCTACAGGATTGTATAGAAGCTGAGAATAAATTTCTGGTGATGAAGATGGTGATCCAAGAAAATGAAATTTGTGAAAATTTTATGTCTTTAGTTTATTTTGGACGTGGTTTACTTCGATGTGCTCAGAAGAGGTAAGGATTTTAATTAATGGGTAGATGTTGCCTATCAACTTTTAGCATTATGTAATGGGAATAAAGTTTGTACAATATACCAGGGATCATGACATTTGTGCTCTACTGATTCTTTTCTCCATCACTGATTCTATAGATAATTTCTTTCATGTACTTGAGAATATTAAGTATCAAACTTAACAGGCCATGGCAATAAAAGGTCGTATAGCATAGGCATTAGGAACATAGGCTTTGGAGTCTGATAGGCCCGGGTTCAAATACATTTTCTACCACTTATCTAATATATGACTCTAGGAAATTTAATGTCGCTAAGCCTTATCTTTGGAACTGATACTAGTGCCCACCTCATAAAGTGATTAACAGTGCCCAGGACACAAAAATGGTATTCTTAATAGATAATTAATGGTTGTAGTTATTAATGTTATCACCACTTGGAATAGGTATTTAAGTTATAAATGAGCTTATAACTCATTGAAAGGGTCCAAATTCTGAGTCTGGGAGTATTGGGTGTTACACACTTAGTGAAATTGTACAGGAGAATGTTTATGGACCATCTGTTCACTTCCCATATGTAGATCCTTAGCCATTTGTAGCATCATTCGTTCATTTTATTTGCTAAACATTTATCATATTTTAGAGACTGCTTTAGGTGTTGGGGATAAAATGGTTTACAAAATAGATAGTTCCTGTCCTCACGTAACTGACAGTATAGTGAACGTTATAGACCTTAATCAAATAATCAGTTATATAAATAATCAATTATGAAATGTGATAAAGTGCTATGAAGGAAAATATAATGAAAAATTAGTCTTTATTGGAACCCCAATGTCTTTCTGGGAATCAGAAGTCTCCTTGAGGAAATAATGTTTGGCTGGAATCTGAAGGGTGAATTAGGCAAAATTTACTTATGCAAATCCTTATGAAGGATTACTGCTGGGCCCAACCATTGAATCCCTAAAAGCATCACTTATATGGTAGTTCCTTAATTCTTTGTAAGGTTGATCTTCTATCCTCTGGCATGCCTGGTTTTTAGTGTCCAGAAGATGTCCCACTTCCTGTTGGTTAGCATGATGTCATCAATGTATTTGGCCAGTGTGATGTTTTGCAGAATGTCAGGATGATCAGAATCCCCTTAGTCTATATTGTGGAGAGAATTAACATAGCTCTAAGACAAGACAGAGAATCTGTACTGCTGTCCTTTCCTCAGATATGTGAACTACTGTTTATTTTCCTTATTGATGGGCATTGGAAAGAAATCAATTTCCCAAATCATTGACACTAGAAAGCCCAGTTGTCGGGCAGCATCATTTACTTTCATCCCTGGCCTATAGAGAACAGCCACCACTGAGCTGCTCAAAGACACTGATGTCCTTCTCACTCTGTATTTCTTATTACATTAATGGATGGAATGTCTTCTGGGCCTTCCTAGGGAACATTGTCTAGTGATGGATTCTATTGTCTTATGCAGTAAGTCCATTCTAACATCTTTACCTCCCTGAGCTTTCTTTAATACTCTGCCAAGAAATTTTCAACATTTCCACCTCAATTACTAGAGGCCATTGTGGTTTCCAAGCTTCAAGTAGCCTTCTCAGCAGCATGTTAGGACTGGCTTTGGGTGTCCTTGCTAGGAAAGTAAATGCTGAATTATGGAAGAGTTGCCCCAAATCAATATATATTTCCCTATCAAGCTATATATTTGACCATTGGTTCAGCACTCTTAAGATCCACTCCCAGACATGTTCCTGCTAGTACGTAGTAGCCAAGTTCTACAATGCTTATGGTGAATAAGCTTTTTCTTCCTCTGTTTTCCCACTTGGGCTTTGCTTATACTTGATCCTAGATTTTTTTGTCTGTAGGCAATGAGCAGATATGAGAGGATTTTGAGAAGGAAGTGTATCATCTTTTGAGACATGTACCTCAGATCATATTTTTGCATGATCTACTTGTTCCCTACCAGAGTCCTGATAGTACAATAGTTCTGTTGAGGCTATGCTTTTGGTTTTTGCTGTTGTTCTACTCTTGTGATTAAATACTGGGCCTCATTTTCAGCATGGTCTGCCTTTATGTTTAGAGTTCGTCAAGGTTTTTGAAACGTTACCAAAGCGGCCTTTTAACTTTCATGGAGTATCCTTAGTTGATAGTAGTAGTCCTGTTGAGGCTGTGTATTTGGTTTCTTTTGCAGTTTGTTCCACTTTGTGATTAAATCTGGGCCTGATTTTCAGCACAGGTTATCTTTATGTCTGTAGGAGATGAGGGTCTCTTTAAATGGTGCCCTCAGAGGCCTCTGTCTTTCATTGTGTCCGGGAGTCAATAGTTGGCTGACCTGTGCCATTTTCTTTCTTCAAGGCTTCCAAGACAGTAAAAAAAAAGCCAACCAACTCTACAGTCCCTTTAATTACCATGGCCCCCATAATGTTCAGGCTTGAGCTACTACATAATCTATTGTCTCCCCTTCCACCTGTATTTCATCCCAATCTACCACAGGTGAGAGTCCTAGTGTTTGTATTTCTATAGCATGCCAGAGGTTATCACCATCCTACTTACCACAAAAAAAAAAAAAAAAAAAAGGTCTCTTGTTGTCTAATTGGTAAACTGTCTACTTACAGAGTCCTGTTCAAACTAACTCTATTTTAAAATGCCGTGCAGATATAATGCAGGACTGCTAGAATTTCATAAAAGCTTACAAGAAACAGGAGATACAGATGATCACTGGTTTGACATAGATCCTATGGAAGATGAAGATTTACCTACAACTTTTAAAGTAAGAAATTATTTAAGAATAACATTTCATCTGTGGCTAATCAGAATCATCTTTGATAAACTGCAGTTTATGTTAACTATGTCATTCTATAGCAAACACATTCTTTTGTTGGGCATTAGCTTTTTGTATGAGAAACAACCTTGATTCCATTATCTAGTGCAGAATGTTAGTATGATTCAACAAGCAGAGAGAAATGAGGTGGATGTGTTAGCATTTCCAAATAACAAGATTAAAAGCTGTACTAGTTCAGTATTTCACATGGCTACAGCTAAATGTAATAGTTAACTTCTTTTTTCTAACTATATTTACCATTATTTTGCTGTTGATTTAAATTTTAAAAGTACTAAATGCTTACATCAAAAAACTTGAAAAATGTAAAAATGCCAAAGATAAAAGTAAAATTCATCCATATATTTCTTCAAATGGAGAAACCATTGTTAGTATTTTCATTTATATCTTTCCATACACACATGTATAAACACTCTTTACCTTTTATTTTTAGTAAATTGGTGTGATGTTATATACATTGATTTATAGTATGAAAATATATATTATTGTGAATTTCCCAGCAAGTAGATTATTATATAGTATAATTTTTTCATAGTCCATCTTAAACTGTGCTTTTAATTTGCTTAACCAATTCCCTGCTATTGAAGATTTAGTTTATCCTAAACATTCTAGTTTTTCACTATTATGGAAAGTGATCTTTTTGTATTTCTCACATCATTCCCTTAGTATAAATTTCTAAAGGTGGAATTGTGAAGTGTTTATACACTTGTACAGTTATTCATGTATGTTTCCACATTTCCTCCCAGAAAGTGTGTAACCAGTTTATATTCTTAAGACAGCCTTTGAGAGTTTCCATTTCCCCACACCCTCTGGATATTTTTTACCTTTTGGGTAATTTTTACTCATCTGGTAAGCCATGTTGGTCACTTTTTATTTGTTTAATATGAAAATAGCTACACTCGGCTTCTTTTGGTTAGCGTTTGAATGACATGTCTTCTTCCAAACTTTTACTTTAAACCTTTCTGGATCCTTATATTTTAGCTGACTTTAAGGCCAAGTGCATTCCTCAAAATAAAGAGGGATGTTTTATAAAAATAAAAAATTCAGTTTTCTAGGAAGCTGTAACAACTCAAAGTTTGTATATACCTAATAATATAGCCTCAAAATACCTGGGACAAAAACTGGTAGAACTAAAAGGAGAAATAGAAGACTTCCCAGTCACAGTGGAATATTTTAATGTACCTCTCTCAGTAATCAATAGACTAAGCAGGCAGTCTTTGGTGTTGGCCAGGATAATCATATGACTTTTAACTTTGACCTAATAAAGTAGTAATTTTATACATTTTTGAAAAATATTGAATTTCTGTGTTTACCTGGAGCAGCCCCTACCTGGTCTTGGTTGTTTTTCTTTATTTTATTTTATTTTATTTTTTTATTATTTATTTATTTATTTTTGGCTGTGTTGGGTCTTCGTTTCTGTGCGAGGGCTTTCTCTAGTTGTGGCGAGCGGGGGCCACTCTCATGGCGGTGCGTGGGCCTCTCACTATCGCAACCTCTCTTGTTGCGGAGCACAGGCTCCAGACGCGCAGGCTCAGTAGTTGTGGCTCACGGGCCTAGTTGCTCCGCGGCATGTGGGATCTTCCCAGACCAGGGCTCGAACCCATGTCCCCTGCATTGGCAGGCAGATTCTCAACCACTGCTCCCCCAGGGAAGCCCGGTTGTTTTTCTTTTTTTTCCTTCTCCTTCTAAAATATTTTTATTTCTTATCCAAACTTTCTTATTTTTATTTTATGCAAAGTAATACATGTATGCAGTTTGTCAAGTAATATTAAAAGGCTTAAAAATTAACGGTCTGTGGTTCATCATCTCTAATTGTAGTTACTGACTATGGGTAACTTCTTCCAACCCTCTAGGCATTTTCCTTTGATATTTACCTGTATTTTTAAAAAGCTATACTGCTATTTAAAAAATTTCTCCATCTTAGATATTATCTTTTGACTTCCCACTGTGGAAGAGGAAGGTTTAGTAGCTTCCTTATACATCTTCTTCACACAACACACTTCACTTCCCCATCCTACTAATAGTTGTAAGTTTTTATTAAATTGGCCTTAGGGTTTCCCTTTACTCTATTCCTGGGAATACCCTCACCCCTTTCCTTTGTAGATCCTCTATTTCTTGGATCTCAAGTTTTCCTCTTTCTAGGTATAATCCCTTGTTTTGGTGGTGCAACTCATCCAGCAGCTTCCTGGAAAAGGGTACTTGCTTGGGAGATAAATTTTTTGAGATCTTTCAAGTCTCAAAATAATTTATCCTTTGTACACTTTATTTATATCTTGCCTGGGCATAAAATTGTAGGTTGAAAATCATTTTCCTTCAGTTTTTAAAATTGTGTTTCTGTTATCTTCTAACTTCCAACAGTAGTATTTTTGAGAAATTTGATGTTCTGATTATCAATCTTTTGTTATAACCTATTTTTTTTTTCTGGGAATTTTTAGGATATTCTGTATATTCCTAGTGTTCTGAACTTACGTTTTTTGGTTCTGGGACATTTTCTTTTTTTACTTATTTGATGATTTCTTCTTCATTTTCTCTTTTCTTTTTGAAATGTCTTTTATTCAGATACTTGACATCCTGGACTGAATTTCTGGTTTTCTTATTTCTCTGTTAATTTTTATTTTTTGTCTTTTCTGTTTTAAATATTTATTAATTTATTTGGCTGTGCCTGGTCTTCCGCGGCATGTGGGATCTTTAGTTGCGGCATATGGGATCTAGTTCCCAGACCAGGGATCGAACCAGGGCCCCCTGCATTGGGAGCATGGAGTCTTAACCACTGGACCACCAGGGAAGTTCCTAATTTTTTGTCTTTTTGTTCTACTTTCTAGGAGATTTTCTTCATCTTTTTTGCATAGAGCTAATATTCAGCCAGTATACACTAGTGCTATCATATTAGTTCTTATAATGTTAAAATATTTCCATATTGCTTAGAAAATAGTGGCTGCTTCAAAAATAGTTGGGTAACCAGCCACCATTCCAGATGCCCTGGACTCTCCTCCAGCCCTCTCTCTCCATACTTCTTAAGTTAAAATCCAATAACTAAAGGTTTAATGTCCAATAGAGCAGAATGCTTCCATGATCGTGCTCTGACTCTAGGCCAGCATGTTCTTAATCTGTTATAAGTGGTCCCTATGCCTGTCAGCCCACCAAAAGTCCTACTTCCCAAACATTGTATTAGTTTTTCTTTAAGAAAACTTAGAGGGCTGGCCTGTACCCCTTTATCTGGCACTGAGGAGTTCCAGGTGAGTACCACCAGAGGCCTGCCCTGCCCCAGTTGCTCCTATCCTCATGTGTCTCCTTAGATGAATTCACCCTGTTGGGGGGGAGATTGTACTCCTAGAGTTGCTGGCACCCTAGCAGGGGAGTGTCCCTTCATATTGTTATTATTTTCAACATTACCCTTGTTTCTATCCTTCTATTGAATTTTTGATTTCAATGATTATTTCAGCTATCATCTACCAAGAGTTTTCTTGTTGTTATGAATGTTACTTTTTTTCAAAAAAAAATAATATCCTGTCCTTTTTTCATGAATTTTAGAGGTAAATGTTAAAGGTAATATTAGCTAGATCATGTAAGGCTTTATAAACCAAGTAAGGAGCTCAGCCTGTATCTTGAGGGTCACGTGAAACCCCTCAAAACTTTTAAACAGTGGGGTGTTATAATCAAATTATAGTAAAATATGACTTATAGAATTTAGGACTTTGAAGAGTTTCTGTATTTATGGTAAGGGAGGAGTTCAGAAAGTAAAAAAATATTAATAAAATAGTTACAAATTGTAGTTAGTGTTCTAAAGAAAAACAAGGGACTGGGACAGAGAAAATGGAGAACACACAGACATACACTTGTATACCTGCATATATCCATATTTGTCTATATGTATATATGCATAAATGTGTATGGGTATCTATGTGTAGTGGTTAGGAAAGGCCTCTCTGGGAGGTGATATTTAAGTTGGAAGCAGAAGGTTGAGAATGGAACTAGCTCTGTAAAGAGTTGGGTAAGAGCATTCTAGGTAAACAGAATTGAATGTGGAAAGGCCCTCAGGCCTTGAAGGGCAAATTTGAGGAACTGAAAATATAAAATCATGAATTTTATAGTGAGTGAGACTAGAGATGAATGTGAAGAGATAGACCAGAGATGGCTAGGTGTACTGGGTTCAGATTCTGCAGGTTCTGCGGGACCTTGCAGTCAGTCTTGGTAAGGGTTCTGGATTTTGTTTTAGGTAGTGGGAAGCCATTGAAGAATTTTAAGCAAGGAACTGACAATGATCTTTTGTTTTTTTGCAGAGAGTGCTTTGAACACAGTAGGCAAGGAAGAGGCGGACCAGTTAGGCAGTTGTTATAGTCAGTAATGTAGGTAAGACATAGAGTGGTAGCAATGGAGAGAGAATTAGAAAAATTTGCAGTATATTCTGGGAGAAGACGCAACAGTACTTGCTGATATATTGCATGTAAAGGGTGATGGAATAACTATACAATGGATGACTTCAAGACTACTGGCTTGAACCTAAATAGATTGTGGTAGATGAAATTGATGTAAGTCCCATGAGGACTAAATATTAACCTGCTAAGTTCACTGCTGTATCCTTAACATCCCTTAACATTCATAACAACCTGGCCCATAACAGACACTCAGTAAATATTTACTGAATGAGTGAATATCAGTGACTGAGGCAGAAGATGAGGAGTAAGGAACAAGGAACAGATTTTGTTAGGAGACTCACAGATCAATATTGAACTATTAAGTGTCAGATATGTGAAACCACAGTAATTATATACCTACTATGAGTCCTATCCCTTTGTTTTCAGCATCTCCACTTGACTATTGGTTATCCTCACAGGATATACTACTTTCATACTGATAGGTCCTTGAACACTGCTTCTTTATTTCTCTCTTGATACTTAAAATTTTCTAGTCAACTTGATCAAAACATTTTTATTCCTCATAAAATTCTGAATGCCATTAAACAAATGTTACAAATGCTGACTTGATTTGTAAAATAGTCTGTAGAGGCTTATTTTATCATGTCTTATACCCTCAATATATATGGGTATGTCCCTCTAAGGGACAGTATTAAGGACCTGTTTAACTTAGACTTGATAGTGTGTTTCACAAACCTTTAACTAGCATTTTAAAATATGGAAATTGCATTCCAAGTTGTAACTCTGAACACTGGAAACATACTTCTGTACCCTGCCTCTGCCCCTTCTGGCTGAGCAGCTTGTTGCACCACTACAGTAGTTCCACTGCCAACATGGTGTCTTGGGGGCCAGTTCTATCAAGGACTCTCTTGGGTTTCCAATGATTTCTTGTCTCTCTGTATTTATATCAGAGCAAGTAATTCTTGTTAGGAACATGCTAGGTGTTATGAGTTAGAATGAAGAGTAGACATATAGCTTTGAACATAGACTTTTCTCCTTTCTCCATGTTTGTATTCAATAAGAAGTGTAGTATTTCTTATTTAGGGCCTTTCTATGTATTGTTTACTTTGAATGAGGGAAATAGGTTCTATAACTATTTTTAAAAAATATATACAACACCTTCAAAAAAGGATATGAAATGGAAATATAACTTAAGGTAAGATAAGTGTTGTAGTCTTTTTATTACTGATTCATGAGATTTATTTTTATTTTTAAAATTTAGGACCTTCTTAACAATTTCATCAAGACAACTGAGGGTAATATAATGAAGCAGACCATTTGCAGTTATCTAGATTGTGAGCGATCTTGTGAAGCTGACATTTTAAAGAACACCAATTATAAGGTACTATAATTAACAATTAACTGAGTATTTTAAAAATGTGATTGTAAAGTTAAACTTAGATAAAAATTATTATATTATCATGCATCAAAATATTGTTTAAAAAGTACTTAGTTTAATTACAGTGATAATGCAGTTGAGAAGCTGTTTGAATGTCTCAGAGCTTAGATTCATTGTGATCAGGAAATATTTATATTCTTTGAGTCAGTAAAAGAATGAATTGGCTTTGCTAGGGTTTTTGTAATATTCACAAGTTTCTGAAGTTATAACAAATATTCTTGTAATCATATAATGGAAATTATCTAAAATATTCTTCATAGTTAGAAATGTTACACGTTGAGAATATTAGCATTTTACTAAGGAGAAAGGTTGTCACTCCTCAAGAATTATGTTACTAAGTAAGGATCATTATTTCTTCTGTGGGCCTTGGGTGGGACACACACACACATAACCAGCCTTGATTTGAAGAAATTCAACAATCAAAGTACTTCAAGTCTAGTTCTCCCTGGATCTATCAGAATAAGACTTTGGAAAATCACAAGATAAGCTGAGATGTTGTCATCAGTGTAAATCTGACTACTTCTACAAGATTGGAAATCTGAGTTGAAAAGCATGATGTATAGAGCAAATGGCGTAGATGGGAAGGAGGAGAAAGCCAAGATCTATTCATTAGGGTAAGATGGATATTGGGAAGTGTAGGCCTGGTGAAGTGCAGTGCTCGGGGCAGGTCAGGGTCAGTCCTGGTTTCGGTGACATGGTGATATGGTCCTGTGGTTTCCCAGGGAGGCATCAGGGTTCCAGTCAAATGGATAGCATGTAGCAGCAGGAAGTCTTGGCCACAAAATTTAGATTTTTGTCATCTAAGCAGTGTACCTATTTAAAGGAAGCAGGACTGTGGTTCCCAGGGAAGGCACACTAGGAAAGACAAGAAATCTATACCTTGGGATAATGCAGTAGCTCAGGAGCCATTTCTCACCAAGATAGCAATCTAAGGTCTGGTGATTGGCGACAAAGAAGTTTTGGGGAATAATGGTATGGAATTGGGGCTGAAAGAAAATTGTAAAAGTTGAGGTGAAGTGGGGCAGACAGCATGTTCATCTACAAAGGTCACTCACCAAGTTTCTGATATTTTGTTGTATACAGCATATGGAAAATATTACATTAACTTATTCAAATTATTGCCTTTTTTTTGTCTTTAGTGATACAAAAATGACTTGTATAGTTCTTTGATTACCAGTGATCTGTTGATAAATTTTCAATGCCATCTAAAGCTCATCTAGTTATAGAATAATTTAAAAAATGACTTAAGGTGGTATTTTCTATATCTACATGGATTACTATTTCTAATCAGCAGCTTTTATTCTTTTCCAGGGATTTTTTCAGTTAATGTGCAGTAAAAGCTGTTGTGTTTACTTCCATAAAATTTGTTGGAAAAAGTTCAAGAATTTAAAATATCCAGGTGAAAATGATCAGGTATTATATTTGTTCTTCCTTAAAAACTTTACTACAGCATATCCTCCTCTACTCTTTCCTCTATTTTCCCTCTTTCCTCTATTTTCCCTCTTTCCTCTTCATTTCTTCCTGATCACATCCTTCCCCCTCTTTTTTTCTCCCTTCATTTTTTTTTTTCCTATTCTCTCTGATGCTTTTCTCCTCACTATTTGTTTATCATCACCATTTATTAAACAGGTCTTTGTAGGAAATACTCTGCTAGTTGCTTTGCTTATTGATTTCTATTAATTTGTTCTCTTCCCTTTAGAAGTTTATACTCTTAAGAATAGAAATATTGTTACGTATATTCACATAAAGGACATAAATAGAATCACTTAATAAAAAGAAAGGACAACTATATAATTTTAAGGATAGTTTCTATTTTAAGGGTAGAGAACAGTGATAAATTTATAGTCTTCAAAAATATACTTGTATTATTGGGAGTTCCCTGGCAGTCCAGTGGTTAGGGTTTGGCGCTTTCTCTGCCGGGGCCGGCATTAGATCCCTGGTCAGGGAACTAAGATCCCTCAAGCCATGCAGCATGGCCAAACAAACAAACAAAACAGCAAAAAACAAAACAAAAAAACCCAAAATATATTGGTATTATTTATATTTGCCTAAAGTCATATAACTAAATTGAATTCTTTGCCGCTAAAATTAAAGTAGAAACCAAAAGCCCAATTCTATATTAATTACTCTTTAATGAGGTAATGGCCCTAAGTTGGGTCTATAATGTTTGGTTCTAGAGTGTTTACATTGTGCAAACAGCAGAAAACACTTATAAAGGAATTGTGGTGGAACAGAAAGAGCACTGTATATGAAGTTGAGAGCTCCGAGTTCAAGTCCAGACTGAACCACTTACTAGTTTTCTTTGCACTAGGCTGAAACTCATTTTTCTAAGCCATATAGTGAGGATAGTAATACCTACTTTATAAGTTTGTTATGAGGGTTAACAGGTAAAACAGATAAACTTGCACTGTACATTGTAAAAATCATTATATAAAGCATTATTATTCATTTTTTAAGCAGTGTGTAAATACTTTTCACTTTCTTTGATTATTAGGGCAATCCATTTTGCTCAACTTTAGAAAGAGATGTAAAAGAAAACTAAGTAACTTAACCAGAGGAAATAACAAGGTCAGAATCAGAAAAAGGACTCAAATTCATTTTCCCTGGAATCCTCGTATATCTAATAGAAATTCAGTATTCCTTTTTGCACTTACTTAATTAGTATATTTTACTTGAAGTTGCTTTTATTGGGGCGGGCAAATACATTTTAGTTTGTAATATAACTACTTGAAGATTTTGAAGTAGAAATGATGAGAGAGAAAAGTGTAGTCATAAATTTTAAATAGGAAATCCATTGGTATAAGAAATGGACTGTCTTTGAACAGGTAACTCTCAAATGTTTATTCACATCTTTTGTTTTACTGTCTAGCAATATCTGCTTCTAACTTTATTTAAATATAATCAGTCTTGCACATCAGCGGGTTTTTTCTGTTTTTATTGTTTGTATTATTTTTTTCTATTGATAACTTATTGTTTTTTTTTCTATTGATAACTTTAGAGTTTTAGTGGGAAAAAATGTTTGAAGGAAGGATGTACAGGTGACATGGTAAGGATGCTGCAATGTGAGGTACCTGGAATTGTCAAAATTTTGGTGAGTATCTTTCTCTTATTTTTTTGCTTTCCTTCACTGGAATGATGTTTTTGACTTCAAATGGATTTGGGAATTGTAGTAATAGTATTCTAGCCATATTCTCTTTGATGGGACTAAGCTCTCTAACCTTTTTATTGCATTGATTTCTCCAAAGTAGTATTTAAGTGGTACTTAAGAATAAGAAAATTTTAAAAATAAAGACACACACACATACACACACAGAAACAGAAACAGACAAAGCAGGCCATGGCTGTAGCAATGAGGAAAGTCTTTATCATGAACAAAGGATGATAATCTAATTCTGTTCCACCTATGGTTAAAAATAATTTTAGATCTTCTGAACACTTTTTTAGTCTCTAAGCATCTTCCTATAAAAATATCTATAGAACATCTCATAGAGTAGCTGTTACATAAGATACACTTAAATGGTATCCATTTTATTTATTTATTTATTTATTTATTTATTTATTTTTTTTATTTATTTATTATGTTTATTTCTGGCTGTGTTGGGTCTTCGTTTCTGTGTGAGGGCTTTCTCCAGTTGCGGCGAGTGGGGGCCACTCTTCATCGCGGTGCGCGGGCCTGTCACTATCGCGGCCTCTCTTGTTGCAGAGCAGAGGCTCCAGACGCTCAGGCTCAGTAGTTGTGGCTCACGGGCCCAGTTGCTCCGCGGCATGTGGGATCTTCCCAGACCAGGGCTCGAACCCGTGTTCCCTGCATTGGCAGGCAGATTCTCAACCACTGCGCCACCAGGGAAGCCCCTCCATTTTATTTTTTTAATTAATGAAATATCTTGTTGAATTTTCAGTTAATTAGTAAACAGACCAAAATTATAAATAGGAATATATATATTTTTTAATGTTTAGTATGGTCTTCTTGTATTTTAGATTTGACATTTAAATCCTATAGTGATATAAAGTAGAACTAGTTTTTAAGACCAACTTTAGTCTGTTATTTGATTAAGATTGTTTACAGCTTGTTTCTTCTGTTTTATTTGTTTTTTATTCACTATAGCTTCGTTCTCATTGTTTTCTTTCAAATATTAAGTCTAAGAAGTAACATTAAAGAATCTTGAAAATTGAACTACTTTAGGGCTATTTTTTTTTTTTCATCACTTGCAGTTTGAAGTTGTGAGAAAGGATGAATATATAACCATTGAAAATTTAGGAGCAAGGTAAGCTTGAAATTAAATATTCTACTTTTTTTTGAGCATGTATGTATTTTTCAGTTGCTTCTTTCTTCTGTGTTTTCTGTTAGTTTCTGGAGCTCCATTAAACTTAAAGACAGTATCAGTTGTGTGAAAAAATTGTATTTAATTGACATTTGTCTACCCCTTTGCCCCCCACTTTGTAGACTTTTAAATTCTAAAGCAGGAAAGTAGAAATGTGAATACTTTTCCCTTAAGTATGAAAAGAATCCTTTCCTGAAAACCAAACGTATTTTTCTTAAAGTTATTTAAATTAGATTGTTATGATATAAAAACTTTCTCCTAGCTTTCAAAACTCATTCAAGCCTCCAGGCTTGTCTGACAATTAGAATCATCCTGTTTCTTAGATGAGAAAGCTGTATTGCAGAGGAATATATAAGCTGGGAATTCATAGAGGTGTAGACTGTTGCTACTGAAATTAGAAATTTCAATATAAAACTTATCCTAATCCATTGATTCTCTTTTCTTCTGTTTAAAATGTCTACCATTTTTTAATCTACCAGGGTTATTACATTGATATCTAAGTTTTCCCTATGAGCTAATGAAACCCAAATCTTTACCTCTGCTGTAGATCTCACTCTTAAAAATCTAGGTCTGTCTACCTGCGTGCTAAAGATTTCCATTTTTATTTTTCAAAAAGATCTATAGTTCAGTATGCCCACAACTAGACTCACAATATTTCTTCCCAGTTACAGTTGCTCTGTAACTTTTTTTAGGTCCAATCAATTCAACTTCTTAAATATATTGTACATGCCTCCTTACTTCTGCCCCTGTGCTTCCACTAAGCTAAAGTTATTTTTTTTACTTTTTTTTAACATCTTTATCGGAGCATAATTGCTTTACAGTGTTGTTAGTTGCTGCTGTGTAACAAAGTGAATCAGCTATATGTATACATATATCCCCATATCTCCTCCCTCTTTTATTTGGAATTCTGAAAACAGCTTCTAAACCCGTCTTTTTTGTCTCCAGTCTTACCTTTCTTCAGTCTGACTGTTCAAGTCTATTGAACAGTCTGTTCAGCCATCAAAATCACTTTTCTAAAAAAAAAATGGAAATATTTCACTTCTCTGCTTGAAAATCTTTCAGAGGCTTCTCATTGCTCTCAAGTTCAGGCTCGTTAGCTTGGCTCTTTAGTCACCTTGGTCCCTGCTGTACTCACTAGTGTCATCTCTTGTCATTCTGTTTTTTTTTTTACTATATATACACCAGCTATACTGAGCTTCTTTTAGTTCTTAAGTGTGCCATCTGTTTTACCTCTAGGACTTGCCTAGAATACGCCATTCCTTTGACTTTGCCTGGTTAAAACTTCCAGAAAGTCGTTTTTACTTTGCATTAGGTGTTTCAATCACATATTCCCTTTACTTCTCCTATTAAAACATTTACTAAGTTCTGTTACACTTTCTAGGCTCTCTTCTCCATTTGACTATAGCCTCCATGAGGGCAAGAACTTTAACTTGCTTACTGCTATATTCCCAGTACATAACCTAATGCCTGGCATATAGCTGGTACCCAATAAATACATGACAGATGTAGAGATTCTAACTTCCATTATTCTACAATGAGTATGTTACTTTTGTTTGACAGGCAATTAACTTATTTGGAGATGAACTGTGAACCTGTTTTCCTTGGATGGTGGTTCCAGTCTCAATTCAGAACTTCAGCCTTTAGCTGAGCTGCTTTGAGTCTGTTCCACACATATGGTTCAGCAGTCAGTCAGAGATGTGGCCGGAAAAAATTGGGGGATCTCTTCTCTGACTTTCCTTTCTGGGATTCCCCCACACTCTTCAGCAGCCGTGGTTCCATGGCTTCAATTTTCTGGTTCCTTCAGCCAAGGAGACCTTTGTTTTCTACCATGGTATACTTAGCCTCAGGCTCAAAGCTCTAAAATTGGTGAACTTAATTTCATACAGTCCTCTTCTCTTCTCCCCGAGCATATACCCCCTACAGCAGAGTTGGTTTGTTTCTCTACTCTCTGTGCCTTCAAGGAGTTGCTTTTTGTAATTTGCCTAAGTTTTATAGTTATTTTCTGTGGGAAAACCCTCTGATAATTGGACCTTATTACCAAAAGTGGAAGAGCTACCTCATGAGGTTTCGTGAATGAATGACAAAAGGTTTGGTTGTTTTTTAACATTAAAATGCTTCATTGTTATTAAAATATGCATAAATAAAAGCTCACAAAATATAATTGCAGAGTTTAAAAATGAATTATGAAGCAGACAGTCTTGTGGCTCCACCCATATAGAATTTTGTCAGCACCCCAGAAGCACTCACTGTTCCCCTCTCCCCCAGCTCATCCTCTTCCTAGGTAACTTATCCTGACCTTCACAGTAATCATCTCCTTGCTTTCTTGATAAATGTACTAATTATAAATGCATTTCTAAACACTGAATTTTTTTATAGGTCAGTTTTTCAGGCTATAGCTCATATACAGTAAAATTCACTTTTTAAAAATATACGTTTTAAATGATTTTATTTTTATACAGCCGAGTAACCACTACCATGATCAAGAGTATTTCCATCATCCCAAGTTTCTCTAAAATCTCTTACATAGTCATTCCCCACTCCAACTTCCAAACCCTGGTAACCACTGATATGATTTCTGTTCTGATTAATATTGCTTTTTTCTGACTATCCTCTAGTAGGAAAGCCTTTTGCATCTGAATTTTTTTTAACTTAGCATAATGCTTTTGAGATTCATCCTTGTTATTGCATGTATCAGTAGTTTCATTTTTGTTTGTTGTTGAGTAGTCTTCCTTTGTATAGAGTACCATAACTTATTTATTCATTTAACAGTTGATGACATTTGAGTTGTTTCTGGTTTTAGGCTGTTATAAATAAAGCTGCTATAAATATTCATGAGTTACTCTTTGTATAGATATATGCTTTCATTTCTCTTGGATAAATTCCTAGGATCAGGATTGCTGAGTCATATGGTATGTGTTTAATGTTATAAGAAACTGCCAAACTGTTTTCAAAGTAGCTGTACATTTTGTTATTCTCACCAGCATAATAAGAGAATTCTAGTTTCTCTGCATTCTCTCCAGCACTTGGTATTATCAATTTTAAACATTTCAGCCATGTTAAAAGATGTGTAATGGTATCTTACTGTGGTTTTAATTTGCATTCGCTTAAATTTTCAAAACTATTTTTTTATTTTAGATCCTTTGCTATTACATGATAAATCTTAGAAACACCTTATAAATTTCTCCAAACTTCTTGCTGAGATTTCGATTGCATTGAATTTGTAGATCAATTTGGGGATGATTTACATCTTAACAATATTGAGACTTCCCATCCGTGAAGATGGTGTATAATTAATTTCACTTAATTGGGTCTTCTTTGATGCCTCTCAGGAATGTTTTGTAGTCTTCTGTGTATATAGTCTTATTTGTACAATCTTATAAATATTTTGTTAGATTATCCATGTATATTTGACTTTTTATGTTATTGCAAATGATAATTTTAAAATTTCAATTTCTAGTTATTTGTGTTATACAGAATTGATTGGTGTCTATTGATCTTGTATCCTGTGACTTGATACTTAATAATTTTAATATCGTTTATAGATTCTTTGAGGTTTTCTACAAATGATCATGTCATCTATACATAAAGACAACTTTCTTTTTTTGCAATCTGTATGCTTTTTGTTTATTTTCCCTTACTTATTGCATGGTCTAGGTCCTCTAGTACAATGTTGAATACACTTGTGAGAGCAGACATCTTTGCCTTTTCTAGATCTTAGGAAGAAGTCTTCAGTTTTTCACGATTTAGTATGCTGTTAGCTGTAGAATTTTTACAGATACCCTTTTTTAGGTTGAAGAGATTCTTTTTTCATCCTACTTCTCTGAAAATTTTTATCATGAATGGATAGTGAACTAATGCTTTTCTGCATGCATTGAGACGATCATATGGTTTTCTTCTTCTTCTTTAATCTGTTAATATGTTGAATTACATCAATTTATTTTCAAATGTTGAATCAACTTTGCTTTCCAAGAATAAATAGCAATTGGTCATGATCTATTTATTTTTTTCATATTGCTGCTGGTCTTTTAATTTCTAGCTTTATTGAGCTATAACTGGCATATAACATTGTGTAAGTTTAAGATGTACAACATGATGATTTTATATATATGTATATATGAAACAATTACCACCATAAGTTTAGTTAACACATCCATCACCTCACATAGATGTTTTTGTGTGATGGGAACTTTTAAGATCTACTTTCTTAACAACTTTCAAGTATTCAATATAGCATTGTTAACTATAGTCACATGCTGTACTTTGGATCCCTGGTTTGTACCTTTTGACCCCTTTACCCCTTTTCCACGCCCCACCCCCACCCCTGGCAACCACCAGTCTACTCTGTGTTTCTGAGTTCAGGGTTTTTTAGCTCTCACATATAAATGAGATCATATAGTATTTGTCTTTCTCTGTTTGGCTTATTTCACTTAGCGTAATGCCTTCCAAGTTCATCCATGTTATCACATATGGCAGGATTTCCTTTTTATGGCTGAATAATATTCCATGGTATATATATGCCACATTTTCTTTATCTATTCATACATTAACAGACACTTAAGTTGTTTTCCATGTTTTGGCTATTGTAAATAATGCTTCAATGAACATGGGGGTGTAGGTATCTCTTTGAGACAGAGATCGTATTTCCTTTGGACATATAATATATACCCAGAAGTGGGATTGCTGGATCAATTCTATTTTTAATTTTTTGAGGAACTTCTATACTGTTTCCCCTAGTGGCTCTATCGACAGGTGTGAAGTAATATCTCATTGTAGTTTTGATTTGCATTTTTCTGATGATTGGTGATGTTGAGCATCTTTTCCTGTACCTGTTGGCCATTTTATATCTTCTTTGGAAAAATGTTTATTCAAGTTCTTTGCCTTTTTAAATTGGATTATTTATTTATTTGCTGTTGAATTGTATGGCTTCCTTATATATTTTAGATATTAACCCATAATCAGATATATGATTTGCAGATATTTTCTCCTGTTCTGTAGGTTGCCTTTTCATTTTGTTGACTGTTTCTTTCACTGTGCAGAAGCTTTTTAGTTTGATGTAGTCCCACTTATTTATTTTTGCATGTGCTTTTGATGTCAAATTAAAAAAATCATTGCCAAGACTGATTTCAAGGCAATGTTGCTTTTCTCTCTACTTTCAAAGGTCTCTCTTTGTCTTTTACTTTTGTCAGTTTAATTATAATGCATTTCGATGTAGTCTTTTTCAGGCTCAACCCATTTGTGGTCCTTTGAGCCTTGTGAATCTGGATGTCTATTTCTCACCTTAAGTTTGGGGAAGGGACATTATTTCTTTAAATACTCTTTCCATCCCTTTCTCTTTCTCTTCTCCTTCTGGGATTACCATACTAGTATATTGTTTCTCTTATTGTTGTCCCATACATCCCGTAATCTTTCTTCACTCGTTTCATTCTTTGTTCTTCTTCCACCTCTGATTGGGTAATTTCAAATGATCTGTCTTTGAGTTCACTGATTCTTTCTTTTGCTTGATCAAGTCTTGTTGAAGCTCTCTATTATATTTTTCAGTTCAGTCAGTGTATTCTTCAACTCTAGGACTTCTGGGTTTTTTTTTTCTTTATGGTTTCTATTTCTTTGTTGACCTTTTAATTTTGTTCATGCATTATTTTCCTAATTTCAGTTAGTTGTGTGTTCTTGTAGTTCACTGAACTTCTTTAATAGGATTATTCTGAATTCTTTGCACTGTCTATAGATCTCCATTTCTTTAGGGTCACTTATTGGAAGTTTATTAGTTTCTTGTGGTGGCATCATATTACCTGATTCTTCATGATCTTTGTATACTTGCATTGGTATCTGCACATTTGAATACATGGTCTCCACTTGCAGACTTTACAGGTTTGTTTTGGCAGGGAAAGACCTTCACCAA
This sequence comes from Balaenoptera ricei, assembly GCF_028023285.1. NCBI lineage: Eukaryota > Metazoa > Chordata > Mammalia > Artiodactyla > Balaenopteridae > Balaenoptera > Balaenoptera ricei. Next base: position 105,918,693 of record NC_082642.1, on the reverse strand, counting down.
TCAGCTTGTAGCATCTACAGGTAAATAGAACTTCCCACAGGGTTTTCTAGTTCTGTGAAGCCACTGTCTGTGCTCTGAGGTTGGGAGTGGGGTGCTATTGGGTGGGGCTGATGGCTGGGTTCCATGTTCAAGTGGGGCTGCTGGGTGGGCTCTCGGGTCAAGTCGGGCTGATGGCTATGTTGTGGTCAGGTGGGGTTACTAGCTGTGCTCTGTAATCACCTCTGGTTGGGCACATTCACAGGCTTTGTTCCCTGACTGGGTGTTGTCACCGGTTGGATTCTGTGATTGGGCAGGGTTGCAGGGCATGCTCTGCAATTGTTCCTGGTCAGGTGGGGCTTCAAGGTGTGCTTCCTGAGCAGATGGAAACAGTGGCTGGATTCTGCATTCAGGTGGGGCCACAGGCCAGGCTTCATGGTCAGATGAGATGTCAGGCTGTACTTTGCAATTAGGCAGGACCACAGGCTGTGCCCCAAAGTTGGGCAGGGCCACAGGATGGGCTTTGCAATCAGATAGGTTGTTCGTTGTGCTCTGCTTTTGGGTGAGGTGTGGCCTTCAGCTGTACCCCACATTTCGGTGGGGCAGAAAATGTCAGGGTTGCTGTCTGGATTCCTTGGTGTAATGGGACCAGAGGCTGTCCTCTGATGTTGGGCAGGTTACTAGCTGGGCTCCCTGCTTGAGTGATTACATAGGTAGCATTCAGCAGGGCTGTATCTGGGCTCTGCTGCTGCATTAGGTGTTAGGCTGGGTTCTGCAACTGGAAAGTACCTTAGGTTGGGCTCTGAGGCTGCTCAGGGTCACTGTTCTGGCTTCCTGATTATCCAGGGCCAGGGGCTGTGCTCAATAGTTAGGTATGGCAACTGGATTGACTCCCTGCCCAGGTGGGCTGTAGGATATGCTTCGTGGTTGCTAGGTATATGTGGGCATGCTTCCCAGAGGGGTGAGAGCTCGAAGTTTCTCCCTTGTCTGAGTGGGCCATAGTATGTGCTCTGTACCGACTGGCCATCTATAGCCATATTTCCCAGAGAAGTGGGACTGGAGACTGTGCTTAAGAGTTAAGTGGAAGTGCGAAATTTGCTCCTTTGCCCATGCAAGCTGTAGGATGTGCTCCATAATTGGTATGGCTGAACTGTTTCCCGCAGTGCTTTTATCAATTTACACTCCCACTTTAAGTGTAGGAGAATTCCTTTTACTCAGTATCTTTGCCAGTACTTTATGTTGTTAGAGTTTAAAGTGTTTTCAATGTAGTAGCTGATTGGCAGTGTTATGCTGGTGCTGGAGGTAAAATCAGTTAACAACAACCACCACCAAACCAACATCTCTGTCCTTTTTTTTTTTTTTTTTGTATTGTTTTCTGTGGGAGAGTTCATTTCAAAGCCAAGCCACAAGTTTTTTCATCTGTTTCATAGCAGCATTTACTTAGTGTTTAGTCTATTTAATAAATTTTGCTACTTTTTCCCTCAATTTTTTTCTAAGTATTTGTATTGATGCTATGCCAGTTTCTTTCTTTCTCTCTTTTTTAATCAGTAGTCATTAAATAAGTTGAGTTTTCTTGGAATAGTTATTGGTAAGAAGGTGCTGTGGTGGAGGAGGGTCTGGGAGGAGTTCCAGATTTGCTGCCTTTTTACAGTGCAAAGATTTCTTTTTTCCTACTACCAAATAGTCTTCTTGCAAATAAGCTAGTCATGTGATTCTTTTTGTATGAAATCTAGCAATTCTACTTGCCTCTGAATTCTAATGAAAGTGGCAATGTTGGGTTGTTACTGTTGGTGTTTTTTATTTGTTCATTTATTTTTCTCCTTTGCTTTTAAATTATTTCCAGAAGGAGGAGAAGAAAATGCTCACTGACTTAGCCATGTTGATACCAGAAATCTTGACTGACTTTTTTAACCTAATTTTTTTTCCATTTGCAGTTACAAAAAGTTGATGTCTCTGAAAATAGATGATACCGATATAAGACCGAAGATCAGTTTAAAATTTGGTACAAAAGGTATATTTTACTTTCATATGTCTCCTGTTGAAAACTGTGTTAAAAATTTTGACTTGCTCTGTAAAGTATCATGCCATTAACAACCGTGTGTTTATTTGAGTTTGTCATTCGCTGGGCTTGGGTTTACACTAACAAACACCACTTGGTGTAGGCTGGAATTCATGGACAGAAAGATCAGCAGGTGTACGGGTATCACATTACCTTGCATCTGTAGAGAGGTTTGCTGAGTTTGGTGCATAGCTGTGACTACACAGATTGAGCTTCAGCTAATGTTCCCTACCAACTCCTCACTTGTTGCATTCCCTGTTAAAAGGGTGAAATGGAAAGAATGAACATTTGGGGCTCAAGGCCAGGTAGTCTAAACTTAGGTGCCAGCTCTTCAGGAGTGTGCTAGGAAATGCCAGCTGCTCAGCACTTGGAGAGCTTAAGGGTTCCTGGACCCATGGAAGAGTAGTCTGGTGGCAGTCCTTCTTGCTAGGGAGAATGGATGTCCCTGATCCTAGCCAGCTTCTTATTTGTCAGCCCAGAGAAAACTCCTTGAGTCATTTGCTTTGTAACCTTGCTTGCCTCCACAGTTTATGGCAAGTATATCAAACAACAATATTACTTTAAAACTCTTTTGAAACACAGAATCATGAAGGATAAAATAATAAAGTTGTACTTTATAATAAACACATATTTTATTAGTTTAAAAAATATACCATCATATACCAAATTCTTATTACTTTCTAATTCACCTCAGTCTACTTTCCTCTTTTGGAAGTGCTACTAAACCAGAAAAATATCAAATAGTTCAGTCTCATGCCTTATTCCATTTCATTGATGAAATACCTACTTAATCATTAATTTATTTTTTGAAAGGATAAGAACAAGAGGTTCATAAGATCAGTGTGTCTCAAACTTTAATATATATTTGAATCATCTGTGATTTTGTTGAAATGTCGGTGCCAATTCAGTATCTCTGGGGTGAGACCTGAGATTCTGTATTTCTAGCAGGCTCCCACGTGGCTGCTGCTGCTGCTGCTGCTGGTCGGTGGACTGTACTTGAGAAGCAAGGCATTAAATCACTTTATGTTTCTTGCTATCGTCCTGCATTGTCTAATACAGTAGTCACTAGCCATATGTGGCTGTTTAAACTTAAACTCATTAAAATTAGATAAAGTTTCAAACTCAGTTCCTTTGTCAGACAAGCAGCATTTCCACTGTTCAGTGGCTAGTGGACAGTGACAATCTAAAATATTTTCATCACAAAAAGTTTTACTGGACAATGCTGATTAAGATAAAATATAATTGCCTAAGTAAAATATAACTAAACACTGGCAGTTACCATTCTTGACAGTCTTCAGAATTTTCAAAGGCTTAATACTTTTATGCCATTTGGTGGCCAAAGCTCATTTACTTGAACAAAACCCTGGATGGTTGAAAGCCTTCTATAGTGATTAGTTTTTGTGATTACTTTTGCTTGGAACATACTGTTTTTGTTTTGATTTTTTGACAGCTAGACAGATAGCAGCATGCTTATTGAGCACTGGCTGTGACAAAGCACTGTACTGTACTTCATTCTTTTGGAATAGTGCCTGTCCTACAGGAGCTTAGGATGTAATGCAAGAAATCACATAGAAAAAGAGCATTAATGTGGAATCTTTTGACTTCTCAAAATTCATTTTCAGATGAAATGCCTATCTTCAAACTTGATTATAATTATTTCTATCATCTGCTTCATATAATTATTGTTTCTGGTACTGACATTGTTCGGCAAATATTTGATGAGGCTATGCCACCCCCTCTTTTGAAAAAAGAGCTTCTTATACACAAGAATGTACTGGAACCCTACTACAACCATCTTTGGACCAATCACCCTTTGGGTGGAGCATGGCATCTGCTTTATCCCCCAAACAAGGAGCTTCCACAGTCCAAACAGTTTGACTTATACCTCCTATTAGCTCTCATAAAACATTTGAATGTGTTCCCTGCACCCAAAAATGGCTGGAATATGGAACCACTATCTTCTGATCTCTCTAAGTCTGCAGACATCCTGAGGCTGTGCAAATACAGGGATATCCTCCTTAGTGAGATTTTGATGAATGGTCTCACTGAGTCACAATTCAATTCAATTTGGAAAAAAGTTTCAGATATTCTTCTGCGCCTTGGGATGAAGCAAGAAGATATTGACAAAGTGAAGGAGAATCCCATTGAGAATATCTCCCTTGATTACCATCAGCTGTCCATCTACCTAGGCATACCAGTACCAGAAATCATTCAGAGGATGTTATCCTGCTATCAACAAGGTACAAAATAATTATTTACTTAAGCCAGTAAACCTTCACTGAGTGTCTGCTATGTGCCAGATACAGTGCTAAGGGTAGGAGATTCAGTGAGCTCACATTCTTGAGAGAATATCCTCATCAAGAAGCTAATAGAAATTACAGTGCTAGAGATGTTTCCAGAATACCATGGGGAATTCTAGCCTAAGAGAATCCAAAAAGGCTTTCTGGAGATATAATATCTAAGGAGTTCTTAAATGACATGTAAAAGTTAGCCAGGTGAAGAAGATGGAGAAGGATGTTTCAGAAGGAAACAAGAGCAAAGGTACAGAAACATAAAAATATATTATAGTACAAGGAACTAAAAAGTTTGGCAATACTGAGATTAAAGTAGGGGAGAGTTCATAGAATACATTGAAGAGGATTTCTCTTGCCATGTTGAGGAATTTGTGTTTTCAAAAAGGAATTGTTGAATATTTTTAAGTAGAGGAGTTTTATCACTTCTACAAAATTAAGGATGCCTAAAACCATGAAATACAGGTACTGAGTATTTCAAGAATGCCCTTTTAGACACCATGAGTGTATGTTTCTCCTTTCTATCAGAACCTTGACTTTTGTTTAAAAGTTTGGTCATAGGTAATTTTAAAAATCAGATAACATTTATGCAAGGTCTAAGGTTGTCTAAGGTTGTCTAAGGTTGGCGGTGGCCATTCCCAAATATTATTTGTTGTTATGCGGAAGACTTCAGACCTCCTCTCCATATTCCAGGGTAGCTTCTCAGCTGTCATGGTGGAAAGCCATGTCAACATCACTGAAACCCTTGCTGTGTTATTCTAGGTGAATTTTCCTGGTCCCAAGTTATTAGTCATACTACCTGGTGAGCAACTGATGATCACACTGATGCTATTTAAATATATAACTTTCCGAGTTTCTAGTAATTGTTGACCTGGTCCAGATTTTCTTCAGCGATAATTGCTAGGCCCCAATCCCACTCCTTTTGCTAAGGCTCTGGGATTCCATTGTGTTTTCCTACTTAACCTTTCAGAGCTTTCTTTGAAGATAAAAGAAGAGAATGCTGAGTTTGATGCTATAAGAAAGTTAGGCAAGCACCCTTGACTTGTAAATTGGCTTATAAATTAGAGGCTTTTCTTTTTTACATTTACTCTATTAAGATTTTGAATGACAAAAACTTATGAGAATAAAAATATTTGGGAAAGTGAGTTGAGCAATAAATTCAAGGTATTTCAAACAATTTTCACTCTGAAAGTCTAACGAGCTTATTGCTCAAGTCCCTTTAATAGAGGCTTTCCTAGTATCTTATATGTCTTCCCTAGTAGTTACTACAGTTTTGGATTTCATTTGTATATCTGATTATTTGATTAATATCCATTGTCCCCACTAAATCTCTTTGACGGTTATCTTTTTTCTCACCATTCAAACTCTAGAGCCTAACACAGCCTGATATATCATAGGTGCTTAATAAATATTAATGGGCAAGGAGAGAGAGTGCTCATCAGGATTTTGCTTAAAAAAAGGCTCAAACTTTCAATGGAGGTTTGCTTCATGATTGACTATTACTTCATGACCTTAGACTGTAAACTGTAAAAATTTGCTTCTTGGTTTAAAGTGCTTGTGTTCTAGGCATTATCTATTATGAACTATCTTTTTTTTAAACCTTTCTTTCTCTAAACATGGGTTTATAACCTTTATGTTATAATCTAATTATGCCTTGTTTAAACTGGATTCGTGAGTGAAGCTGGTTATTTTTAGTTATAATATTTATTGGTGCAGTGTAAAAAATCTTCTGGTTTTTCTTAGTCTGATATTTGTTGGTTACATTTGCAATTATATATCTAAATTTTTTCTTTATGTATCATAGGAATTGCTCTACAGTCAATAACAGGCAGTCAACGTAAGTATGTTTAAAAACCAAATGCCTAAGTGACCTTTCAACCCAGGATAGCTAAGGGGCACCTATAGATTTTTACTCGGTCAGATAAACTGTATGATAAACTGTAATTGTTTGTTATAAGCTCGGAAAATTATATGGTCAGATTACTACTGGTCAGCTGAATCTAGTATGAGCCTTTATTTTGCCTTTGTCTTAATGCATGTGCCCTAGGGTTTACCCTAACAGAGTATTTTAACTTTTGACACACAGGGCACTTCAACAGGCAAAAATGTCTACCTGCTTGCTCTGCCTGCTCATATATGCTACTGTTTAGCTTATGTAACTTTTATCTGGTTAACTATCCATTGTTAAGCTATATACTTTTCTGCCAGGTGGTGAGTTGCTAATTTTTTAATTTCTATTTATGTACTGTTGGTGTTTTTAAAATGGAATTCAAATTCTGCAATTAAAATTACACTTAAGAAAATAACACCATGGGTTTTGTTTGGAGTAAAATTATGCTTAAGAAAGTAACCCAATGGGTTTTGTTTGGACCATCTGTGACCAGTCAAATGAAGTCCACAAGTTTAGATATTGAATCTTTGGAGCAGTATCAAGGATCATGGTATCAAATAAGTCACATAATTGGGGGCTGATACCCTTTAACAACCTTTGATTATAAAAAAGAAGAAAAAAGGGGAAAAAAAATACATCTAGCTTTTCCTTCTCTTCTTTATGTTTCAGACTTATGCCCTAAAATAATGCTAGTTGCAATATTTAATAAGGTCAATGTCAGGATACTCAAAAACTTAGTATTTAGAATTGACTTAAGTTCTACATTATCTATATCTATAGTCTGCTTAAGATAACAGTCAAGTATCTTAGCATTTGAGTTTATATTGATTGGTCTCAGGCTAGTATATGTACCTGTTATTTGGTCATTGATAAATGGGCATTTTTTTTTCATTTAGTATTTGAACAGAGTAAGATGTCTTCTATTTCTGGGGTGGTGTTATGGGGGGGAGTAAATATATTTAAGATAGTGATAAGAGGCTAAAATTATATGCATCCAGACTTTGAGTGTTTTGGTTTTAATATTTAGGTATTGAAATAGAAGAGTTACAAAATGAAGAAGAAGAACTAAGTCCACCTCTTATGGAGTACAATATAAATGTGAAATCAATCCCTGAAATACAGTTAGCAGAAATGAATAAAGATGGGGCATCGATACCCAGTGAATCTTCAACAGAATCTATTAAAGATCTCCAGGAAGTATAAGTGCTCATTAATATTTGAATTAGAAGAACTTAATCAAGGCTTTTAGTTTGTTGCATGTGCTATTCTTAAAGCCTCCCAGACAATCTTAGTTTATATTTATCATAGTGTTTACACAGAGCTTTAATTGGAATGGTTCCTTTCCCAATACTTTCTTCCATAATCTTTCCTGCCTTAACCATATATTTTGGCAGCATTTATTGAACACTTATTATGTGCCTGGCACATGTTTCTTCATCCTGAGTGGTGGAATGGATGTGGGAGGTTAACAGAAAGTAGAAGAAAGCATAGTGGGGAATAGAAGGAGAGAGAAAGGAAGAGAAAACAGGGATATTTCAATGCTGTTTACACAGAGGTAGAATTAAAACCATCCAGGATGTATTTCTTTACAGATAAGTGGTAACAGATATTATGTAGTCACTAAATTCTTCCTAGGCTTAATTTTTCATCTAATGGACCTGAATATGTTGATTTTTTTTAAGGTGCTTCCTCCTCTGTTAGTCATGCATGCACGTGTGCAAGTGAGGACCTCTGAGCTCTTTTCAGTAGCCTACTTATTGACATTATATGTTGTTCCTTTATACATCAGTGATTTCTCAAGCAGAAGACTGAGATTAAAATTAAGATGAAAATAATTTTCCATAGCATCTAGAAGGAAAGTATGATCTATATTAGAAAATAAAAGATCCCAGTGGTTAGAGGAAATACATTTTGTAAAATAATCCATTGTGCAGTTTGAATTGCATATTAAACAAATGATTTATTTCTTACCTATCAGGTTAAGAGTAAACCAAAGAAAAAGAAAAAGACCAAGAATAAAAAGGTAAGAGGCTATATTAGCGTTATAATAGAGGAATGTCTGATTATGAACACTTGGTTTAATACATGGTTTTACTATTAGTTAGAACTTAAAATTAGTCCAAGTAGACATGTAGCACAAATGACTTATAAATGTTCATAGCTTATTGAATATATGATTATAGAGAAGTCTATGTAAGATTTTGAAAATGATTTAAACTTACAGTATGCCCTACTTTACTTCCCTAAATCGTAATTTATACATTTAAATATATAAGTAAAGAAACTGAATTAGTCACTTGGACATTTCACTAATTTCTGTGTACCACTCTCATTTTAAAAAATGCCTACTCTGTTTTAAACACAGCTTCTTTTCATATTTTTACAGATAAGTTCAGAAACATTTTTCAAAACCTAAGAAATCTTGATTTTCTCCTTTGTGTCTAACACTCTGCCAACAATGCAATAATGTACAAAAATGGTACAAATCCAAGAAGCTTCTTTATGCCTCTTCCTGTTATTTTAGAGTTGTAAAATGAACAAGTTATGATCTGTAGCGCAGTTTTAGCAAGAAGTCTCTTAATAGCTTGAAAAATTACAAGAGAAAGTCAAGAGTTTTTTTTATTGGCTTAATTCTTTAAAGTTAAGACTTTATTATTTTAGAGCAATTTTTTTGGTTTAGAGCAAAATTGAGAGGAAGATACAGAGATTTCCCATATACCTCCTGCGCCAACACATGCACAGCCTCTTCAACCAAAATTCCCCAGCAGAGTGGTACATTTGTTACAATTGAGGGACCTAAACTGGTATATCATAATTATCCAAAGTCCATACTTTACATTTTGGTTCACTCTTGTTGTTGTACATTCCTATGGATTTGGACTCAAGATAATTTTTTTATTAAGCATATAGCTAACAGCTATGCTATGTAAGCTTTACTGTGAAAAATATGTTATTTTCTGGCTTGAAACATATATTTAAAGTCTAGATTATATTCTAAACTGAGTGAGAATATTTGCCCAACTACAATCTGATAAGTTCATGTTATTAGTCATTTGGAAGTATACACAAACTTTAGTCATAAATGAAATTTTACACAATGAAAGTAAGTTTACAAAATACTTATTGAGGTACACAACAAAATAAAGATTATTTTATACTCCGATCAGTAAAATGTCAATATAATTTTCATATTTATCAAAAGTTATTTTGAAAATTAATTTTTTAAAATAAATTGTTTTTAAAAGACATGAGTATGAATATTTTTTCTTACTTTTAGACCATTCATATATAATAAAACACAACCTGATTCATTAGTTTAGCTGCTATTTTTTATTTTTGCCAAAACATTGGTAAGTTCCAGGTCTAATACTGCATAAGGCTGACCAAGTAAATCTACAGCTATTAGACCACAAATCTAAGCTCCAAGGGTTACAGTGTGTCTCTTCCTTACTTCCAAAAGATTAAAATATGGTAATACTTGGATTCTCAATTTTAGCTAAATGGAAAGCCCCACTTCTATGTCAAATTGAAATTAAACAGGGAATAAACATAAGCAGAAATAATGTAAATGCTACTTAAAATTTATACACTAGTAATATTAAAAATTTCTTATTAAAGTCAGCAACTATCTAGGAATTTTTTTGTTTTTTTTAAACATCCTAAGTTTACTTCCAATTTATTTTATTAAAAAAACTGAGATACTTTGAAAATAAACTAATTTGATATCAAGATAAAATTTCAGCATCAGAAGAGAGATCTTGTATCTTATATCTTTTATCGAAATTTTGAAGTATAAACCTAAAAACTGCTGAAAATTTTTCATATGACTATTTCATATACAATAGTCCTAGTCATATACTCAATTACTGTTATAGAAGCAAAGAATTGTCTAGTATAATGTAAGCAACCAATTATAAAAAGCTGAGTCAATCAAATTCTCTTATCAAGAGTTCTCCTCATGAAAAATTCTAGCATATAGAAGTTTGTTAGTGTTATACAGAGTGACTATAAAGTCCTTATGTGTGAAATTATGTCCTCTGTTAGTTATTTGATTTTCAGCCTGTCTACCTAACAATAGTTGAGGTCCTAAAAACAACTATCAGGGATTCTCTGGATGAAGATGATGATAAAATAAAATTTGTGTAGCAAATAGAGAGGACAATAAGATAACTTCTACCTCTTCTAACTAGTATGTATAGAGGTATAAATAACTCTTTTGAGAGTTCATTAGTTCTTTCTTCCCAATTCCATTCCCTACTCAGAGGGACTGAGGGTTAGGAATAGAAAAGGAAGGTAAAGCAGATAGCAGAAGAATAGAATGCTTTGTGATTGAAGCCTTGGGGAAAAAAGAAATATGGCAGGAAATAAATCAAGCTCTTCAAAGTGGATGTCACCTCTAAAGGGAAGTTGCTGAGATGCATGTAAGACAGGCATGAAGTTGTCCTGGAAAGAGCTTAAAAGGAGTTTTAGAAATACAGGTATCTCCCGCTTTTCGAAATTCACTTTACGCCACTTCGTTTTTATGAAAGACCTGCATTAGTATCTGTTTGTGCTAACCAAAAGAAATCTGAAGAGGATTTTTGCTTATACAAAAAAAAGGTACAGACTAACCTCATTTTATTGCACTTTGCTTTATTGCACTTTGCAGATACTGTATTTTTTACAAATTGAAGGTTTGTGGCAACCCTGCATCAAGCAAGTTGGCACCATTTTTCCAACAGCATTTGCTCACTTTGTGTTTCTGTGTCGCATTTTGGTAATTCTCACAACATTTCAAACTTTTTCATTATTATTATTTTATTATGGTGATCGGTGATCAGTGATCTTTTTTTTTAGGTATAGTTGATTTACAATATTATATTAGTTTTGAGTATACAACATAGTGATTCAAAATTTTTACTGATTATACTCCATTCAAAGTTATTATAAAATATTGGCTATATTCCCTGTGCTGTACAATATATCCTTTTAGTTTATTTATTTTATACATAGTAGTTTGTACATCTTAATCCTCTACCCCTATAATGTCCCTCCCCGCTTCCCTCTCCCCATTGGTAACCACTAGTTTGTCCTCTATATCTTTGAGTCTGTTTCTGTTTTGTTATATTTATTCATTTGTTTTATTTTTTAGATTCCAAATATAAGTGATAGCATATAGCATTTGTCTTTCTCTGTCTGACTTATTTCACTAATCATAATACTCTCTAGGTCCATCCATGTTGTTGCAAATGGTAAAATTTCATTCTCTTATATGGCTGAGTAGTATTCCATTATGTATATATACCATATTTTCTTTACCCATTCATCTGTTGATGGACACTTAGGTTGCTTCCATATCTTGGCTATCATAAATAATGCTGCTATGAACATTGTGGTGCATCTATCTTTTCAAATTAGTGTTTTTATTTTCTCTGGCTGTACACTCAGGAGTGGAATTGCTGGATCATGTGGTAGTTGTATTTTTGGTTTCTTGAGCAACCTCTGTACCGTTTTCCATAGTGGCTGCACCAATTTCCATTCCTACCAAAGGTGTACAGTGTTCCTTTTCTCCACATCCTTGCTGACATTTGTTATTTGTGGTCTTTTTGATTATAGCCATTTTGACACATGTGAGGTGATATCTCATTGTGGTTTTGATTTGCATTTCTCTGATGATTTGCAATGTTGAGCATCTTTTCATGTGCCTGTTGGCCATCTGTATGTCTTCTGAAGAAAAATGTCTATTCAGGTCTTCTGTTCATTATTTAATCAGATTGTTTGGGTTTTTTTTTTTTTTTTTTTTTTAACATTGAGTTGTATGAACTGTCTGTTTTGGATATTAACCCAGTTTTGGTCATATAATTTGCAAATATTTTCTCCCATTCAGTAGGTTATCTTTTCATTTTGTTGATGGTTTCCTTTGCTGTGCAAAAGCTTTTAAATTTAATTAGGTCCCATTTGTTAATTTTTGCTTTTCTTTCCTTTGCCTTAGGAGACAGATCCAAAAAAAATATTGTTACAATTTATGTCAAAGAGTGCTCTGCCTATGTGTTTTTCTAGGGGTTTTATAGTTTCTGGTCCTAAATTTAAGTCTTTAATCCATTTTGAGTTTATTTTTGTATATGGGGTGAGAAAATGTTCTAATTTCAGTCTTTTACATGTAGCTGTTCAGTTGTTCCAGCACTACTTATTGAAGAGAATGTCATTTCCCCATTGCATATTCTTTTTTTTTTTTTTTTTTTGCTGAGTTTAAGATAAATGTTTATTCAAAGCAAGGTATATTTAATTTTTAAAACTTCCTCTAAAGTTAAAAAAAATTATGAAAATCATGAAAAGGCATACATTTTTAAAGCTATAGTCTTGTAAATATATGCAAGCCTGTTTTCAGGTGGTATAACAGTCATTTTAAACAAAAAAATCAGAAAATATCACCTCCGAAACAAAAAACCAAGTCTTCACCCCCTTTTTTTTTCTTTTTTATTAACATTTTATTATTATTATTATTTTTTATACACACACTGTATTTTATTTTTACAAGAGATAAATAGACTGACACCAAGCATTGTACATGGATGACCGCAACAAAAGCAACAATGATTGCCATTACCAAACATGAAACACACTCATACTATGTCATAATATTGACATTCAGTCCAGTAATCCTCCACTGTAACAGCTCCTTTACTTTGCAGTGAAAATTGATTTGTATGTTCTTTGCCTCTGAGTCCTTGTGGGATTTTTTTTTTTTTTTAATTCAGACAGAAAGTCACAAATATTATACTCATCCTCATCAGTTCACTCAGTCCCATGTAATTAATTTTTTTTTTCATCTTGATCTTTTGTTAGCACTTTTATGAGTTCATCAGTTTTTCATTAGAGTTCTGAAAATGCTTATTCATTCAGTTCAGCAGTACAGTCAGTTACCAGAAACCTGTAATTGTCAGAGTCTTTTCCATGAATTTCTTGAAGATGAAACCCTTTTATAGGAACATATTTGCAAAAGCATCAGAGTACACCCAGAACTGTCTGTAAATGACAAAAGGCTTAAATATGACCACGGTTAAAGATTTGATGAAAGTTCATAATAATGCAGTTGACAAGAAAATTAGTTATTTCTGAGATATACATTTTAAAGTAATAACTAGGATTATGACTTATAACATTATACCAGAACATATAAGATTTTTAGAAATTTCATGTAATGTCTGAAACATTTATATTAACATATTTCCATACAAATAACCCAATGAAAGTTTAGTATTAGTTGTTTTGTTTGTTTGTTTTTTTATACTGCAGGTTCTTATTAGTCATCAATTTTATACACATCAGTGTATACATGTCAATCCCAATCGCCCAATTCATCACACCACCATCCCCACCCCACCGCAGTTTTCCCCCCTTGGTGTCCATATATCTGTTCTCTACATCTGTGTCTCAACTTTGCATATCCCATTGCATATTCTTGCCTCCTTTGTCATAGATTACTTGATCATAAGTGTGTGGGTTTATTCATGGGTGGCTCTCTATCCTATTCATTTGATCCATGTGTCTATTTCTGTGCCAGTACCATACTGTTTTGATTACTGTAGCTTTGTAGTACAGTCTGAAGTCAGGGAGCATGATACCTCCAGCTCTGTTTTTCTTTCTCAGGATTGTTTTGGCTATTCAGGGTCTTTGAATTTTCATACAAATTTTAGAATTATTTGTTTTAGTTCTGTGAAAAATGCCTTTGGCATTTTGATAGGGATTGCATTGAATCTGTAACTTGCTTGTAGTATGGTCATTTTAATAATAGAAATTCTTCCAATCTGTGAACATGGTATATCTACCCATCACTTTGTGTTACCTTCAATTTCTTTCATCAGTAGCTTTAGTTTTCCAAGTACAGGCCTTTTACCTCCGTGTATTTATTCCTAGGTATTTCATTCTTTTTGATGCAATGGTAAATGGGATTGTTTTCTCAATTTCTCTCTCTGATATTGCTTTGTTAGTGTACAGAAATGCAACAGATTTCTTTTTTTTTTAATTTATTTATTTACTTATTTATTTTTGGCTGTGTTGGGTCTTCGTTTCTGTGCGAGGGCTTTCTCTAGTTGCGGCGAGCAGGGGCCACTCTTCATTGCGGTGTGCGGGCCTCTCACTATCGTGACCTCTCTTGTTGTGGAGCACAGGCTCCAGACGTGCAGGCTCAGTAGTTGTGGCTCACGGGCCCAGTTGCTCCGCGGCATGTGGGATCTTCCCAGACCAGGGCTCAAACCCGTGTCCCCTGCATTGGCAGGCAGATTCTCAACCACTGCACCACCAGGGAAGCCCTGCAACAGATTTCTGTATATTAATTTTGTATCCTGTGACTTTACTGAATTCACTGATAAGCTCTAGTAGTTTTCTAGTGGTGTTTTTAGGGTTTTCTATGTATAATATCATGTCATCTTCAAACAGTAACAGTTTTACTACCTCCCTTCCAATTTGTATTATTTTTATTTTTTTTTCTTGTCTGTGGCTAGGACTTCCAAAATTGCGTTGAGTAGAACTAGCAAGAGTGGGCATCATTGTCTTGTTCCTGACGCTTTCAGCTTTTCACCATTGAGTATGATGTTAGCTGTGGACTTATCATATATGGCCTTTATTTTGTTGAGGTATATTCCCTCTGTACCTACTTTGTGGAGAAATTTTATCATAAACAGATGTTGAGTTTTGTCAAAAGCTTTCTCTACATCTCTTGGGATGATCATATGATTTTTATTCTTCAGTTTATTAATGTGGTATATCACATTGATCGATTTGTGGATAGTGAACCATCTTTGTATCCCTGGGATAAATCCCACTTGAAGTGATCAGTGATCTTTGGTGTTACTATTGTAATTTATATATTTTGGGATTCCACAAACCATGCCCATATAAGGTGGCCACCTTAAAAGATAAATGTGTGTATTCTGACTGCTCTACCAACCAGCCGTTCCCTCATCTCTCTCCCTCTCCTTGGGTTTTCTTATTCCCTGAGAGGCAACAATATTGAAAAAGACCAATTAATAACCCTACAAAGGCCTCTAAGTGTTCAAATGAAAGGAAGAGTTGCAGGTCTCTCACTTTGAATCAAAAGCTAGAAATGACCAACCTTAGAGAGGAAGTTATGTTGAAAGCTGGGATAGGCCAAAAGCTAGGCCTCTTTTGCCAAACAGTTAGCCACGTTGTGAATGCAAAGGAAAAGTTCTTGAAGTAAATTAAAGAGCTACTCCAGTGAACACAGGAATGGTAAGGAAGTGAAACAGCCTTATTGCTGATAAGGAGAAAATTTCAGTATTCTGGATAGAAGATTAAACCAGCCACAACATTCCCTTCAACCAAAGCCTAATCTAGAACAAGGCCCTAACTCTCTTCAATTCTGTAAAGGCTGAGAGTGGTGAGGAAGCTGCAGAAGAAACGTTTGAAGCCAGCGGAGGTTGGTTCATGAGGTTTAAGGAAAGAAGCCATCTCCATAACTTAAGAGTACAAGGTGAAGCAACAAGCGCTGATGCAGAAGCTGCAGCAAGTTATCCAGAAGATCTAGCTAATATAATGAATGAAGGTGACTATACTAAACAACAGATTTTTCAATGTAGACAAAACAGCCTTCTATTGGAAGAAGATGCCATCTAGGGCTTTCATAGCTAAAGAGGAGAAGTAATACCTGGCTTCAAAACTCCAACACACAGGCTGACTCTCTTGTTAGGGACTAATGCAGCTAGTGATTTTAAGTTGAAGCCAGTGCTCATTTGCCATTCTGAAAATCCTAGGCTCCTTAAGAATTATGCTAGGGGCTTCCCTGGTGGCGCAGTGGTTGAGAGTCTGCCTGCCAATGCAGGGGACACGGGTTCGAGCCCTGGTCTGGGAGGATCCCGCATGCCGCGGAGCAGCTGGGCCCGTGAGCCACAATTACTGAGCCTGCGCGTCTGGAGAGGCCGCGATGATGAGAGGCCCCGCGCACCGCGATGAAGAGTGGCCCCCACTTGCCACAACTAGAGAAAGCCCTCGCACAGAAACGAAGACCCAACACAGCCATAAATAAATAAAATAGTGTTTAAATAAATAAAAATAAAAAGCCAGCTTGTATATCACCTGCTCTTTAAAAAAAAAAAAAAAAAAAAGAATTATGCTAAATCAACTCTGTCTGTACTCCCGAAATAGAACAACAATGCCTGGATGACAACACATCTGTTTACAACATAGTTTACTAAATATATTAAGTCTACTGTTGAGACCTACTGCTCAGAAAGAAAGATTTCTGGATGTCGGTTCAAGATGGCGGACTAGAAGCACGTGTGCTCACTCCCTCTTTCGAGAGCACCAGAATCACAACTAACTGCTGAACAATCATCAACAGGAAGAACTAGAACTCACCAAAAAAGATACCCCACATCCAAAGACAAAAGAGAAGCTGCAATGAGACGGTAGGAAGGGCACAATCACAATAAAATCAAATCCCATAACCACTGGGTGGGTGACTCACAAACTGGAGAACAATTTTACCACAGAAGTCCAACCACTGGAGTGAAGGTTCCAAGCACCACATCAGGCTTTCCAACCTGGGGGTCTGGCAATGGGAGGAGGAATTCGCAGAGAATCAGACTTTGAAGGCTAGCAGGATTTGACTGCAGGATTTTGACGGGACTAGGGGAAACAGAGACTCCACTCTTGGAGGGCACACACAAAGTAGTGTGCGCATAAGGACCCAGGGGGCAGGAGCAGTGACCCCATAGGAGGCTGAACCAGACCTACCTGCTACTGTTGGAGGGTCTCCTGCAGAGGCAGGGGATTGCTGTGGTTCACCACAGAGACAAGGACACTGGCAGCAGAAGTTCTGGAAAGTACTCCTTGGCATGAGCCCTCCTGGAGTCCACCATTAACCCCACCAAAGAGCCTGTAGCCTCCAGTGCTGGGTTGCCTCAGGCCAAACAACCAACAGGGAGGGAATTCAGCCCCACCCAGCAGCAGACAAGCAGATTAAAGTTTTACTGAGCTCAGCCCACCAGAACAACACCCAGCTCTACCCACAACCAGTCCCTCCCCTCAGGAAGCTTGCACAAGCCTCTTAGATAGCCACATCCACCAGAGGGCAGACAGCAGAAGCAAGAAGAACTACAGTCCTGCAGCCTGTGGAACAAAAACCACATTCACAGAAAGACAGACAAAATGAAAAGGCAGAGGGCTATGTACCAGATGAAGGAACAAGATAAAACCCCAGAAAAACAATTAAATGAAATGGAGATAGGCAACATTCCAGAAAAAGAATTCACAATAATGATAGCGAAGATGATCCAGGAACTCGGAAAAAGAATGGAGGCAAAGATTGAGAAGATGCAAGAAATGTTTAACAAAGACCTACAAGAATTAACAAAAAAACACCTAGAAGAATTAACAAACAAACAGACATGAACAATACAATAAATGAAATGAAAAAATATACTAGAACGAATCAGTAGCAGAATAACTGAGACAGAAGAACAGATAAGTGACCTGGAAGACAGAATGGAGGAATTCACTGCCACAGAAGAGAATAAAGAAAAATGAATGAAAAGAAATGAAGACAACCTAAGAGACCTCTGGGACAACATCAAACGCAACAACATTTGCATTTTAGGGGTCCCAGAAGGAGAAGAGAGAGAGAAAGGACCCGAGAAAATATTTGAAGAGATTAGAGTCAAAAACTTCCCTAACATGGGAAACAAAATAGCCACCCAGGTCCAGGAAGCACAGAGTCCCAGGCAGGATAAACCCAAGGAGGAACATGCTGAGACACATAGTAATCAGATTGACAAAAATTAAAGACAAAGAAAAATTATTAAAAGCAACAAGGGAAAAACAACAAATAACATACAAGGGAACTCCCATAAGGTTAACAGCTGATTTCTCAGCAGAAACTCTACAAGCCAGGAGGGAGTGGCATGATATATTTAAAGTGCTGAAAGGGAAGAAGCTGCAACCCAGATTACTCTACCCGGCAAGGATCTCATTCAGATTTGACAGAGAAATCAAAAGCTTCACAGACAAGCCAAAGCTGAGAGAATTCAGCACCACCAAACCAGCTCTACAACAAATGCTAAAGGAACTTCTCTAAGTGGGAGACACAAGAGAAGAAAAGGACCTACAAAAACAAACCCAAAACAATTAGGAAAGTGGTAATAGGAACATACATATTGATAATTACCTTAAACGTGAATGGATTAAATGCTCCAACCAAAAGACACAGGCTCGCTGAATGGATACAAAAACAAGACCCATATATGTGCTGTCTATAAGAGACCCACTTCAGACCTAGGACACATACAGACTGAAAGTGAGGGGTTGGAAAAAGATATTCAATGCAAATGGAAATCAAAAGAAAGCTGGAGTAGCAATACTCATATCACATAAAATAGACTTTAAAATAAAGAATGTTATAAGAGACAAGGAAGGACATTACATAATGATCAAGGGATCAATCCAAGAAGAAGATATAACAATTATAAATATATATGCACCCAACATAGGAGCACTTCAATACATAAGGCAAATACTAACAGCTATAAAAGGGGAAATCGACAGTAACACAATAATAGTGGGGGACTTTAACACCTCACACCAAAGGACAGATCATCCAGACAGAAAAATAACAAGGAAACACACGCTTTAAATGATACAATAGACCAGATACATTGAATTGATATTTATAGGACATTCCATCCGAAAACAGCAGATTATGCTTTCTTCACAAGTGCACACGAACATACTCCAGGATAGATCACATCTTGGGTAACAAATCAAGCCTGGGTAAATTTAAGAAAATTGAAATCATATCAAAGCATCTTTTCTGACCACAACACTATGAAATTAGAAATAAATTACAGGGAGAAAAATGTAAAAAAACCCACAAACACATGGAGGCTAAACAATCCATTAATAAATAACCAAGAGATCACTGAAGAAATCAAAGAGGAAATTTAAAAATACCTAGAAACAAATGACAATGAAAACACAATGGCCCAAAACCTATGGGATAAAGCAGAAGCATTTCTAAGAGGGAAGTTTATAGCAATACAGTCCTACCTCAAGAAACAAGAAAAATCTCAAATAAACAACCTAACCTTACACCTAAAGCAATTAGAGAAAGAAGAACAAAAAATCCTGAAGTTAGCAGAAGGAAAGAAATCATAAAGATCAGATCAGAAATAAATGAAAAAGAAATGATGGAAATGACAGCAAAGATCAATAAAACTAAAAGGTGGTTCTTTGAGAAGATAAACACAATTGATAAACCATTAGCCAGACTCATCAAGAAAAAAAGGAAGACTTAAATCAATAGAATTAGAAATGAAAAAGGAGAAGTAACAATGGACACTGCAGAAATACAAAGCATCATGAGAGATTACTACAAGCAACTATATGCCAACAAAATGGACAACCTGGAAGAAATGGACAAATTCGTAGAAAAGCACAACCTTCCAAGACTGAACCAAGAAGAAGTAGAAAATATAAACAGACCAATCACAAGCACTGAAATTGAAACTGTGATTAAAAATCTTACAACAAGCAAAAGCCCAGGACCAGATGGCTTCACAAGCCAATTCTATCAAACATTTAGAGAAGAGCTAACACCTATCCTTCTCAAACTCTTCCAAAATATAGCAGAGGGAGGAACACTCCCAAACTCATTCTACGAGGCCACCATCACCCTGATACCAAACCAGACAAAGATGTCACAAAGAAAGAAAACTACAGGCCAATATCACTGATGAACATAGACACAAAAATCCTCAACAAAATACTAGCAAACAGAGTCCAGCAGCTTATTAAAAGTTTCATACACCATAATCAAGTGGGGTTTATCCCAGGAAAGCAAGGATTCTTCAATATACACAAATCAATCAGTGTGATACAGCTTTTTAACAAATTGAAGAATAAAAGCCATATGATCATCTCAAGAGATGTAGAAAAAGCTTGTGACAAAATTTAACATCCATTTATTATAAAAACCCTCCAGAAAGTAGGCATAGAGGGAACTTACCTCAACATAATAAAGGCCATATATGACAAACCCACAGCCAACATCATTCTCAATGGTGAAAAACTGAAACCATTTCCACTGAAATCAGGAACAAGACAAGGTTGCCACTCTCACCAGTATTATTCAACATAGTTTTGGAAGTTTTAGCCACAGCAATCGGAGATAAAACAGAAATAAAAGGAATCCAAATCGGAAAAGAAGAAGTAAAGCTGTCACTATTTGCAGATGACATGATACTATACATAGAGAATCCTAAAGATGTCACCAGAAAACTATTAGAGTTAATCAGAGAATTAGGTAAAGTAGCAGGATACAAAATTAATGCACAGAAATCTCTTGCACTCCTATACGCTAATGCTGAAAAATCTGAAAGAGAAATTAAGGAAACACTCCCATTTACCATTGCAACAAAAAGAATAAAATACCTAGGAATAAACCTACCTAAGGAGACAAAAGAACTGTATGCAGAAAACTACAAGACACTGATGAAAGAAATTAAAGATGATACAAATAGATGGAGAGATACACCATGTTCTTGGATTAGAAGAATCAACATTGTGAAAATGACTCTACTACCCAAAGCAATCTACAGATTCAATGCACTCCCTATCAATCTCCCAATGGCATTTTTAACAGAACTAGAACAAAAAAATCTTAAAATTTGTATGGAAACACAAAAGACCCCGAATAGCCAAAGCAATCTTGAGAAAGAAAAACGGAGCTGGACGAATCAGGCTCCCTGACTTCAGACTATACTACAAAGCTACAGTAATCAAGACAGTATGGTACTGGCACAAAAACAGAAATATAGATCAATGGAACAGGATAGAAAGCCCAGAGATAAACCCACACACATATGGTCACCTTATCTTTGATAAAGGAGGCAAGAATATACAGTGGAGAAAAGACAGCCTCTTCAATAAGTGGTGCTGGGAAAACTGGACAGCTACATGTAAAAGAGTGAAATTAGAACACTCCCTAACACCATACACAAAAATAAACTCAAAATGGATTAGAGACCTAAATGTAAGGCCAGACACTATAAAACTCTTAGAGGAAAACAGGCAGAACACTCTATGACATAAATCACAGCAAGATCCTTTTTGACCCACCTCCTAGAGAAATGGAAATAAAAACAAAAATAAACAAAAATGGACCTAATGAAACTTAAAAGCTTTTGCACAGCAAAGGAAACCATAAACAGGATAACCCTCAGAATGGGGGAAAATATTTGCCAACGAATCAACAGACAAAGGATTAATCTCCAAAATATATAAACAGCTCATGTAGCTCAATATTTAAAAAAAAAAACCCAATCCAAAAATGGGCAGAAAACCTAAATAGACATTTCTCCAAAGAAGACCTACAGATGGTCAAGAAACACATGAAAAGCTGCTCAACATCACTAGTTATTAGAGAAATGCAAATCAAAACTACAATGAGGTATCACCTCACACCAGTTAGGATGGGCATCATCAGAAAATCTACAAACAACAAATGCTGGAGAGGGTGTGGAGAAAAGGGAACCCTCTTGCACTGTTGGTGGGAATGTAAATTGATGCAGCTGCTATGGAGAACAGTATGGAGGTTCCTTAAAAAACTAAAAATGGAATTACTGTATAACCCAGCAATCCCACTACTGGGCATATACCCAGAGAAAACCATAATTCAGAAAGACACATGCACCCCAGTGTTCATTGCAGCACTATTTACAATAGCCAGGACATGGAAGCAACCTGAATGCCCATCGACAGACGAATGGATAAAGAAGATGTGGTACATATATACAATGGAATATTACTCAGCCATAAAAAGGAACGAAGTTGGGTCATTTGTAGAAATGTGGTTGGACCTAGAGACTGTCATACAGAGTGAAGTCAGAAAGAGAAAAACAAATATCATGTATTAACGCATATATGTGGAACCTAGAAAAATGGTACAGATGAACCGGTTTGCAGAGCAGAAATAGAGACATAAATGTAGAGAACAAACGTATGGACACCTGAAGGGGGAAAGTGGGGGGTGGGTGGTGGTGAGATGAATTGGGAGATTGGGATTGACATATATACACTAATACGTAAAAAATAGATAACTAATAAGAACCTACTGTATAAAAAATAAATAAAATAAATTCAAAAAAATAAAAGACAAAGATTTCTTTCAAAATATTACTGCTCATTGACAATGAATGCATCTGCTCACCCAGGAACTCTGATGGAAATGTACAATGAGATTAATGTTGTTTTCATGCCTGCTAACACAGCACCCATTCTGCAGCCTGTGGATGAAGGAGTCACTTGGACTTTCTAGTCTTATTATTTAAGAAATACATTTTGTGAGGCTGCAGTTACCATAGATAGTGATTCCACTGATGGATTTGGGCAAAGTCAATTGAAAACATTCTGGATTCACCTTTCTAGATGCCATTAAGAATATTCATAATTCATGGGAAGGGGTCAAAATATCAACAGTAACAGTAGTTTGGAAGAAGTTGATTACAGCCCTAATGGATGAAACTGAAGGATTTAAAATTTCAGTAGAGGAAGTAATTGCAGATGTGGTGAAAATAGCAAGAGAACTGGAAATAGAAGTGGAGCCTAAAGATGTTACTGAATTGCTGCAATCTCGTGATAAAATTTAATGGATGAAGAGCTGCTTCTTATAGATGAGCAAAGAAAGTAGTTTCTTGGATGGAATCTACTCCTGGTGACAGTGCTGTAACAACTGTTGAAATGACAACAAAGGATTAAAATATGACAGAAACTTAGTTGATAAAACAAGGGCAGGGTTTGAGAGAATTGACACCAATTTTGAAAGAAGTTCTACTGTGGGTAAAATGCTGTCAAACAGAGAAATCATTCGTAAAAGGAAGAGGCAATTAATGTGACAGACTTCACTGTGGCCTTATTTTAAGAAATTGCCACAGCCATTTCAACTTTCAGCAACCATCACCCTGATTAGTCAGCAGCCATCAACATCAAGGCAAGACCATCTACCAAAGAAAAGACTACAGTTTGCTGAAGGCTTAGATGATGGTTAGCATTTTTTAGCAATAAAGTATTTTTAAATTAAGGTGTACACATTTTTTAAGACATAAGGCTATATTGCACACTTAATAGCCTGCAGTATAGTATAAACATATATGAACTGGGAAACCAAAAAACTCATGTGACTTGCTTTATTGCAATATTCACCTTATTGGGGTTGTCTGGAACCGAACCTTCATTACCTCTAAGGTATGCCTGTAATTGCTTCTTTATTTTATGCCATTTCAGTTTATGAAAGGTTCCAAAGGAATGCTCTACTTTTGGATAGCAGGGGAACCTATACTTTACTATACTAGATATGTTCATTATGAACAGTCAAAGGTCTTTTCAACCTAGTTATTCGAGTACACTAGAACCAAGGCAGGAGTTGATAATTCTAAATTGTAAAATCAAATTGGCACTGGACATTGATCAGACAATGAAATGCAAAAATCCTCTTACTATAGGGACAATAAAGCAAAACAAATTAGTAAGTATATCATGGAATCTGTGGGGAAAGAGGCCTGAAGTTTCTTGTAAACAAGAGGTGGTAGTAGAAATTAATACTGTAATTTATATGACAATAATTGATACTCAATAGAAGGGTGATATATAAGAGTAATTAATACTCTTAATTTAGTATGTTAACTGTCATTGATATTACCTTTATTTAATAGGTTGCCTTTATAGTTTATTTTAATGAAAATAAAATATAGGGCTGTTTAATATTTCCTCCCAATTCTGATCTCCCTAACACTTTTTCCCTATAAGATTCTTAATATATCAATCTGCTTTCTCTTTACATGTAGATTTTCAAGAACTCTTGTAATTAGTATCGGAGTCCGTAAATGAAAATTACGTACACAATTGCAATATCTGTCCCAAGATATTGCAATAGATACAAACTCTGCCGCAGCACTCACTTCCAATATCTGAATCAGTGATTTTCAAGTTGTGTTTCATGACTCAGTGGTAGATTATAAAATCAATTTGGTGCGTCACAACTATCATTTTAAAAAAAGAAATAGTATGAATAAAATAAATTTCAGAGTTCATCATGCATTGTCTTAGTTTGGGCTGCTATAGCAAACTACCATAAACTGGGTGGCAAAACCAACATTTTTCACGGTTCTGGAGGCTGGGAAATTCAAGATCAAGGTGCCAGCAGATTCAGTGTCTGGTGAAGGCTGTCTTCTTAATTTGCAGACAGCTACCTTTTCACTGTATCATCACACGTTGGAGAAAGAGAGTGATCAAGCATGCACAAGTGAGCGAGCTAGCTCTCTGCTCTCTTCTCATAAGGGTGCTAATCCCATCATGAGGACTCCAAATCATCTAAACCTAATTACCTCCCAATGGCCATACCTCCAGTTACCATCACACTGGGGGTTAGGGTTTCAACCTAAGAATTTTGGAGGCACACAAACATGCAGCCCATAACACACATAATATGAGTAAGGTTTATTTCATGGGACTTATATTTCAGTTTTATGCTTATGTATAAAAATATATATGTAAGTACATTTGAGTTATAATGTAAATTATATTTCTTATTTTGGTTGTGGTCAAAAAGCTTGAGAAATGCTGACCTAAATGCAGTCAGATCACTATGCTGTATCAACATAGTTGATACATAATACTAATTCTTGATGTTATTTTTCAGAATAAGGAATCTAAAGAAGAGCAAGTGTAAGTATTAGTTTATTTAATTTTTAAATCTGTCTTAGTACTGTCAAAGTGTGCTTTACCAGAATAACACAGCCTTGCTTTAGAACGTGTTCTCACTAAGAGAAGAATAGACAGTTTTTTTGTAAGACAAAAAGTAAGTTGTAAGGTTTTTTTATTGAAAGTGACAAAAAGTTAAATTATCATTTATTTTGGGAGAATAGAATCTCTTGCCATTTTCCTATCAATGTATGGCTACTCAAGAGTCATCCAATGCTAACTGCTTTCTTCAAGGACTAAATTTAGCTCCAGCATAAAATCCTTTAAAATATAGTCTAGATTGTAGTTAGCCAAATATAGACTAAGTTAAACTTAACCTTAGAGGCAGATTATTGTTTGTCCCAGTGACCCCTTTTACAAAAGAGTTTCGTTTGGTTTGGTTTGGTTTGGTTAATTAACCTGAGATGTTTTTATTGTTTTTTTAACCCCAGTTGTTAACAGTGAATTTTGAACCTTTACTGGAAACCTTTTAATGTCTAAAGAACATTGCAAGCTATATTCTACAACCATATGATTAATGACAGTGTAGTAGAGGAAGGAAGTGGGGGAGACATTCCATAAAGAGATCATTATACCCACCAAAAAGTTGTTACTTTAGAGAATTAGTTACTTTAGAGAACTCTCTGTGAGGACATAACTTAAGATAACTTTAAAATGGTAACAAGAACATATTTTGTTAACTTTAAAGCCATCAATTTTAGTTGATATTTTCTCATTGATTAATGGACATGATCCACTTGGTAAGTTAATAGTTCATCATCCAAGATGGGTTTTCACTTCCTTTGTCAACAAGTTGAGCCACTAATGTAATAGTTTTTTTTTTTTAATACAGCAGCTTCTTATTAGTTATCCATTTCATACATATTAGTGTATCTATGTCAATCCCAATCTCCCAATTCATCCCACCACCACCACCCCCCACCGCCACTTTCCCCCCATGGTGTCCACGTTTGTTCTCTGCATCTGTGTCTCAATTTCTGCCCTGCAAACCGGTTCCTCTGTACCATTTTTCTAGGTTCCACATATATGCATTAATACATGATATTTGTTTTTCTCTTTCTGACTTACTTCACTCTGTATGACAGTCTCTAGGTCCATCCACGTCTCTACAAATGATCCAATTTCATTCCCTTTTTATGGCTGAGTAATATCCCATTGTATGTATGTACCACATCTTCTTTATCCAGTCGTCTGTCAATGGGCATTTAGGTTGCTTCCATATCCTGGCTATTGTAAATAGTGCTGCAATGAACATTGGGGTGCATGTGTCTTTTTGAATTATGGTTTTCTCTGGGTATATGCCCAGTAGTGGGATTGCTGGGTCGTATGGTAATTCTATTTTTAGTTTTTAAGGAACCTCCATATTGTTCTCCATAGTGGCTGTATCAATTTACATTCCTACCAACAGTGCAAGAGGGTTCCCTTTTCTCCACACCCTCTCCAGCATTTGTTGTTTGTAGATTTTTTGATAATGCCCATTCTAACTGGTGTGAGGTGATACCTCACTGTAGTTTTGATTTGCATTTCTCTAATAACTAGTGATGTTGAGCAGCTTTTCATGTGCTTCCTGGCCATCTGTGTGTCTTCTTTGGAGAAATGTCTATTTAGGTCTTCTGCCCATTTTTGGATTGGGTTGTTTGTTTTTTTAATATTCAGCTGCATGAGCTGTTTATATATTTTGGAGATTAATCCTTCGTCCGTTGATTCGTTTGCAAATATTTTCTCCCATTCTGAGGGTTGTTTTTTTGTCTTGTTTGTAGTTTCCTTTGCTGTGCAAATACTTTTAAGTTTCATTAGGTCCCATTGGTTTATTTTTGTTTTTATTTCCATTACTCTAGGAGGTGGATCAAAAAAGATCTTGCTGTGATTTATGTCAAAGAGTGTTCTTCCTACATTTTCCTCTAAGAGTTTTATAGTGTCTGGCCTTACATTTAGGTCTCGAATCCATTTTGAGTTTATTTTTGTGTATGGTGTTAGGGAGTGTTCTAATTTCATTCTTTTACATGTAGCTGCCCAATTTTCCCAGCACCACTTATTGAGGAGACTGTCTTTTCTCCATTGTATATCCTTGCCCCCTTTGTCATAGATTAGTTGACCACAGGTGCATGGGTTTATCTCTGGGCTTTCTATCCTATTCCATTGACCTACATTACTGTTTTGTGCCAGTACCATATTGTCTTGATTACTGTAGCTTTGTAGTATAGTCTGAAATCCGGGAGCCTGATTCCTCCAGCTCTGTTTTTTTCCCTCAACACTGCTTTGGCTCTTCGGGGTCTTTTGTGTCTCCATACAACTTTTAAGATTTTTTGTTCTAGTTCTGTGAAAAATGCCATTGGTAATTTGATAGGGATTGCATTGAATCTGTAGATTGCTTTGGGTAGTATAGTCATTTTCACAATATTAATTCTTCCAACCAGTCGAAGAACATGGTATATCTCTCCATCTGTTTGTATCATCTTTAATTTCGTTCATCAGTGTCTTGTAGTTTTCTGCATACAGGTCTTTTGTCTCCTTAGGTAGGTTTATTCCTAGGTATTTTATTCTTTTGGTTGCAATGGTAAATGGGAGTGTTTCCTTAATTTCTCTTTCAGATTTTTCATCATTAGTGTATAGGAATGCAAGAGGTTTCTGTGCATAAATTTTGTATCCTACAACTTTACCAAATTCACTGATTAGCTCTAGTAGTTTTCTGGTGCCATCTTTAGGATTCTCTATGTATAGTATCATGTCATCTGCAAACAGTGACAGTTTTACTTCTTTTCCAATTTGTATTCCTTTTATTTCTTTTTCTTCTCTGATTGCCGTGGCTAGGACTTCCAAAACTATGTTGAATAATAGTGGTGAGAGTGGACATCCTTGTCTTGATCCTGTTCTTATAGGAAACGGTTTCAGTTTTTCACCATTGAGAACGATGTTGGCTGTGGGTTTGTCATATATGGCCTTTATTATGTTGAGGTAGGTTCCCTCTATGCCCACTTTCTGGAGAGTTTTTTTCACAAATGGGTGTTGAATTTTGTCAAAAGCTCTTTCTGCATCTATTGAGATGATCATATGGTTTTTCTTCTTTAATTTGTTAATATGGTGTATCATATTGATTGATTTGCTTATATTGAAGAATCCTTGCATCCCTGGGATAAATCCCACTTGATCGTGGTGTATGATCCTTTTAATGTGTTGTTGGATTCTGTTTGCTAGTATTTTGTTGAGGATTTTTGCATCTATATTCATCAGTGATATTGGTCTGTGATTTTCTTTTTTGTAGTATCTTTGTCTGGTTTTGGTATCAGGGTGATGGTGGCCTCATAGAATGAGTTTGGGAGTGTTCCTTCCTCTGCAATTTTTTGGAAGAGTTTGAGAAGGATGAGTGTTAGCTCTTCTCTAAATGTTTGATAGAATTCACCTGTGAAGCTATCTGGTCCTGGACTTTTGTTTTTTGGAAGATTTTAAATCACAGTTTCAATTTCATTCCTTGTGATTTGTCTGTTCATATTTTCTACTTCTTCCTGGTTCAGTCTTGGAAGTTTATACCTTTCTAAGAATTTGTCCATTTCTTCCAGGTTGTCCATTTTATTGGCATAGAGTTGCTTTTAGTAGTCTCTTAGGATGCTTTGTATTTCTGCGGTGTCTGTTGTAACTTCTCCTTTTTCATTTCTAGTTTTATTGAATTGATTCCTCTCCCTCTTGATCAGTCTGGCTAATGGTTTCTCAATTTTGTTTATCTTCTCGAAGAACCAGCTTTTAGTTTTATTGATCTTTGCTATTGTTTTCTTTGTTTCTATTTCATTTATTTCTGCTCTGATCTTTATGATTTCTTTCCTTCTACTAACTTTGGGTTTTGTTTGTTCTTCTTTCTCTAGTTCTTTAGGTGTAAGGTTAGGTTGTTTATTTGAGATTTTTCTTGTTTCTTGTTTCTTGAGGTAGGCTTGTAAAGCTATAAACTTCCCTCTTAGAACTGCTTTTGCTGCATCCCATAGGTTTTGGATCGTTGTGTTTTCATTGTCATTTTCTCTAGGTATTTTTTTATTTCCTCTTTGATTTCTTCAGTGATCTCTTGGTTATTTGTAATGTATTGTTTAGCCTCCATGTGTTTGTGTTTTTTACGTTTTTTTTTCCCTGTAATTGATTTCTAATCTCATAGCATTGTGGTCATAAAAGATGCTTGATATGATTTCAATTTTCTTAAATTTACTGAGGCTTGATTTGGGGCCCAAGATGTAATCAATCCTGGAGAATGTTCCGTGCGCACTTGAGAAGAAAGTGTAATCTGCTGTTTTTGGGTGGAATGTTCTATAAATATCAATTAAATCTATGTGGTCTATTGTGTCATTTAAAGCTTGTGTTTCCCTATTAATTTTCTGTTTGGAAGATCTGTCCATTGGTGTAAGTGAGGTGTTAAAGTCCCCCACTATTATTGTGTTACTGTCGATTTCTTCTTTTATAGCTGTTAGCAGTTGCTTTATGTATTGAGGTGCTCCTATGTTGGGTGCCTATATATTTATAATGTTATATCTTCTCCTTGGATTGATCCCTTGATCATCTGTAGTGTCCTTCCTTGTCTCTTGTAACATTCTTTATTTTAAAGTCTATTTTATCTGATATAAGTATTGCTACTCCAGCTTTTTTTTGATTTCCATTTGCATGGAATATCTTTTTCCATCCCCTCACTTTCAGTCTGTATGTGTCCCTAGGTCTGAAGTGGGTCTCTTGTAGACAGCATATATATGGGTCTTGTTTTTGTGTCCATTCAGTGATCCTGTGTCTTTTGGTTGGAGCATTTAATCCATTTACATTTAAGGTAATTATTGATATGTATGTTCCTATTACCATTTTCTTAATTGTTTTGGGTTTTTTTTTATAGGTCCTTTTCTTCTCTTGTGTCTCCCACTTAGAGAAGTTCTTTTAGCATTTGTTGTAGAGCTGGTTTGGTGGTGCTGAATTCTCTTAGCTTTTGCTTGTCTGTGAAGCTTTTGATTTCTCTGTCAAATCTGAATGAGATCCTTGCTGGCTAGAGTAATCTTGGTTGTAGGTTCTTCCCTTTCATCACTTTAAATATATCATGCTGCTCCCTTCTGGCTTGTAGAGTTTCTGCTGAGAAATCAGCTGTTAACCTTATGGGAGT
Source organism: Balaenoptera ricei (assembly GCF_028023285.1). Taxonomy (NCBI): domain Eukaryota; kingdom Metazoa; phylum Chordata; class Mammalia; order Artiodactyla; family Balaenopteridae; genus Balaenoptera; species Balaenoptera ricei. The sequence goes on along the minus strand of NC_082642.1, from coordinate 105,888,607 downwards.
TCCCTTGTATGTTATTTGTCATTTTTCCCTTGCTGCTTTCAATAATTTTTCTTTGTCTTTAATTTTTGCAAATTTGAGTACTATGTGTCTTGGCATGTTTCTCCTTGGGTTTATCCTGTATGGGACTCTCTGCGCTTCCTGCACTTGTGGCTATTTCCTTTTCCATGTTGGGGAAGTTTTTGACTATAATCTCTTCAAATATTTTCTCGGGTCCTTTCTCTCTCTTCTCCTTCTGGGACCTCTATAATGCGAATGTTGTTGCATTTAATGTTGTCCCAGAGGCCTCTCAAGCTGTCTTCATTTCTTTTCATTCCTTTTTCTTTACTCTGTTCCACAGCAGTGAATTCCACCATTCTGTCTTCCAGGTCACTTATCCGTTCTTCTGCCCCAGTTATTCTGCTATTGATTCCTTCTAGTGTATTTTTCATTTCAGTTATTGTATTGTTCATCTGTGTTTGTTTGTTCTTTAATTCTTCTATGTCTTTGTTAAACATTTCTTGCATCTTCTCGATGTTTGCCTCCATTCTTTTTCCGAGGTCCTGGATCATCTTCACTATCATTATTCTGAATTCTTTTTCTGGAAGGTTACCTATCTCCACTTCATTTAGTTGTTTTTCTGGTATTTTATCTTATTCCTTCATCTGGTACATAGCCCTCTGCCTTTTCACCTTGTCTATCTTTCTGTGAATGTGGTTTTTGTTCCACAGGCTGCAGGATTGTAGTTCTTCTTGCTTCTGCTGTCTGCCCTCTCCGATAGTTTTTTTTTGTGTGTGTTTTTTCATTCTGTATCTAGATAGATACCATAAAAATAACTTACTAAAGAATGAAACAATATTATCAGTCATTTGGCTCATTTTGACTTACAGCATAGACCCAAACCTGGATGATCATCAAATCATGCAGTGAGCTTTGTTTTTAAATGAGAATTTTCAAATACACACAAAAGTAAAGAGAATAATATATCTACATTAGTATGTATACCTATCATCCTGATTTGACAGTTATCACTGTTTTTCCACATTTGCTTCATTCTTCCCTTAACATTTTGTCCTTTTTTGAATGTTTTCAGTCCCAAACATCATATAATTTTACCTCTACATGATTCAGTTTGCATCTCTTTAATAAGAGGTGAATATTTTCCTATATTATATCACAATGCTATTATCATAATTTAAAAATTTAGGAATAATCTTTTGGAGCTTTTCAAAACTACAGATTCATATTTTTACAGTGTTGGGGTGTCAGAAAAATGTAATTTTTTAACAGGTTTTTAAGCAATATGGAAAACTGATTGGGTTTTGGAACTGTGGTCTACACAAGCAGTTTATTTCATTGAACTTTCCAAAATATTTGAGTCAGTCTAGAATACTTCAGTGATACTTAATGACTATTTTATAGTGTTTTACAAGTTATTCGTTAGATGTCATTTTTTTCCTAGGTCTCAGTGGCCTAAAATAAGTACTAATGCATCCTGGAGTTATCTATTTTCTTTCTAATAATAAAATAAAAATAATCTTCTTTCACTTATAAAATTAAGTAATATATATCATGCTATAAGTAAAAGTACTATTTCTTGTTATTGTTCAATGAGATTAGGAAGGAAATTCATAGCTACTAAATAGTGGGCCAACTGAAAGGATAGTAGCATGCTTTTAAATTTTAGACATAGGTATAAAATGAGTTAATTGCCATTGTACATGTAATATTTTCATTGTTTTCTCAGTGGTTCCTAGTTACTGAAATTCATTATCACTACAGTTTTTTTTAAAAGTCCTGTTACAAAAGAAACCTCCATTTTAAATCTACTTTATATTGCTGTTTGCAGCCCTTTATTTAAATGTACATGGGACCTAAGCACTGAAGTTGATTAAACCAACCTACTTGTCAAGAATGATGTGATGATTAAATAATATAGCAGATGTAGACATGCTTGTCAATATTTCCCAAAGTATTGTTTCTCAAAGTAACTGATGTTAATAGTTATAATTTGAAAAATGAACTCCATGGTCTGATAGTTCTTAAAAACACTACTATGAACAGAATGGGCACCTCAGTTGAGTGCTATCTGAAATATGCTAAAATTCATTGTGAATCTTCAAAAGAAATACATAGTATGAGCACTGTCCAAACTTTCTTTGACTATGAGCCCTTCTGATCTGAGCATCTCATGAGACCAGTACAATATTAATTTGGGAAATAATGTCTTAGATGAAAAGCACTATACAATTATAAAAGATCACATTGATTATGTCACCACTATAGCCCAAATATGATAGGTAAGGAAGAGCAGTTGAAGAAAGAACAAGCAAATCTGTACTCAATCAGTGGATTTATGAAAGATGATGCAAGTGATATTCAAGAAGATTCTGCAACTGAAGACAAGTTCTATAGCCTGGATGAACTGCATATTCTGGACATGATAGAGCAGGTAAGCCTGATTTGAGAGGATACAACCCTGCCTTCCTTCTTCCAGAATAATTGTTATCCATTTTTTCCTCATGACTCTTTGAACATCATGTTAACCTAGTGATTTATGTTGTGTTTCTGAGGAAAAAGAAAAAACAGGAAAGGAGGGACAGAGGGATGGCTGACATAAAAAAGAACCCTAGGAACTGGAAACTTTTCACTTTAGTCCTCAGACCATTTCCTGGTTTTAAGTATTGGGCAGAGTTGATTACAAATGCATTCCTTATAAAGAGTTTTCAAATACCACAAGGAAGAAAAAAATACCCTGGCATAATCCCATTGGATTAAATTTCATGAGAAAAATAGTTTTATGAAACAAAGCTACTTTCATTTTTCAAAAAGTTAAACCTTTTTGTTACCATGAAATATCTACAAAAAATATTAACAACAATTTTTTGGTTCCTTTCCTGGTGGTAGTCAGTGCTGGGAATGACATACTTATATATGAAGGTGCATATGAACATGATTTAAATGCTCAACAGAGCACTTAATGAGACAAAATGTATAGAAAGCTTTTTTTTTAAAAAAACCACTTGCTTAACCTACCCATGAGAATTCTATACTGAGGTAATATATGATAACCTGTTCCATGGTTTAAATATAATAATATATAATATATAGTAATGTTGATATCTAAGGATACAGTTAGTACAAACAATCCCCTGGCTGATAGTACATTAGTATAATTGTCATGCCTTTTTGTCTCCTTTCTAATTAAAATATATACATATATTTTAACTGAAATGACATATTCTAAGCTTTGGATGTCACACTAAAGTTTAAATGTGGGGCCTTTGGTTTTCATCCAACAGCTATAAGAACTCAAAAAATAGAATGAAAATGTCACACAGCTTTAGAAAAATGTTTATTCATTCATTTATTCAAAAAACACTTAGCACTTACTTTGTGTCAAGAGCTGTGCTAAGACATGGTCCCTGTGATCACAGTGTTTATAATCCAGTGGAGAAGTTGAACATTAACCTAAGGTGATAATTACTAAGGTAATAATTAAGTAGTTTAGCAGTTAAGATTGCCTGAGTTTAGAATTCTGGCTCCTTCACTTACTGTGTGACCTTGGGCAAGTTACTCAGTTTTATCGTCTCTAAAGTAGGAGTAGTGAGTGCCTACCTCATATGGTTTTTATGACAATATAAACATTACAAAAAATGCTTTAAAAATGGTAAGCATACAGATAACATTATTCAGTAGTAGCAGCAATAGACAAGTAACTATAGTATTTTTTAGTGAATGCTGTAATTGGAGAGAGGTAGGCTTATTTAAACTAATCAGAGAAGTGATATTTGCATTGAAACCTATAATGCATGAGTATGAGTTAGACAGCAACTTAAATCCCCTTTAAATAACAATAATAGTAGTGTTTTTCCTTTAAATTTCTATAATATTAGTGCTTTTTTAAAGAGGAAAATAAAGCATGAATATTCCATTTGCTCAATAGGGCTCAACCAACAAGGTAACTACAGAATATGGAGAAACTGAGAAGCAAAAGCTTGCTCGACAACGGCAGCTTTGTAAATTGCACTATCAGTGTGAAGTAAGTATTTTTGCCATTATATCTGAGGCAAGTTAGAGGTACTTCAGATGTTCAATTTAATGGTATATATTTTTAAAGAGTCCAGTTTTTTCTTTAAATTTCTGGTGGCTTGAACAGAATTAACTGAAATAATATTTTTCATTGATCAGGATTTCAAAAGACAATTGAAAACAGTGACTTTTCGGTGGCAAGAAAACCAAATGCAGATTAAAAAGAAAGATAAAATCATCTCATCTCTTAACCAACAAGTGGCTTTTGGAATCAATAAGGTGTCCAAGTAAGTGCAAATCTGTTGACAGAAGAAAATTCTGGGTTTGCTCCATAATGAACAGTATCTTTTAAAAGATAATCCCGATGTAGCCACTAGGTGGCATTGTGACTGCACATTAGGAACTGCCAACCACAGGACTGCAATTGCTTAAAAACCCACTATATTTTGCCTTGCCAGCTGGATTGAGAAATAAGCAACTGTTCACTCTATATATCAAGCTTTTCATGTATTGGCTGAATAAGTGTGAAGATAATAGAATTACATGAGAATGATAATTAGCTTTCAGGTCATGACTCTAATTTGTAAAAATGTGACTAATGATTGGCTGTTTCTTTATAGCATATGGTAAGTACATTCCTCAAATACATCACTGACTCACTTTCATACCTTTTAATGTTGGTTTCTGAGAGTATTTGTGTTCTAAGCGCAAGAGATTGGAAACAAATCAAATTCCTGGAGAATCTTTTCACCCCATCAATCTCATTTCTCTTACAACCTCAAGTATTAAAAATGCCTGAGACTAAAAATTCTGATTTAATAGGGAAAAATGAGTATCCTGCTCCATTCTGTTTATACTAACCACTGCCTCAAACCATTTTGAAGTGAAATAGTAATATAATTTGTGACACATTATTTTAATAAACAGTAATACCACAAAATACCAGTCATCCATGATTCTAATTTGAAATCCACTGCAGTTCCTAGACTGCTAATAGGGAAAATAGACAGATTCTAGGGAATATCTTAGTGTAAGGAGTCCAAGATGTCAATAGTAAAATTGGAGAAATATTAGGCAGAGATTTTGGTCTTCAATTTTCTCCCACATAACATTTCATCCAACCTGAACGGGTTTTTAGGAAGAACAGGATGCCATAGCTCTGGCAACATGGTATCAGTTGCAAACACTTTCAGGTTTGTGGACCTAAAATAGCTTGGACAAATTAAACTGACTGAAATCACTTAAGAACCCACACTTCAGTATTCAAAATTTTGTCTTTTAGCCTGAAAGACAATGACCAATCCATAAATATGTTATATAGTATCAGAGATCAGAAAAGTAATGCCATCCATGCAGATGAGCTGCCTCTCTCCTTTGCTATCTGAGATATCCCTCTTCAACTCTGATACCTTACCCAGACTCCCTTGTATGCTTGAGATTACAAACAGACCACTTTAGGGAATGCATATGTCTTCACACAAGGAACATTCAGTGCTGAACATTCACCAAACTTTTATCAAGTTCCCACAGTGTGTGAAGAATTATGTAAGGCACATGTAAAGGATACCAAGACATATCAGACATTAACTGTGAGCTAGTGGAAAGTATAGATTAATATGAGAGGATTAAAATTACATATAACAGAGGGACCTCCAGTTCCACCAAGATGTAGTAGCTTTGTTACTTGCAAGTCTTCCTTCTTACAACTTAAACACCCTGGATAGAACACAACAAACCTAGGAAGACTCTGAAAGGTAGAATGAAGCAGACTGTCTAGAAACCTTGGAACTTGAGAGAATGATGTGACAGTGATTTTTTAAAAATTGCCTCCCATGTATCCTAGACAGGGCACTGCAGAAACCTCCAACATGCAACTGTCAGTAAGCACAGGGTAGGGGGGCACTAAAGTGGCAAGAAAAGTCTGTTCCCTTTAGCCAGAGGATCAGGGAAAGGAAGATATAATAACATGAAACCTTTTTGGCACTACCCACCTACTCCAGCCAAACACCACTAGACCCACACCACCCCTTGGACACAGGTACTGCACTCTGACCAAAGATGGCAGAAATCAGATTCCCTTGCTGGGGTAGCAATACTGAGCAGGCAGCTAATCTTCCATTCCTCACCAAGTGGAAGCAAGGGGTGCTCCAGTTTCTCTGCCAGGATAGCATCAATATGGTCCAGCTGCGAGCTAAGCCTCTACCTCTACCTAGCATCAACAAGACTTAACAAAGTGATCCAAGGTGGGACTAGTCAATACTAGGTTTTATTCCTACTCTCATGGGGAGCTGAATCTCCACCCTGGGACCAGATGGTACTCCATTTCCCCTGTTTTCCCCAGCTGGTGCCAGAGGCACCCAACAGGGAGCTCCTGCCTCTCTCTACCGTACAGCAGCAAAGCAGTGTGAGTCAGCCCTTCTACACTTCACTTGAAGTAAGAAAAGATCAATACCAGTAGACTATGTATGCATATTGTAATACCTAGTGCAACCACTAAGAAAGCTGCATAAAGAGATATACTCAAAAACACTATAAATAAACTAAGATGGAATCTTAAAAAATGTTCACGTAACCCACAAGAAAGTAAGAAAAGAGAAACAGAGGAAACAAACAGAAAACAAATAATAAAATGGCAGACTTAAGCCCTAACATATCAATAATTACCTTAAGTATAAATGGTCTAAATATATCAATTAAAAGACAGAGACTGGAAGAATAGATTTTAAAAACAAAACAAAAAAAAATGTGATCCAACAATATGCTGTTTACAGGAAATACATTTCAGTTTCAACAACATAAGTAGGTTGAAAATAAAAGGATGGTAAAATATATACCATGTAAACATTAATCAATAAAGAAGGAGTGGCTATATTAATATCAGATAAAATGGACTTCAGAGCAAAGAAAACTGGAGACAAAGAGGGACATTACATAATGATAAAAGGATCAGTCCACCGGGAAGACATAAGAACCTAAAGGTGTACATACCAAACAACAGAGCCTCAAAATATATGAAGCAAAATCGGACAGAACTGAAAGAAGAAATAGAAGACCTCTACAACACCATCAAGCAACAGGATCTGATTGATATTTATAGAACACTTCACCAGACAATAACAGAATACATATGCTTTCAAGTACCCACAGGAAACATACCAAGATAAACTATTTTCTGGGCCATAAAACAAACCTCAACAAATTTAAAAGAATTGAAATCATGAAAAGCATGTCTCAGATCACACTGGAAACAAACTAGAAATCACTAACAGAAATATAACAGGAAAATCTGCAAACACGTGGAAACTACACAATACACTTCTAATTAATTCATGAGTCAAAGAAGAGGTCTCAAGGGAAATAAAAATACGTTGAATTGAATTAACATGAAAATACAATATGTCAAAGTTTGTGGGACACAGCTAAAGCAGTTCTGAGATTTATAGCACTAAATGTGCACATTAGAAAAGGGGAGAAGTCTCAAATGTATAATACAATACAAGCTCCCACCTCAAGAACCCAGAAGAAGAAAAGCAGAATGACCCCAAACAAGCAAAAGGATGGAAATAATAAAGATTGGAAATATTGAAATTGGAGACAGAAAAAGCAGTAGAGAAAATCCATGAAACAAAGAGCTGTTTCTTTGAAAATATCCATGCAACTGACAAACCTCTAGCAAACCTGACAAAAAAAGAGAAGACACAGGTTACCACCCTCAGGAATGAAATGATGATATCACTACAGACCCTGCCGACATCAGAGAATTGTGCTGAGTGAAAAAAACCAATCCCCAAAGCTTATATACTATATTATTCCATTTCTGTAATATTCTTGAAATGACAAAATTTCAAATAGTTCAAAAATGACAAAGTGATAAAAATGGAAAATAGATTAGATTAGTGGTCCCCAAGGTTTTAAGGAGGAGATGGAAGAGAGAGGGAAGTGGCTGTGGCTATAAAAGGGCAAAATAAGGGGTCCTTGTGGTGATAAAATTGTTCACTATCTTTAACTGTATCACTGACAACATCCTGGGTTATTATACTGTCGTTTTGCAAGATGTTGCATTGGGGAAATGTGGATAAAGGGTACATGGGATCTGTCTGTATCATTTCTTACACCTGCATGTGAATCTATGTTTATCTGAAAAAGCTTAACTTTTTGAAAAAGTGCATATAAATAACTGTCAAATGGAGCTGTATTTAATAGGGATATTGTGGGGTAAAAATAGTACTTTTGATGTTGAGGTAAGAAAGAACTTCATTGAAGACATAGTGTTGTACCTAAGCTAGGTAGTACATAGGGTGAGATGGGAGAAAAAACAGAGGGCATTCAGACCAGAGAGGAAAGCATGAATGTTGCGTGTATTCTCATACAAGCTTTTGAGCCTTTCTTTGTTTAATTCTCCTGGTCATGTCCCAAGAGCATGTGATAAAAATACAAATATTCTTTCACTGTAAAATGTTGATTTCTGTCATCTTAGAATATCTTGTTTATTTGGAAGCAAAAACATCTTTTTTCTTTGGCCTAATTCAATGCCAATACTACAGTAGATGTTTGGTAAATATGTTGATGATAATTGCAGTGTTAATAAAGAAGACATACAAAAATGACATATTTTGCACAAATTACAATACTTAATAAATGTTAAGAAACTGCTGTCTGTAAAATTTATATAATAAACTTCATAGCCAGCCAGAGTAAGCTTGAGAACTTTAGATATTTTAGAGAACAAAATCTAATCCCACCCTGTCATGGTTTTCATGAGAAAAATAGGACTAACTAGTTATGACTACCTGAACATATATAGCTGGTTCATATATGAGCAGGATGATAGGAACTATGCCTACCTTATCCTCTGTTACTTAAGAATCCAGGTCTTCTGAATTCCCGATCAGCTTTGTCAGTTCTTATCGCCCACTCTAAACTAGAGCTGGGTAAAATAATGAAGTAATGGAAGTATACATGGGAAAGAAAGATGTCAGTCTTAGAAATCTTACAACTTACTTTTCAATTCTCTCTACATACTCCTGTAGAGTATACGGTAACAAAGCTTGTATTTCTTATTCTTTACTCAAGAACATGATCTCTTTTTTATCTAAAGAGACCTGGTTTCTTTTCATTGCATTTATCAGTCCAATACAACATTCATCATAAGTCTCTACAGCTTCCAAGAAGCTTAAACGTAAGTAGGTGGTCTCTGAAATCTAGTGGTGAGCAATCCAGCCAACATGTAATGTCACTGTTTTAAGGCTTTATCATTCCATAGTTTATGTAAACCAAAACTCGTATGTATCCCAAGTGTCTGAACATATCAGAGACTTAAAGAGAAATGTGCTTTTGCTATAAATCTCTTCATATTGAAGCAGATTAACAGGTGGTAAAGAAAAATGCAGCACAAGGGAGGAACATCAAAAATGGTATGTGAATATATGTCAACCCCAAAAGTATTACTTTGCATTTATTTTAATATTTTTTTGCATGTCGGTTATTAAGCTAATCATGGGTTATGTTTTCTGATGTATACAAAATTTTTACCCAATCTTCTGTTGATCAGGTCATGTGAGTGACTCCCTGTTATAATTTATAGTTGTTTTATTTTTTAAATAAATTTATTTATTTATTTATTTTTGCGTGTGTTGGGTCTTCGTTTCTGTGCGAGGGCTTTCTCTAGTTGCGGTGAGCAGGGGCCACTCTTCATCGCAGTGCGCGGGCCTCTCTTGTTGCGTAGCACAGGCTCCACACACACAGGCTCAGTAGTTGTGGCTCATGGGCCTAGTTGCTCCGCGGCTTGTGGGATCTTCCCAGACCTGGGCTCGAACCTGTGTCCCCTTCATTGGCAGGCAGATTCTCAACCACTGCGCCACCAGGGAAGCCCCATAATTTATAGTTTTAATTAAAATTCTTATTTGTACACAGCCTCATTGCTTCTGTATTTAAGATCTGATTTCTTTCAGAACTTAAGTCTTTAATAGTTTGCATGACTTGATATACTATCTCTTTAAGGAATTTGAAGTTCTCAATCCCACCATAGGCCTAGAACATCACAAGATGCCATCTCTGTTTTCTAGTGGGTAAACTAAAGAACAAAGAGCTAAAGTCATTTTTCTGAGTCATTGAGCTGGGGATACGATATAACTCTTAAGTTTGGCTTTCTAATTTTCAGGGTTAGAACTTAGTTCTTTCTTTGTAAAGTCAGTAAATCGGACATCAGACGTAAGAAAGATAAATCTTAGAAGAATAAGGTAGAGGAGTCCAGTTATTTTCAGGCTCAAGATTTATGGCCCCAAATGGACATATTTAGTCCCTCCTCAGCTACAAGTAGAGTTGTTCTGACTGTTAATGATAAATAATTTCTAACATTTTATGGCGTTCTTTCTTCTTTTCTTAGATTACAGCGTCAGAGCCATGCTAAAGATAATGAAATCAAGAGCCTTAAAGAGCAACTTTCTATGAAAAGGTAACAACCAGCTGTTGCTTTGGTTGAGTGCACCCTCTCTGAAACTCTGTGGATTCCACTCAGCATATTCTGGCTAAGGTGGCCATATAACTTGTCATCCAAACTGCGGCACTTTTGAGCATGATATTGAGCAGTATTAATAATTACACTGGGACAACAGATAAAAGCTGGAAGTGTCCTAGGCAAATAGGGAGGAATGTTCACCTTGCCTCTGGCCCTGGAAAACTGCTGAGAGCGATTAAATCAGCAAAGTTATGGTGCCACAACAAACTACTGTCAGGAACTAGGGCTTATGAATTCTTTTTTCTTTACTGTAATCAATACTACTAGGTGTGACTGCTTTATGAAACTGGGTAAGTTTTGTTCTGATTCACATATTTTTTATAATAGCTGTTTTGAGATCTAATTCATATAGAATAAAATTCACCCTGTTAAAGCATACTATTCCTTGGTTTGTAGTATATGTAGAGGTGTACAACCATCATCACTATCTAATTCCAGAACATTTTTCTCACCCTAAAAAGAAACCCTGGGTCCATTAGAAGTCACTCCCCGTTCTCTTGTCCCCCAGCTTCTGGGAACCACTAGTCAATTTTTTTGTCTCTGTGGATTTACTTATTCTGGACATTTCATATAAAAGGAATCATATAATAATATGTGGCCTCTTTTGATTAACTTCTTTCACTTAACATAATGTCTTCAAGGTTCATCCGTGTTTTAACATGTATCAGTACTCATTCCTTTTTATGGACAAATAATATTCCATTGTACGGATATACCACACTTTGCTTACCTTTTCATCAGTTGATGGACATTTGGTTTGTGTCCATTTTTTGGCTGTTATGAATAAGGCTGGTATGAACATTTGTCTACAAATTTTTGTGTGGACATATGATTTCAATTCTCTTGGGTGTATACCTAAGAGTAGAATTGCTGAGACATGCAGTAAACTCTTTTTAACTTTTGGAGGAACTGCCAAACTGTTTTTCAAGTGACTGCACCATTTTATAATCCCAGCAGGAATGGATGAGTGTTCCAATTCTCCACATTCTCACCAAGACTTATTATGTTATCTGTCTTTATTTCACCCATTGTAGTGTTTGTAAAGTGGTATGTCTTTTTGGTTTTGATTTGCATTTTCCTAATAACTAATTATGTTGAGTATCTTTTCATGTGCTTATTGGCTATGTGTATCTACTTGGAGAAATGTCCATTTACTTCCTTTGACTATTTTTAATATTGGGTTGTTTCTCTTTTAACTATTGAGCTTTAAGAGTTTTTTGTATATTCTGGATACAAGTTCCTTGTCAGATACATGATTTTCGAATATTTTCTTCCATTCTGTGGGTTGTCTTTTCACTTTCTTGATCATGTCCTTAGAAGCACAGTTGATTTTGATGAAGTCCAATTTATCTATTTTTTCTCTCATAGGCAAGTTTTGCACGGTATTCAGTGGCATCATAATTCCTTTTTGTTGACTCCTTGAATATTTTATAATTTTTCCCCTCAAAATAATCTGGCCTTATTGATATTAACAACATATTGTCTTATCAGGCTTCTCATCAATGTTTGTCAGGTACTCAAGCATCCAGCTGTTTCTAATAATAAAACATTGAGGAAAGCCTTTGTGAAAGTCCTTATTACAAAAATGTTATACGTCCAATTAATTGCTTTCATTAGAAACATAATTTGGTTTGTATGCTCTAGCATTCTGGGGCTCAAGTGTAGGAAGCTGAAATGGAATAGGAAAAAGAGAAACCTCATAGGTAGCCATTTTCCATAATGTCCTTCATAAATAATATCAGTATCATCATCTCCTTCTCTCCTTCTCAAGCTATGGGAATTGTTTTCATTCTAAGGTACTGAATGTGAGCACTGAGATAAACAGTAAAATATTTTAATACGGTGACTTAGCTTTATGACAGAGATAATAAAAATTTTTGTGGTTGCTATTGTTAGGACACAAAAAGGCTTGTAGAAACTTTATTTTATGTAAAATTTATTAATAATAATAGCTAACATTTATTTAGTACTTAGTATGTGCCAAACACAAAGTGCTTTATGTATATTATCTGAATGAATTTTCACAACAACTCTTTGAGGTAAGTAATTTAATTTTCTCCATTTTTATATGTGAGGAAACTGAGGTATAGAGAAGTAACTTTCCCATGGTTTCACATTTAATAAGTTGTGGAGGTCAGATTCATCTTCAGACAACTTGATTTCAGAACCAAAGTTTAAATGACAACTTTAAACCCTCCACATTCATGATAGTAAAGGGTAACAGTAAGAGTTAAGTAATGTCTTCTATTGCTTTTATATGCTGTATACTTTCCAGGAAATCATCTCTTATTCATTGAATAGCTTGTGTCTGTCTGCCTCCTGAATAAGGTTGAAAAGTCTGTCCTTGCTGCAGTGTTACTGACTCTTTATCATATATTTCAGATCTCAGTGGGAAATGGAGAAGCATAATCTGGAAAGCACAATTAAAACATACTTAAACAAACTGAATGCAGAAACTAGCAGAGCTTTAACAGCTGAGGTAAGAAAAAAGAGATGGGGCTGAGGAGTGAAGTTTTACTTGTGTACTTGTATACTAAAGAATTTTTAAAAGATTTTTTTTGAATAAACAGAATTAAGACATCTGAGGACCAGCCAGAAAAACACAGCTCAAACTCTTGTGCTTTTTTGACTTGTTGGCATTTTGTATATTTTTACTTGAAGATTGATGATCTTATGTTGTTTTCCCCCAAATGACTCCAAGAAATTGTTTTGCTTTAGTATGTATAGCAAATATAGACATCTTAGAAAATTCTCATTAATCCAGGTGACTAAGCCAAACTTCTAAGAATAACATTTCACTGCTGCCATAATATCTCCTTTCTTTGCTATTTAACTACATAGATCTTCCAAAAACACATACACACCATACATTCCAGTGTCGGAAACTAACTTAACTCTTCCCCCAGAAAGGCATCCAGTTTCTTCTAAGTTATTTTAGAACACCACAGCTAGGATCTCTCAAAAGAAATGTGATTGTATGTATGTATGTAATTTTTATTTATAGATAACCAAACTTGATATACAATAAAATTCAAATTTTTGGAGCACTTGTTGACATTAAAAGCATTAGAAACCTTCTCACCTTTGTTATGGTAAGGTCTATTTTTTAGCAGAGTACTCTGGAATCCAGAGCTCAACAATCAACGGGTGATATCTGCACCAAAAATCCCTGGACAGTAAAGTATTGGAGTATTAAATTTAACCAGAAAAAAAAAGCTCAGATTACCTTAAGAGTTCAAGTTTGTAGACTTTGTTTTTCACTGCTTTTAATCAGAAAGTTCCTTTCTACTTCCATTATTAATTTTAGAAACACTTAATGCTGTCTAAGAATATAATGAGCTATTTTCAGTGAATATTGAGTGATCAATAGGAAAAAACAGAGGCCAAATGACCATGCATCAATAATAGTTGGAAGGGATTCCCACTGTTGGAGAGACATTGGCCTAGATGACCTCCAAGGCCCATTTGGACAGCATAGTCCTGTATGGTCTGATTGTTTTCTTACTCCTTCATCAATTAAAAAAAAAATCAAATAGCAGGACTTCTTTTGAGTGTTCTTAAACACACTTGCTGCATAATAGAGTTATCTGAGAGCTTTTAAAAATGCCTTTTCAGGGTTTCCCTGGTGACGCAGTGGTTAAGAATCCACCTGCCAATGCAGGGGATACGGGTTCGAGCCCTGGTCCAGGAAGATCCCGCATGCCCCGGAGCAACTAAGCCCATGTGTCACAACTACTGAGCCTGCACTCTAGAGCCCGTGAGCCATAACTGCTGAGCTCACGTGCCACAACTACTGAAGCCCATACTCCTAGAACCCGTGCTCCACAACAAGAAAAGCCACCGCAATGAGAAGCCCGCGCACCGCAACGAAGAGTAGCCCCCACTCGCAGCAACTAGAGAAAGCCTGCGCACAGCAATGAAGACCCAACGCAGCCAAAAATAAATAAATAAATAAAATGTTTATTTTAGAAAAATCAATAACATAAAAAGAAAAAGATATTCAGAAATTTAAAAAAAAAAACCCGTTTCCCAGGCTACACCTGGTATCAATTAAATTAGAATCTCTGAAACCAAGCCATCATTTTTTTAAGTTTCTGAGATGATTCCAGTGCATATGCAAGTTTAAAAACTAATGTTCTAAAATGTTTCCCAACCCAGTAACTTTCGAATAAAAATATTAGAATTTCAGAATTGATCAAAGAGCTTTAAAATGTGTTATGGGCAGGAAAGAAGCTCAGGTGCTGTTGGAAGAGATTGAAAAAAAATAACTTTAAATTTACTTGAAATGTTTGAGGAAAGAATGTGTTCATTTACAAGGACATCTTTAACTTCTTTCTCTTTCTCTCAAAAATCTGTAGGTATATTTCTTACAGTGTCGTAGAGATTTTGGTTTGCTTCATCTAGAGCAGACTGAAAAGGAATGCCTCAGTCAGCTTGCCAGGGCGACTCACATGGCAGCAAGGTAACCTCTCCCTCTTCCTTAATGTGTCTTGGTGTCTGAGGTACTCACAGGTGGCTCCAAGGTTGAACGTAATCTGTTATGTGTTTTACATATATGACATCAGACTCTTTGGAGTGAAGAAGCCATTGTTTTTTTAAACCTCAAATGTCATTTAGTCACTTTGAGCTTTTACTTTGTTGCTCCTGCTATAGCACTGAGTAGGCTACTAAGTGCAGTAGTAGCTGATGGCAGATTTTTCCCCTCCTCAGCAATGAAACAGATCAAAAGTCTCAGTCAGAGACATGCTTGAAGACCAGATATTTACAAAACAAGGTGGATTCTAATTGGAAAACTTTTTTCTAATTCTTTTCTCTCTTAACGATTGATTTTAAATACCTTTGGAAAAATACATTGAGGGGAAAATCAGTATTAACACCTCAAACCGTGTTAAAGGCAGTTTCCTGCTGTGCTATAAATGAGTGGTTTTCAAATTTTAGGCAGGTTGCATGGGATTCTTCAGTTTATAATTTTATGGGGTACACCTTTGAATTTAAGGAATTAATTAGATTAAAATCTCTGGGACCAAAGCATCACTACTTTTTTTTTTTTTAAACATCTTACAATTTTATTTGTCAAATATATCTCAGCAAAGCTAAAAAAAGGGGGTTAGTTGTCAACATTTAAGGACAATTTTACATTAAAAAAAATCCACACTCTGGCTTCCTTTGAACATTCAGAATATTTGGCAACATCCCATGAGTAACAGCTGGTTGGAGGTGAGTGGTGGCCAGCTGTCTCCTTCAGAAAGGCTAGGCACCCTTCAGTTACCTAAAATTTTTACTACTCCCTACTGAATTATTTGGGACTGTTTTTCACATTTCCATTACCATCCTGGCTCCTATATGGCATCTTAGTTTGAGACCTCTGCCCCAGGTCATAGATTCTCAAACTGTACTATGCATATATAGAAATCACCTGGGGGAGTTTCTTTAAAAAAAAAAAAAAAAGCAGTTATCAGGCCACGGCATATAATTTAGTGGAATTCAGTGAGTCTAGAATCTAGACTTTAAAGAAATTACCTACTTGTGATTTTGTTTCAGGTGGTACCCAGTCACAGTCTGAACATTAGGGGAGACTCTTAGGATAATGTGGTTCCCAAAATATACTCAGAATCACCTGTGGACACAATCATCAGCGAAGTTGTTTGGTTTTTGCATAGATTTCTACAGTCCAACCCCAGGGATTCTGATTTGATAAGTCTGAGAATACATATTTTGAAAAGTTATCTGGGTGCTGCTGACACACAGATGGCCACCACTCCAGGGGCTGAAAGCCTAAGGAATTACACTTATTGACAGAAAAACAGTGAGTACAATGGGAAGCTAGGAATAGAACTGGCTAACCTTAGCCAGATCTGAATTCTTGTCTGATTCCCTGATATTTTGTTTGGTAAGAGATGACAGGATAAAATACAATTCCAGGCTTTTTCTCTTTTTCACTAATGATTATTTCCAGTAACTTTACTTTTCATCAACTCTGACTTTCTCTGATTTTACATGTCAAGAATTTTTGGCCACGCAATATAGTGACATTGGATGGGGTATGGGGGCGAGAATTTGGGAAAGCAGTGACTCAAAGCCAGGACAACGACATCACTTTTATCTGGGGACAATGAAAAATTTAATAGGGTAGTAGAAACACTTTTTCTACTTCTTACAAAATCAGTTTCCTCAAGGCCTTACTCTTCCAGCTTTGTTCTACATAACACAGTAAATTCTGGGTGGTCGTGAACTCTATCCCCCCAGTGAATGAGAATTCTTTTTCATAAAGTGGGACATTTCTTAGGTTCACATCACCCCCACCTTGACAGATGAGGACTTTTCCACAGGTGTTACTTAGTTCTGTTACACTGGAAAGGATGGAAACGGACCATTGATTCAGTTTGATCAATAGTCACTGAGCATCTCTTATGAGCCACCCACTGTGCTAGAAGCTTAGGGTTCAATTTAGTGGAGGAGAGAGACACATATGTCAACAAATAATTACACGGCTGTGCAACAGATCTAGAGAAGAAGAATGCTCATGGTAGAAATGACACAGAAGTTAAAGTGATAAACTGGGGTAGGGATAGGGTGGGCAGCGGACTGCACAGGTGATATGTAAGCAAAGTTTTGAATATTGAATAGGAGTTTCAGGCAGACACCGGGATCACTACTTTTAATGATTATTATTTTAATATAATCATCATTATTCTTCAATTCTAAAGAATCAGAATCTCTGATGTTTAACAAGATTCCCAGGAGATACTGATGTGCATTCATGTCAGGGAAGCACTGTTGTAAGTGATCAGTCTATCTTTGCTTGCTAGAGGGAGAGAGGATGCTCTATAAATTAGAATATTATCAAGCTTCTTTGTATGAGATGATCTCAGTGATAGCTTGTTACGCTCTTTTGTGCCAGGTGGTAGTGGGGTGGGGATGTTTTAACAGATAGAGCCTTTTGAAAGGCCACATGAAATCTCTCTTCTTGAGATGCCAGACCCTAAACACCTCAAAGCTGTTTTACTTAAGTCGTTTGATGGGCATGGTGGGCAGAGCTGCTGTGTTTGTGCAATTTAGCATATCATAGAGACAACAATCTAATTCATCCTCGCAGAAGAGGTATTTCTTTCTGACTTTCCTTTCTATAGGGAATATCTTTTTCTAATTTGCAAAAGAGCCTGATAGGCCAACCATGGCCCTGTGATGTCAGGGTTAATGTGAAGATAGTCCAAAACCTGCTTTCAGGATGTCAACATCTTTGAGAATGCTCCTGCATTGGATGACTAGGGCAGTTCCCCTGTGTGGCCTTCTGCCTCCCTTCTTCAATGGAGGATTCCTATACAGAGGAATGTCTTTGTTTCCTAGTCCTTTAAAAAATTTTTGATAACAAGCCCTTCCATACAACTTTCTGCCCATTTGAGGTAATTGGTGATAGAGATAATTTTGTTGTTTTACTTTATCTATATACATGCTAGAGAACATAATAGAAATTTTTGGAAATCTAAGTGGCATATAAAAAGAAAGAACTTTCTCTTGTGTCTCCATTTCTATACCAGCAACCTAAAATCACTTCAGTTAAAGGCTGCAGTAGACAGTTGGAATGCCATTGTGACAGATGTTAGAAACAAGATTGCATTCCTCAGGGTAAGTCATGAAGTATTTAGAGTAAATTGACTGAATGGTGTAGGTGGTATATACTTAAAGAAAACATCTAACATTAAAAATAATTACTAGAGAAATTTAAGGAAGAACATGTTTTTTCATTGCAGTTATTAAAGTTTATGCCTTTTTGAGGTTTGAGACTGATTACTTCCATTGTAGTTGGTTGTAGATAACATCCTAGGCTCTTACATGTGGTCTTCTAGGTCCTTAGTCTAGTAAATGGTAAACTCAAAAATTGTGCCTCACACTTAATTTTCCTAGAATTCCAAAGATAACTCTGCTCCAGTCAGAAATAAATGTCTTAACTTGATCTGAGTAATTATGTGTTTACAGAATTAAAAGGAAGATCAAGCAGATCTGTATAGTTTTCAATCTTAACTTTTTATGTAATTACTCCCTAATGCAAAATAATAAATTCTTAATTATTCATTTAATAGAATTAGGACTGTGCTAAAAGTAATCTAAAGAGGTAACCCACTGAATATTTGTCTAGCTTTGTCCTTGGTGGTCTTCCTTGTTTCTTTCCCAGACTCATTCATACTCAGTCTTTAGTGATGCTTAGCATATTTATTGGATTTATTCAAAGTTCTGGCCTCAAAAGAGATGCTCCTTGTTCTCTATCATTGTTTTCTTCTAAGAACGTGTCCTCTATATGGAAGTTTCTAAATGTTTGAAGACTTTCTCTTCCAGCTCTTGTGGTTTGTTTACAAAATAACATATAAAGCAAAATGGGGACAATGCCAAAAATGTTGAAAGTATGTTTTTAAGCTTCAAGGATAGGAGTCTTACCTTTGGCAAAATCTAAGAAGAAAAAACAAAGGTATATGTGGAACTGGAGAAAGCTACAGGTATAACTTTTAAGGTTAAAAAAAATGTGGACATTCAAAAGTTTTCCCTAAAACTTCCCCTCCAGTTTTTAAAATGAACATTTGCAAGTAGTTCAACTCTTTGTTACAAATATTTTTTCCCCATATTTATCAGCAAGTAGATTATTTACATCTTCTTGATCTTTAGACTCTGTTTACTTTATACCAGTGGTTCCCATTTGGGGGCTAAAACTTATGGAAACACTGAGGAGTTATCACAGAGATCTGTGAATTATGTGTCTCTGTATCTTGTCAATCAATAGATACTGCTAAAAATACAACTATTTACATTTATGGATAGTGGTGTATAGAGTTGTTTTTATGTCAAAAATTCTTTTTATATTATTTCTGGCATAATAGATTGGAAGTCACTCATCTATATTGTACTATTCAAAACTACATCAAGTATTTCCATATACTATTTCTTTGAAGTTGATTTTGTTGTGAAATATTGTTTCTCCTACTAGACACAGTACAATGAACAAATTAACAAGGTGAAGCAAGGGTTTGCCTTGAGTACCTTGCCTCCAATCCAGCTTCCTCCACCACCACCCAGTCCTGAGATACTGGTAAGAAATACAGTTGACTCTTGAACAACGCAGAGGTTGGGAGTGCCAACCCCCCCTCCCCCCGCCCCATGCAGTCGGAAATCTGGGTACTGCTCTCTCTGCCTCACAAACAATGGAATTGATAAATGACTACCCAAGAGCAGGAAGCTGAAACAGTTTGGATAGAATCAGGACTCAAACCCTAGTTTTTTGATTCCACATATTGTGATTTCTAATCAAATGCAAACTTTCTCCACATTTAGTTAATTTAAAGATCTGTAAAATGAAAATATAGGGACTGTATTTATTGAAAAAAATCAGTGTATAAGTGGACCCACATAATTCAGACCTGTGTTGTTCAAGTGTCAACTGTATAACATTTTGAAAAATCACCATCTTCATCTTGATAAAATGGTAACAGCTTTAGAACACTGAATATGCATTATGTTTGTGTGTTCAGAGTGGAAAGGGTACATGTAGTGTGTATCATTTGTAATTATGTCCATTCCTGCTGTATCATCTACAGATGATATGACTAGTTGGCTGACTCAGCTGAGGCAAGAGGTAGGTTGTATCACTGGATTTTAGTAATGCGTTTGATATCTAAAGAGGTAATATATGCTCATTCATCCTGTCGATCACACTTACATTATGAGAGAAAACTGATGAATGCCTAGAATTCCCAATGCCCTCAAGTTACTGCTAGATGACTAAAACATCTCAGCATAATACCCTAGCATGCTGGACTTCACCCCCCCCCCCCACTTCAACTTTAGACTCTGTTTTCCTTAACTTTTATCTTCTATTCTACCTTTAACAGTAAGGACAGGTTTCATTTATGACCCTTCCCTGCTTACTGTAAGGGATAAATGGGTCTTCATCAGACAAACTAATCTCTATGCTATACTATTTATGTTAGCCTTCTGGGAAACACAGCACCTTAACCCAATAAACTCATACAGCTTTCCAAAAGACCTTTTAGAACAGAACCACTTTAGTATTTGTTGTAAAGCTGGTTTGGTGGTGCTGAACTCTCTCAGCTTTTGCTTGTCTGTAAAGGTTTTAATTTCTCCATCAAATCTGAATGAGATCCTTGCTGGGTAGAGTAATCTTGGTTGTAGGTTTTTCTCCTTTATCACTTTACATATGTCCTGCCACTCCCTTCTGGCTTGCAGAGTTTCTCCTGAAAGATCAGCTGTTAACCTTATGGGGATTCCCTTGTGTGTTATTTGTTGTTTTTCCCTTGCTGCTTTTAATATATTTTCTTTGTATTTAATTTTTGATAGTTTGATTAATATGTGTCTTGGCGTGTTTCTCCTTGGATTTATCCTATATGGGGCTCTCTGTGCTTCCTGGACTTGATTAACTATTTCCTTTCCCATATTAGGGAAGTTTTCAACTATAATCTCTTCAAATATTTTCTCAGTCCCTTTCTTTTTCTCTTCTTCTTCTGGGACCTCTATAATTCGAATGCTGGTGTGTTTAATGTTGTCCCAGAGGTCTCTGAGAATGTCCTCAGTTCTTTTCATTCTTTATTTCCACTATTTTACCTTCCAGGTCACTTATCCGTTCTTCTGCCTCAGTTATTCTCTATTGATCACTTCTAGAGTATTTTTAATTTCATTTATTGTGTTGTTCATCATTGCTTGTTTCCTCTACTGGGCATATACCCTGAGAAAACCATAATTCAAAAAGAGTCATGTACCACAATGTTCATTGCAGCTCTATTTACAATAGCCAGGACATGGAAGCAACCTAAATGTCCATCAACAGATGAATGGATAAAGAAGATGTGGCACATATATACAATGGAATATTACTCAGCCATATAAAGAAACGAAATTGAATTATTTGTAGTGAGGTGGATGGACCTAGAGTCTGTCATACAGAGTGAAGTCAGAAAGAGAAAAACAAATACCGTATGCTAACACATATATATGGAATCTAAGACAAAAAAAAAAAAAGTCATGAAGAACCTAGGGGTAAGATGGGAATAAAGACACAGACCTACTAGAGAATGGACTTGAGGATATGGGGAGGGGGAAGGGTAAGCTGTGACAAAGTGAGAGAGTGGCATGGACATATATACACTACCAAACGTAAAATAGATAGCTAGTGGGAAGCAGCCGCATAGCACAGGGAGATCAGCTCAGTGGTTTGTGACCACCTAGAGGGGTGGGATAGGGAGGGTGGGAGGGAGGGAGATGCAAGAGGGAAGAGATATGGGAACATATGTATATGTATAACTGATTCACTTTGTTATAATGCAGAAACTAACACACCATTGTAAAGCAATTATACTCCAATAAAGATGTTAAAAAAAAAAAACAGAACCACTAGATAATAACCTTTATTATGATAACAGATCTGAGGGTAAGAAAAGGAGAAAGGTGTGATATATTTAGGGGTAGATCACTTTTGACATTAGCATTTCTGCTTATAGTAGAACTTTGAAAATGTTTTTTCTACAAATACTATTTGAGTATATCAAAGAACTTAAAAATTATGTGAATTGTGTGGAGTTACACTATGTTTCAAAAGCAGAATTCAGAGCTGAAAGCATTATGATATGCACCATGGGCTTTAGTTTAGAATGAAAGTATTGCCTTTTATATTTTTGGTTAATTCAGGTTTTATAGGAGCATTATATTATGGATATTATTATTCTAGGCTTTGAACACCATCATACCCAACTCTCCTGATAAGGAGTGTGTTGCATAGATGACAGAAATCCCAGATTCCCTGTAGTTCTGTGGGAAGTAACACATATTCTTGGTAGGATTTCTAGAAACCTGTTGCCTCTGCCTGTATTCAAACTACTGCCTATAGGTTGTAGTTAAACTCTCCCATGACTCTAAATATAAAATGGCTCTAGAGACTCGGACACTAGAAACAGAGTTGTTCTTTGGAGTTTTCTGGAACCAGACTGGCATAATCTATCTGATACTAGTGACACTATAACTGACAAACATAATCAAACCTTGACCTCTACATCCTCATCCCTTCAGAGACTTGCTTATGGCTGATGTGGCTACCCAGGTTTAGTCAAGGGAAAAAACCCGCTGGCAGTTAGGCTCAATGGAATTTATAAGCATCCCTTGCTAACGCTTGAGAGGTACATGTGTATCTTTTGTGCTTCCTAACCAGAGTCACTGCTGTGCTTTATCAAAGCTGACAGTTGTGTTAAAGTACAAGCATCAGTGACCACTGAGAATTAGTAGAACAGTTTGAGAGCACAGATGCTAGAAATGTGACCATTATTTTTGCAATAAATTGAGGTAGTATTATACAATGGAAATACATTAGAGGTCTGGGTTCAGGTCCTAACTCTGTGAAGAACTGTGTTGGTTTTGGGAAACTCAGCTGTCCCAGACTTTGGTTTTCCTATCTACAAATCAGGAAATTGTACTAGATGATCTGATCACTAAAGTCTGTCTTTCTGAGATTCTAGTATTGTAAAGAATGGTTACCAGGTTTTAAATATATATAGTAGTCTAACCTGAGAAGTCTGGAATAATGGGTATTGTTCCCAGTTTAACCCAGTATTTTTATGTGTTTCATTATGTTTTGATTTTTGTAGCCTGGCTGTCTAATCCTAAAAGTAGTGTTAGGTAATTGTTGTCCTCAAAAAGAGCAGGACTACTAACTCAGTACCCATCATTCATTATTTAAGAACTTTATATTATGAAAATTTTGAAACATACATAAAAACAGAATGATGAACCTCTGTGAACCCAAGAGCCAACTTCAACATCATTATCAACATTTTGTCAGTCTTGTGCCATGTCATCCCCTTCTTCCTCCCCACTGGAACATTTTAAAGTAAACCCTACATCTCATCCATTTATACTTTAGTATGCATACCAAAAAGATGAGGACTCTTATTCTTGAGATTTTTCTTGTTTCTTGAGGTAGGATTGTATTGCTATAAACTTCCCTCTTAGAACTGCTCTTGCTTCATCCCATAGGTTTTGGGTCGTCGTGTTTTCATTGTCATTTGTTTCTAGGTATTTTTTGATTTCCTTTTTGATTTCTTCAGTGATCTCTTGGTTATTCAGTAGCGTATTGTTTAGCCTCCATGAGTTTGTATTTTTTACAGTTTTTTTTCCTGTAATTGATATCTAGTTTCATAGTATTGTGGTCGGAAAAGATACTTGTTATGATTTCAGTTTTCTAAAATTTACCAAGGCTTGATTTGTGACCCAAGATATGATCTATCCTGGCGAATGTTCCCTGAGCACTTGAGAAGAAAGTGTATTCTGTTGTTTTTGGATGGAATGTCTTATAAATATCAATTAAGTCCTTCTTGTCTAATGTGTCATTTAAAGCTTGTGTTTCCTTATTTATTTTCATTTTGGATGATCTGTCCATTGGTGAAAGTGGGGTGTTAAAGTCCCCTACTATGATTGTGTTACTGTCGATTTCCCCTTTTATGGCTTTTAGCATTTGCCTTATGTAATGAGGTGCTCCTACGTTGGGTGCATAAATATTTACAACTGTTATATCTTCTTCTTGGATTGATGCCTTGATCATTATGTAGTGTCCTTTGTCTCTTGTAATAGTCTTTATTTTAAAGTCTATTTTGTCTGATATGAGAATTGCTACTCCATCTTTCTTTTGATTTCCATTTGCATGGAATATCTTTTTCCATTCCCTCACTTTCAGTCTGTATGTGTCCCTAGGTCTGAAGTGGGTCTCTTGTAGACAGCCTATATACGGGTCTTGTTTTTGTATCCATTCAGCCAGTCTGTGTCTTTTGGTTGGAGCATTTAATCCATTTACATTTAAGGTAATTATCAATATGTATGTTCCTATTACCATTTTCTTAATTGTTTTGGGTTTGTTTTTGTAGGTCTTTTCCTTCTCTTGTGTTTCCTGCCTAGAGAAGTTCCTTTAGCATTTGTTGTAAAGCTGGTTTGGTGGTGCTGAATTCTCTTAACTTTTTTTTTTTTTTTTTGAATTCTCTTAACTTTTGCTTGTCTGTAAAGGTTTTAATTTCTCCGTCAAATCTGAATGAGATCCTCGCTGGCTAGAGTAGTCTTGGTTGTAGGTTTTTCCCTTTCATCACTTAAATATGTCCTGCCACTCCCTTCTGGCTTGCAGATTTTCTGCTGAAAGATCAGCTGTTAACCTTATGGGGATTCCCTTGTATGTTATTTGTTGCTTTTCACTTGCTGCTTTTAATATTTTTTCTTTGTATTTAATTTTTGATAGTTTGATTAATATGTGCCTTGGTGGGTTTCTCCTTGGGTTTCTCCTGTATGGGACTCTCTGCGCTTCCTGGACTTTATTGACTATTTCCTTTCCCATGTTAGGGAAGTTTTCAACTATAGTCTCTTCACATATTCTCTCAGACCTTTCTTTTCCTCTTCTTCTTCTGGGACCCCTATAATTCGAAAGTTGTGCATTTAATGTTGTCCCTGAGGTCTCTGAGACTGTCCTCAATTCTTTTCATTCTTTTTTCTTTATTCTGCTCTGTGGTAGTTATTTCCACTATTTTATCTTCCAGGTCACTTATCCGTTCTTCTGCCTCAGTTATTCTGCTATTGATTCCTTCTAGAGAGTTTTTAATTTCATTTATTGTGCTGTTCATCATTGTTTGTTTGCTCTTTAGTTCTTCTAGGTCCTTGTTAAATGTTTCTTGTATTTTCTCCATTCTATTTCCAAGATTTTGGATCATCTTTACTATCATTACTTAGAATTCTTTTTCAGGTAGACTGCCTATTTCCTCTTCACTTATTTGGTCTAGTGGGTTTTTACCTTGCTTCTTCATCTGCTGCATATTTCTCTGTCTTCTCATTTTGTTTAACTTACTGCATTTGGGGTCTCCTTTTCGCAGGCTGCAGGTTCGTAGTTCCTGTTGTTTTTGGTGTTTGCCCCCAGTGGGTGAGGTTGATTCAGTGGCTTTTGTAGGCTTCCTGGTGGAGGAGACTGGTGCCTGTGTTCTGGTGGGTGGGGCTGGATCTTGTCTTTCTGGTGGGCAGGGCTGCCCCCAGTGGTGTGTTTTGGGGTGTCTTGGAACTTAGTATGATTTTAGGCAGTGTCTCTGCTAATGGGTGGGGTTGTGTTCCTGTCTTGCTAGTTGTTTGACATGGGGCGTCCAGCACTGGAGCTTGCTGGTGGTTGGATGGAGCTGGGTCTTAGCGTTGATACGGAGATCTCTGGGAGAGCTCTCGTCAATTGATACTACATGGGGCCAGGAGGTCTCTGGTGGCCCAATGTCCTGATCTCGGCTCTCCCACCTCAGAGGCTCAGGCCTGACACAGGCCGGAGCACAAAGACCCTGTCAGCCACACGGTGAACTCAGTGACTTCCTTAGTATAAAGCTGCTGCTGACCTTTGTGATCATAAAACTCAATCCTTAGTCTTGTTCCCTACCCTCAGATTTATGCCTCAGGACTCTTACTCTTATTGGCTATAATCACACCACCATTTTGTACCTAAGAAAATTATAATTTTTAATGTCTAATATTGAAATTTATATTTCCCCAGTTGTCTCAAAAATGTCTTTTTCTTAACTAGATTGACAGTACTTCCAATGTGGTTATAATTACCATTACTTTAAAAACGCTTATTTTTAAAAAAACAGTCCAAACAAGGTTTATACTTTTCATTTGGCTGATTATTTTTCTTTAAAATATAACAGCTACCTAACCCCCTCCCTTTTATTCATATCATTTATCTATTAAAAAACTAACTTCCTACATTATTGATGTAACTGATTACATCCTTGTGATGTCATTATACATATTCTTCTATTTCCTATAACCTGATCATTAGATCTAGAGGGTTAGTTAGAATCAGGTTCAGTATTTTTGGCAAGAGTACTTTATAGGTGATGATGTATACACACATTAGAAGACACACAGCGTCTCTCGTTTAGTGACGTTAAGAATCACATGTCATCCTTATCTCTCCATTATAAAGTTCCCCATTAACTTTCAACCTGCTGGTTTCAGTATCGTTACTTAAGAGCTATATTGATGCTCATTTTTTAAATTCAACAAATAGTTGAATTTCTGCTTTATGCCAGTGCTAGACCTGGCACATAGTAGATGCTCCATAAACCTGTCCTCTTTTGTAGTCCAGCCAATAAGGTATCCATCCCTTTGGTAGATGCTAAGAAGGGCTAGCTTTCTACAACCCCCTGGGAAGTTCAATAACATTCACAGGCATGTCTACAAGTCACTGTAGGAGGGTTTATCCCCCTGGCCAACCCCACTTCAGCTTTCCACTGTCCTTGGAACTAAACATAAGGTCAGAACTCCACCAGGTGGTACAAGGTCCCTTCAACACATAATAGCAAAAGTAATATTTTCTGTAGACAACTTTGGTTCTTTAGCAGAATTTCTGAGTGTCAATATTGTTTATCAGCATGAACAGTACTCATTGAGGAGCTCCTTTCCATAGTCCTATATTATTCCATTTGTCAGAGAACTTTAAAGATCACCTAACCCAACCCTCTTACTTTATAGATTAATAACTTGGTATCCAAGATTACCCAGCTAGGTGGAGAGAAAGTAGGACTAGAACCCAGTTCTCTTCTGTCTCCGTGCTCTTTAGTATATTTTACTGCCCTTTGCTTTTTCAAATATTCATATATTTAACTAATGTTATGACAACATTGTTTCTAATATGCTTTGTATCTAGATTTCAAATCAGTACCCCCCCCCCAAAAAAACATTGCTCTATGAGTTTAGATTATTGATTATATAAATATATAAATACGTGGGGGTTTTATTTTTATTTTCTATCTTTTCTATTTTAGATACAGCAGTTCTTGGGAAGACCCGTTATGAAAGAATCTTTCTTTAGACCCGTACTCACTGTTCCTCAAATGCCTGCCGTTTGTTCTGGAGTCATCTCTGCAACTGGTCAACCTAGACCCCCACTGGTACAGATCCCTTCTTGGTAGAATATACATTAACTAGCTTGCTGTCACTTACAGTGGACTTCCAGAATGAATGTCTTCTCTTTGTTCATTTACTTGATAAATAATGATGAAGGTGATGGTGGTAGTGATGATGATGATGATGATGATGATCATGATGATGATTGAATGAATAGTTCCATGTGAGGCACTGTGTTAAATGCATTATATATATTATTTAACTATTTCATTAAGTGATTATAGCTTAGTTTTTAGATACAAAGATAAATATAATATTATAGTAGAGAATTCTTATCGTTTTGCTTCTATAACAGGCACTAATGCAGGGTAGATTGATATTTTTAATAGATAATTTATATTTAGCATGATTGTTAGCTTCTTTGCTTTTCAACCTACCCAAGTCACAACATTATACCACAAAGCTAAAGAAAAATTTTATATACACACACATATATGTGTGTATAGTAGGACACTGTTTATCTATAAACAGGTAATATAAATAATATCACCTTGCAACATATTATACTATAAAGTTATAAATCTTTCTAGCTACAAAGAGCCATATAAGCTTTATCCAAACCTGAAGAAGCAACAGAGAAATTTAAAATGATTAGAATTATTAGTTGTAATCTTGATCAAGGTAAACTTTTTAGTAAAAGAAAAATCTTCTCCCAGATGATTGATGTTTAATATAATTAATGAAAAAATTCTCTAATCTTGACTTTCGCATAACTACGTTCTAGTCAGTTGGGGTTTATTTTGTACCTATGTATTGCTGACAGCCTCCCTTTGAAACATATAGTCAAATGGACTTACTCATTTGTGTAGAGGCTGCCTCTCTATGAATAAATATGTATCTAGGCCTTAACATGTTTACTAAGTACCACATCTTTTTTGTCACCATGATATTACAGTGTTGCTCATGTGGTTTGCTCCTGCACCATTCTATAAGGAACTATAAAATTTTATTGAAAACATTAAAGTACCTCAACCTTCTAATAAGATTACTTCCTGATTCCTCTGAAAAAGCTTGACACTGAGGCAAACCCAGATTTCTGGTGATATTCTGTTCTTTCTCTGACTTAGTAGGCTTTGTGTAAGTAATTTCAGTGGCTGTTAGTAATTTTTCATAAGTAATAACCTTATATTTGAAAATAATCTATAGTCTTAGGTAAAGGTTGCATGTTTATAATTATCCTAGTAATCAGATAAGCACTTCAAAAACATTCACTTACTGATATTAATTAATTAGAAAATTGATGGTTCTAAGAAGGAACCATCATAAAGTATGAGGAAAACTTTGTTTGATGGTTTCATGGCTCAAAGTTGTCGCTACTACTTCCATACCACCTTTGTAACATTCATGACACTGGGCAGATATTCTAGTAGTTTTCTCATCTTTATTTAGTTGTTTGAAAATTAAACTTCATTATTTTTCTAATTATAAAAGTAGTATATGTTAATTATAAAAAAGCAAATAATATAGAAATACATAAAGCATATACAAAGTATATAATAATTATATAAAGTAGAAAGCAAAATTACCCTGCTGTTGAATCCTAGAAAATAATCACTGTTTTCAGATTATTCTGTGTCTTACAGACCTTTTTCTGTGCATACACATTTAAGAAATGTTTTAATATAAAATGAGTTCTACCATAAATGCTGTGCCGTAGACTTTTTTTTAAAATGAGACATATATTGTGGACATCTCGCATGCTCAGACATACAAATCCATTTTTAAGGACTTGATTAGATATGCTACAATTTATTGACTTATTCCCCTATTAACAAAATTTAGGTTGCTTTCAGAAATGCACACTCTGTATGTATTTCTGTATATGTTTGCAATTACTGAGACTAGGATGTGCCATTCTTAAAATAAAGGTAAACATATACAAACAGTTAGAAATATTGTGCTGTAAGGAAAAAAAATTCTAAAAAGGGAACATGTATGTCAGTATTCCTCTTCATTCTACCCATTTTCTGAGGTATGGAAATGTACTGTTGGCATGGAGCTTTGCTTCCTAATAATTGAAGCTGATGGGTTGTAACTCTGCTCCTTACAGATGACTAGCATAGCCTGGACGGTGCCAGCGCCTGTGGGAGAAGCTGTGCCTCCAAGTGCAGGTCTGGGAAGTGATCCCCCCATGATGAATTGGGAGAAGATTACAGACAGGCTGAAAACTGCCTTTCCACAACAGACCAGGTACCTTAGTCTCTTTTAGTGTTGAGTACAGATCATTCTCTATAGTTTCCACAACCATAATTATGCCAATGAAACATTTCAGAGAAATATAACACCCCCCCCCCACACACATACACACAATGTACAGGTATTTCCTAACCGTGGCCTTGGTAGGGAAAATGAAATTTATTAAGAAGGGACAGTTTTCAGTATAAATGCTAAACCTCTTCACTAAAATTATTAGTTTAAAGTCATGAGAGAATAAACTTTTAAATTTAGGTTTGCTCATTTACTGAAAGTACAACCAGTTGTAAACCTACCCAATTTTATGCCACTAGCTGCAATAATTATCTTAATAACCTATTTCCAAAGTGAATTTTAAGTTAATTGTATGCCATATAAGCCCAAACATAATCAGGTTTTACTTTCCTATTTCCTTAATTTTATTGAGGGTTCTTGTAGTTTCTTTGTTAGGGGACAAAGAAAGGGGACATAGTTAAATGCAAGAAATCATTATTTTACTGTGCTTTTCACAGTTCTGACTTCAGCAGAAAGCTATTTAATTCTACTCCTCCAGAAATGAAGTGTCTTTTATCTTTAATCTTGTATCAAATGAAATAATTCTAGTTTTCACCAGCATTTTCATTTGAAGACCAATGCTTTTATTTAACATATGTACCGTTATGTTTCAGGATTAGATTATGGTTTTATAAATATAATAGTGAATAGAAAATGAAAATAGAACTGTAATATAGTTGTTATAAATATATATAGAAAATAAATAGTAAATCAAAGGTAGTTTTATAAGGCTGATGACATGACATTTCATTTGAGAAAGAAAACTACTTTTATCATTCTACCCTATCCTACCAAAAATGTATATGCAGGCTTTGGGTCAATGGCCATGGGAATGGAAAAAGAACATATCAGTTAAAATATTCCTAGATTTCTTTATCACATAATTAATGTGTCTTTCAGTCCTTGCTTTCATTTTCTGTTAAATCTTTGTTTTCTGTTTCTGAATTTTACAAAAGTAGAACTATTAACAATGATAGAAAGAGACTGATAGTAACATAGTTAAAAAGGAATATTTTAGTCTTTTTTTTTTTTTAATCTTTATTAGAGTATAATTGCTTTACAATGTTGTGTTAGTTGCTGCTGTACAACAAAGTGAATCAGCTATATATATATATATATATGTACACATATCTCCATATCCCCTCCCTCCTGAGCCTCCCTCCCACCCTCCCTATCCCACCCCTCTAGGTCATCACAGAGCATTGAGCTGATCTCCCTGTGCTATGCAGCTGCTTCCCACTAACTATTTTACATTTGGGAGTGTATATATGTCAATGCCACTCTCTCACTACGTCCCAGCTTCCCCTTCCCCCACTGTGTCCTCAAGTCCGTTCTCTACGTCTGTGTCTTTATTCCTGCCCTGCCACTAGGTTCATCAGTAACGTTTTTTAAAATTCCATATATATGCGTTAGCATACGGTATTTGTTTTTCTCTAACTTACTTCACTCTGTATGACAACTCCAGGTCCATCCACCTCATTACAAATAACTCAATTTTGTTCCTTTTTATGACTGAGTAATATTCCATTGTATATATGTACCACATCTTCTTTATCCATTCATCTGTCGATGGACATTTAGGTTACTTCCATGTCTTGACTATTGTAAATAGTGCTGCAGTGAACATTGTGCTACATGTATCTTTTTGAATTATGGTTTTCTCAGGTATATACCCAGTAGTGGGGTTGCTGGATCATATGGTAGTTCTATTTTTAGTTTTGTAAGGAACCTCCATGCTGTTCTCCATAGTGGCTGTATCAATTTACATTTCCACCAGCAGTGCAGGAGGGTTCCCTTTTCTCCACACCCTCTCCAGCATTTGTTGTTTCTAGATTTTTTGATGATGGCCATTCTGACCGGAGTGAGGTGATACCTCATTGTGTTTTGGGTTTTTTAAAAATTTATTTTATTTATTTATTTTTGGCTGCATTGGGTCTTCGTTGCTGCGTGTGGGCTTTCTCTAGTTGCAGCAAGCGGGGGCTACTCTTCATTGCAGCGCGCAGGCTTCTCATTGCAGTGACTTCTCTTGTTACGGAGCACAGGCTCTAGGCACGTGGGCTTCAGTAGTTGTGGCGCACAGGCTCAGTAGTTGTGGCTCGCGGGCTCTAGAGCACAGGCTCAGTAGTTGTGGTGCACGGGCTTAGTTGCTCTGTGGCATGTGGGATCTTTCCGGACCAGGGCTCGAACCTGTGTCCCCTGCATTGGCAGGCGGATTCTTAACCACTGTGCCACCAGGGAAGCCCCTCATTGTGGTTTTGATTTGCATTTCTCTAATGATTAGTGATGTTGAGCATCTTTTCATGTGTTTGTTGGCAATCTGTATGTCTTCTTTGGAGAAATGCCTATTTAGGTCTTCCACTCATTTTTGGATGGGGTTGTTTGTTTTTTTTGATATTGAGCTGCATGAGCTACTTGTATATTTTGGAGATTAATCCTTTGTCAGTTGCTTCATTTGCAAATATTTTCTCCCATTCTGAGGGTTGTCTTTTCGTCTTGTTTATAGTTTCCTTTGCTGTGTAAAAGCTTTTAAGTTTCATTAGGTCCCATTTGTTTATTTTTGGTTTTATTTCCATTATTCTAGGAGATGGGTCAAGAAGGATATTGCTGTGATTTATGTCATAGAGAATATTTTAGTCTTGAGTAAGAGAGCATTGAGAGATAAGTAGATAACAAACTTAATTTTCACACAGTGAGCTTTTAAAAACAGTTAAAATCTCTTTTTGGAAAGAAAATAAATACTAAACTTTATCACTCACAAACACATTAATTATCATTAATCAGTACATTAAGAGTTTTCATTTTGGTTTAAAATAAATGCAGATGGACCTGTGATCACTTTTTTAGATCAGAAATCTAAAGGGTCACATCTGTTAACTACATATCAATCCTATGATAGGATTTCATATCTCCTTTGGAGGGTATATCCTCAAGGCAATAGGAAGATCACCAGTGCTCTTTCCTTGATCTCTTCCAGAAAGGAGCTTACAGATTTCTTACGGAAATTGAAGGATACTCATGGGAAGTCCTTATCTAGACTGACATTTGATGAAATTGTTCACAAGATTTCCCAATTTATTGACCCCAAGAGATCTCAGGTAAAAAAAAGAAAAGACAACTTTATCTCCTGGCCCTTATCTTTAGTAGTTAGTCGTATTAATTATCTCCATTACATGATCAGGAAAACAGTCTATAATCATATTAAATCATCTATTAACAACAAACAGTGCAGCTTGACAAATGGCATGGGAAACACTACCTGATCATTCTAGAATAAAACTGACCCTCTTGAAATTTACTCTAGGTTATTTTGAATGGCTCTAAAAGGAGACATTTTTCCTAATTTTCTGCAAAGACTTGTTTTAATTGAAAGAGCACCTAGAGTTATTTTTGGTTTTACCTGGTTCTTAGTATATAAGTAATATTGCCAACATTTATTTCAAGATTTCTCATGAACCTGATTAACCTTTACCCTTTTGCTAATTCTCACGGTAGCCTATTCTATGGTATTTATCAGTTCTTCCCGTTTTAGTTCAATTCTAAAAAAAATAATAAGTGTAATATTCTAATTTTCAGAGTCAAGGAAAATCAGTGCCAAATGGTAATAGTGCTTCACCCAGCCATATTCCTCCACCTCAGGCTAATGCTGCCCAGCCCTCAAAACCAGCCCGGAGGCCCCTCGGTTCACAAGGTCCTGCCACATGGGAAGGAGCCAATAATTTGGTGAGACTGAGACTGTTGATTCTGAATACATTTAAAGTTAGAGGAGAGAAATGAGCTGAATTTAACCTTATGTGTATTCTCCCTAGGATGATGAGGAAGAGGAAGAGGAACCTTGTGTGATCTGTCATGAGAATCTCTCTCCAGAAAACCTCTCAGTTTTGCCCTGTGCGCACAAATTCCATTCTCAGGTGAACTTATCTTTTTAATATTTTGCCATTAATCAATTAAGTGAAATTCATACTGCATTCCTTGAAATTGTATACATGTATCATCCACTGCTGTGTCATGAATTTCACTGGATATAACTCTGGGCTTTTGGGTACTGCACAGAAGCATTTATATGTTTTCCCATACCTAGCCATGGATTGCATTGTGTTTTCTCAGATCTTGATACACCTAGCAAGAGAAGGGGACAATGACGAGATTTAATGGGACAGAGCGGCAGTTCCTTTGAACAGAACTGGAAGGAATGTTGATTGACTTGGCAGTTGGCAGTTTAGCAACAGTGCCACTTCACCTTGGCTTGTTATAAATAGTGTCCTTTGTCCACACCTAATGATAGCCCACTGCTGTTATAATGCATAAGACTTAACAGTCTGTCCAGGCTCCTGTATTTGCTTTTGAAGATGCTGAGGCCTGAGTTTTGATGTTATAAAAATGTGAGGCTGGCATATCTTTTGTTAATTCTCGGCATTTATATAGATTAACTTCTGGTGTTGTTGCTGTGCAAGTGCTATTGATATACAATTTATGATCCAAGTCTTCTGATGCAGAGGTGTAATTTGACACAGGAAAAGATAATCTTACACAAGAAAGTCTTCTCAGGGAAGTGAACAATAACCAGCTCATTCAAGCCGTATCTGTAAAACATCATGTCAAAGATATATGATACCTGGTACAGAATTATGTTTTGTATCTGCTCTGATAAGAAGAGCTATACACAGAATGGCTAATCCCAAAAGACCTCCAGGATAGATACTTAGCCATCTGGTTTTCCCATTTCAAGTTTTGAAAGTCCTAAAGATCCATTTAGAAAATAAGTGTTTCACAAAACTTATTTTATTCTTTGCCATTGCTCATTGAATAGAAAGCAGGTAATTCATTCAGGTTACTCTCTAGAGTTAATGGGCCTCATATCTATTGCCTATTCTTAATCCTCTCTCATCTGACTTGGGTCTCCATTATTCACTCATGTAAAAATGATTTGTTTTTGGAGAGTCAGTATTCAAGCAAATAACTTAATAGATAGTTCATAGCCAAAGAGTACTACCATTATGACCAAAGAAAGAGCAATCTGAAAAGTATATCCGTTATCTAGGGATTTTAACTTCAAAACACCGTAAGCACTTGATACAAGGTATTTGTGACATTTGTATGTTTAGGTATGACTTTTTCTAGATTATAAATTAGAATAATATATAATAAACTAGAGAAAAAATGTAATAGGTTTCCTCAGTCTCCTTATTAGGAAGAACTAGTCTTCCTGAAGATTGGGGTTAGGGGAAAGGATCTTAATAGAATAAACTGGCTGAAAGGTGTTCTCCTGTTACCAACTATATTGCTCAGCAAACCACAGACAAAGTTCCATGATTGCAGCAGTTTTCATGGCAATCCACCAAATAAGGCTCTGAGATCCACTGGAAGATATGTTGATTGGCAACCCTGATGTATGGAGTAACAGCTGCCTCTTCTAGGCTAAATCTGAGAGACTGACATGAATCTTTTTGCTCCTTAGTGCATTAGACCTTGGTTGATGCAACAGGGGACATGCCCAACCTGCAGACTCCACGTTTTGCTACCAGAAGAATTTCCTGGTCACCCCAGCCGGCACTTGCCCAAGATCTGATACCACGGGGTGACTATGCAAGGGAAGTTCAATTTTCAGACTGCAGCATTTAGTTTTGCCTTTTATTTGGGCTGATGATAGTGTGAGTGATGTGAAGCAGTACGCTCTTCAGTATTATGCAAAATAAGCTAGCTAAACTCATCAAAGCTGGAGCCAAAGAGGAGAGGACAAATCTTCAGGACTGTGAACTGAATTGAACAAGTTTAAAGAAGATGATAGAATTTTAAAAGTTACATTATATTTGCCCTTACCTTAGCAGGTATTTTCTTCCGACATAAAGATGATTACTGTTAGCATGTATACTAGGATGTCTTTTTTTGTCCTTATTCCACTCATCCTTTACTTTCTCCCAAATATACTACACTTTAATTTCCTGAAATAAATGTAAACAAGAGTAGGAAAATTCCCCAGATTTTAGTGTTCCTTTTAACTTTTAAAATTGATTATAAAAATATATATTATTTATTTACATTTTATCTCTATCTATCTGCCCTATTCTTTTCTATTCTCTAAAATACGTACCTATGAATAGATTATGATCTACTTGAGGGTGGGGTCCAAACAGTGGTGTTTTGGAGCTGGCTTATACTGGTTTATGAGAGACAACTGTTAGTTTCAGGAATTTTGTGAGCCAGTTATTCGAATTGTTGGTAGCTTGAAATCTGCCATAGTGGGAGTATTTTACACCATAGAAATTGGTAAACACTGTAAGTAAGGGCTTATTTTCCCCTCAAGAGCTGGTTATTAAACATTTACCAGTATACCTCTGGGACCATGTCTGATGATTCTTACTGTTCTCAATGTCTTGCACAGTAGATGCAGCATAAATAGTCCCCAGAATTAGAAATCAGGAAGCAGTAAGAAAAGTTACTGTGCAAATTAAGTCATTTGCTCAGCTGAATAACTTTGGTCATTTGTAAACATGCTCTTTGGACCCTAATCGTTTATACTTCGAAGAGATTTTTTTTCTGCCTTAAAAGTTTCTAATTTCACTTTCTCATGCTGGGGGGGTATTGTCTGTGTATAGTGGCTTCTTATGACAGAGTTGACACTCACTGAGCTAAAGCTGCACATCTAAAGCTTGTCACTGAGAACTTTCATTCTTAGAGGTCGAAAATCTATTTTGAAATTAGTACTGTGTAAATTCTATAAGTGTTGTACATGTCTCTAGCTACAAAATTAAAAGAATTCAGTGACCTTGTAAGAAAAATGTTACGCGGTTCATATTATTTTCCATAAATTAATGAAATTCATACTGTGAATAAGTGTTTCCTGACTCAACAACTATTTTACCTGTATATTTCAGTGTACATATATCTTGAATTTACTTTAAATCTCTATTTAAAATTATTATTTCTATAATTGTATGCTAAATGTTTTCTTCTCTAATGAGAATAGACTGGAAAATGTGGAGGAAAATACCCCAAAATGAAGGCAGTCATCTAGACATGTAAAGTGCCAAGAATGTCTTAGAATTGTACAATTCAGAACTTAAAGGGCCTTTAATAATTATCTTGTCTAACACCTCAACGTCATGGTCATATAGCAAATTACCTTGTAAAACAAATATTTTTTAGTGTATGTTTACAACTGTAATTTCACTTTCATGTGGGAAAGAATAAATGTTTCTTAATTGAATAACTATTTTATCTGTGTATATCACTTTAACTGTGTCCTAAAGCTACTTGAAATCTCTATTTCAAACAAACATCTATTTCTGTTTCATTGTGCTTAAACTTTTTCTTCTGTTGTGAGAAAGGATGGGAAAATATCCAAAAGGAAGGCAGTCATCTAGACTTGTAAAATACCAAGTATGCCTTAGAATCATAGAATGTCAGAGCTTATAGGGTCCTTAACAACGATCCTCTGATCTATTCCCTCATTTTACAGGAACATCTTGCCCTAGGTCATGTGGCTAAGTAGTGGCTGAGCCAGTCCTAATACTTGAGAGTCCTGATACTCAGTAAGTCACATGCTTCCTCCACAGATTCAGGCTGCTAGGCTGTATTGGTGCTGAACTGCTGTTCTTGGCTCCAAGGAGGGGGCCAGAAGACTTAACAGGATAGCTGATATACAGTGAGAATATAGTAGGACTATGCTCTTGAAAGTCATATCCAATTCTGCAGATGCTGAAGGTAGTGGGATTTTTTTTCTTTTTGAAGTATAATTTAACAATAAAGACAACTGTAGTGGCCATTCTTCTATAAACAGTGATCACTGTCATGCCTGTGGCTGCTGAAGGATCCAGAACACCATACTGCACAGAAATTCAGTGAGGGAAGTAGCAATATTTACATCAAAAACAATCTGTAAGCATCCTGTAATATCACTGCAGCCGCCGTCAGATAATATGTCTTGTAATGTTTTCCTTCATATTTATTGTCCATGTGTATAATAATATTTTCCAGCTTTTATGGGACACTTTCCTTGATCAAATGTTACTTTATTTGATCCACTAATAACTTAAACGTGGATACTCTCCTTTTTATTTTACAGATGATGAAACTGAGGCTCAAATAAGAGGGAAATAATTTGTCTGAGGTCATAGCTATGAAGTGGCATTCTGGGATTTGAATGCAAATCTTCTGTGCCTTAGCTGGTTTTCTCTTTCAGTACTTTATTGCTGCATCCCAATTTCAGATTGAATGTACACACAAATATTATTTTAAATAATATTCTTCAAGATAAGAAAATGAAATGAATGGTAAACCTACTGATTGTTTTGGACTACAAACATGGTATTGAGTATATAATAAAATATATAATAATGATACAACATGGTAAGAAAAGTTTGACTTTTCCCTCAGATGTCTTGGTTTGCTTGGGATGGTTCCAGTTAATGCCCATTGTCTTGACATATTATATTATTAATAGTGCTCCCTTTTACTCTCAACAGTGTCCTAGTATGGATGATGAATTATATTTCATGGTTAATTTTTTTTACAAGATTCAAAATTTAGCAAAACTCCTCTGCATTTATAAAATGCTCCTGGAATACCTTATCATGTAGCCTGTCAGGTAAGAATCATCCACACACATAGCCTCTCAGGTAGGAAATCATCCACACACAGAAATGATATCAAAACCAGCAGTCATGAGAAGAGGAGAGTACAAATGCAGGATATTGGAAATGCATTTGAAATTAAGAGAACAGCAACTTAGAACAATTATATATATATATATATATATATATATATATATATATATACACACACATACACACACACACACACACACACACACACACACACACTGCTATATCAAAACCTCATGGTAATTGCAAACCAAAAATCTACAATAGATACACACACAAAAAAGAAAAAGCAATCCAAACACAACACTAAAGAAAGATAGTCATCAAATCATAAGAGAAGAGAACAAAAGAGGAAGGGAATAAAAAATACCTACAAAAACAAATCCAAAGCAACAAGATGGCAATA
Source organism: Balaenoptera ricei (assembly GCF_028023285.1). Classification (NCBI taxonomy): domain Eukaryota; kingdom Metazoa; phylum Chordata; class Mammalia; order Artiodactyla; family Balaenopteridae; genus Balaenoptera; species Balaenoptera ricei. Next base: position 105,849,861 of record NC_082642.1, on the reverse strand, counting down.
AGAACATACATATTGGTAATTACCTTAAATGTAAATGGATTAAATGTTCAAACCAAAAGACATAGACTAGCTGAATACATACAAAAACAAGACCTGTATATATGCTTACTACAAGAGACCCACTTCAGATCTAGGGACACATACAGACTGAAAGTGAGGGGATAGTAAAAGCTATTCCATGCAAATGGAAATCAAAAGAAATCTGGAGTAGCAATACTCATATCAGACAAAATAGATTTTAAAATAAAGACTGTTACAAGAGACAAAGAAGGACACTACATAATGATCAAGGGATCAATCCAAGAGGAAGATATAACAATTGTAAGTATATATGCACCCAACATAGGAACACCTCAATATATAAGGCAAATGCTAACAGCCATAAAAGGAGAAATCGACACAAAATAATAATGAGGGACTTTTAACACCCCACTTTCATCAATGAACAGATCATCCAGACATAAAATCAATAAAGAAACACAGGCCTTAAATGACACATTAGACCAGATGGACTTAACTGATATTTATAGAGCATTCCATCCAAAAGCAGCAGAATACAAATTCTTCTCAAGTGCACATGGAACATTCTCCAGGATTGATCACAAAGTGAGCCTCAGTAAATTTAAGAAAATTGTAATCATATCAAGCATCTTTTCCGACCACAACACTGTGAGATTAGAAACCAACTACAAGAAAAAACTGTAAAAAACACAAACGTGGGGGCTAAACAATATGTTATTAAACAACCAATGGATCACTGAGGAAATCAAAGAGGAAATCGAAAAATACCTAGAGATAAAGGACAACAAAAACACAGTGATGCAAAACCTATGGAAAGCAGCAAAAGCAGTTCTAAGAGAGAAGTTTATAGCAATACAATCTTACCTCAGGAAACAAGAAAAATCTCAAACAACCTAACCTTACACCTAAAGCAACTAGAGAAAGAAGAACAAACAAAACCCAAAGTTAGCAGAAGGAAAGAAATCATAATGATCTGAGCAGAAATAAATGAAATAGAAACAAATAAAACAATAGCAAAGATCAATAAAACTAAAAGCTGGTTCTTTGAAAAGATAAACAAAATTGATAAACCATTAGCCAGACTCATCAAGAAGAAGAAGGAGAGGACTCAAATCAATAAAATTAGAAATGAAAAAGGAGAAGTAACAACAGACAATGCAGAAATACAAAGCATCCTAAGAGACTACTACAAGCAACTCTATGCCAATAAAATGGACCACCTGGAAGAAACGGACAAATTCTTAGAAAGGTACAACCTCCCAAGACTGAACCAGGAAGAAATAGAAAATATAAACAGACCAAACACAAGTACTGAAATTGAAATTGTGATTAAAAAACTTACAACAAACAAAAGTCAAGGACCAGATGGCTTCACAGGCGAATTCTGTCAAACATTTAGAGAAGGGTTAACACCTAGTCTTCTAAAACGATTCCAAAATATTGCAGAGGAAGGAACACTCCCAAATTCATTCTATGAGGCCACCATCACACTGATACCAAAACCAGACAAAGATAGCACAAAAAAAGAAAATTACAGGCTAATATCAGTGATGAACATAGATGCAAAAATCCTCAACAAAATACTAGCAAACAGAATCCAACAACACATTAAAAGGATCATACACCATGATCAAGTGGGATTTATCCCAGGAATGCAAGGATTCTTCAGTATATGCAAATCAAGCGGTGTGATACACCACATTCAAACTGAAGAATAAAAACCGTATGATCATTTCAATAGATGCAGAAAAACTTTTGACAAAATTCAACACCCATTTATGATAAAAACTCTCCAGAAAGTGGGCATAGAGGGAACTTACCTCAACATAATAAAGGCCATATGTGACAAACCCACAGCTAACATCATTCTCAATGGTGAAAAGCTGAAAATATTTCCTCTAAGATTGGAAATAAGACACGGATTTCCACTTTCACCTGTTTTTTGTTTGTTTGTTTTTATTCAGCATAGTTTTGGGAGTCCTAGCCACAGCAATTGGAGAAGAAAAAGAAATAAAAGGAATCCAGATTGGAAAAGAAGAAGTAAAACTATCACTGTTTGCAGACGGTACGCTACTATACACAGAAAATCCTGAAGATGCTACCAGTAAACTACTAGAGCTCATCAATGAATCTGGTAAAGTTGCAGGATACAAAATTAATATACAGAAATCTCTTGCATTTCTATACACTAACAATGAAAAATCAGAAAGAAATTAAGGAAACAATCCCATTTACCATCACGTCAAAAAGAATAAAACACCAAGGAATAAACCTACTTAAGGAGGCAAAAGACGTGTACTCTGAAAACTATGAGATGATTATGAAAGAAATTGAAAATGACACAAACAGATGGAAAGATATACCATGTTCTTGGATTGGAAAATCAATATTGTCAAAATGATTATACTACCCAAGGCAATCTACAGATTCAATGCAATCCCTATTAAGTTACCAATGGCAGTTTTCAAAGAGCTAGAACAAAAAAATTTTTAATTTGTATGGAAACACAAAAGCCCTCTAATAGCCAAAGCAATCCTGAGAAAGAAAAATGGAGCTGGAGGAATCAGGCTCCCTGACTTCAGACTATACCAGAAAGCTACAGTCATCAAAACAATATGGTACTGGCACAAACACAGAAATATAGATCAATGGAACAGGATAGAAATCCCAGAAATAATCCCACACACCTATGGTGAATTAACTTACGACAAAAGATGACAAGAATATACAGTGAAGAAAAGACAGTCTCTTCAATAAGTGGTGCTGGGAAAACTGGACAGCTACATGTAAAAGAATGAAACTACAACATTCTCTAACACCATACACAAAAATAAACTCAAAATGGATTAAAGACCTACATGTAAGACCAGATATTGTAAAACTCTTAGAGGAAAACATAGGCAAAACACTCTGACATAAATTGCAGCAGGATCTTTTTGGATCCACCACCTAGAGTAATGAAAATAAAAACAAAAATAAACAAATGGGACCTAATTAAACTCAAAAGCTTTTGCACAGCAGAGGAAACCATAAACAAAATGAAAAGACAACCCACAGAATGGGAGAAAGTATTTGCAAATGAAGTGACTGCCAAGGGATTAATCTCCAAAATACACAAAAAGCTCATGCAGCTCAATATCGAAAAACAAACAACCCAATCAAATAATGGGCAGAAGATCTAAATAGACATTTCTCTGAAGAAGACATACAGATGGCCAAAAAGCACATGAAGAAATGCCCAACATCACTAGTAGAGAAATCAAAACTGCAATGAGGTATCACCTCACACCAGTCAGAATAGCCATCATCAAATGTCTACAAACAATAAAGGCTGGAGGGGGTGTGGAGAAAAGGGAACCTTCCTACACTGTTGCTGGGAATGTAAATTGGTACAACCATTTATAGAGAACAGTGTGGAGCTTTCTTAAAAAACTAAAAATAGAACTACCATATGATCCAGCAATCCCACTCTTGGGCATATATCCAGAGAAAACCATAATTCAAAAAGAGACATGCACTCCAATATTCATTTACTTAGCCATAAAAAAAAGAATGAAATAATGCCATTTGCAGCAACATGGTTGGACCTAGAGATTATCATACTAGGTAAAGTAAGTCAAACAGAGAAAGACAAATATCATATGATATCACTTAGATGTGGAATCTAAAAAAGTGATACAAATGAACTTATTTATAAAACAGAAACAGACTGAGAGACTTCAAAAACAAACTTATGGTTACCAAAGAGGAAGGGGGGGAGGGATAAACTAGGAGTTTGGGATTAACATATACACACTACTATATATAAAATAAATAATCAGCAAGGATTTACTGTATAGCACAGGGAACTCTACTCAATAATCTGTAATTACGTATATGGGAAAAGAATCTGAAAAAGAATGGATATATGTATATGTATAACTGAATCACTTTGCTGTATACCTGAAACTAATATAACATTTTAAGTCAACTATAATATAAAATAAAAATTAAATTAAAAAAAAGAATGATCAGGAACTAACAAAAAAATTAAACAACAAAATTTAACAAATCTCCTCTGCATTTATAAAATGCTTCTGGAATACCTCATCACATAGCCTCTCATGTAAGAATTCTAGGACTGCAGTAGCTGAGGAATATCTGGTTTATAGCCAGATAAAAATAACAAAGGAATACTAATTTATTTTAAAGCTATATGGTTTCTGATTTTCTTGAGTAGGCAGTTTTTAGAGCTAATGGACTATTGATCTTAAATATGAATCCTGGCCATGTCACATTTACACGGTGTGTTCATAAAAATGCATATTCCAAGAGGCCACCTGGGAATCTGTTTGGAATGAGTACCCAGTTGTTCTGAAGCACACAAAATATTGAAAACCATTGGTGTAGAAAAAAGTGGCTTTTTCAGGCAGATCTAGATTTGAACTTTTGAATTCCATCTGGCATGTTGTGTGATCATAAATTATTTAAATTTTTTTCAACCAAATCCTCTGTAAAATGGGGGAAAGACTACTTGTCTGACAGAGTTATTGTTGGTAAATATCTGTATTAGTCTTTGTTCTCAAAGTAACAAGCCTTCCATTAGTCACTCAACCTGTTTGAATTTACTCCTTGATGAAAAATTCTTAAAAGTTTTTTTTTTTTATCTTCAACTATCCTTATTAAAATGAAGGGAGGAAAGAATAGAACCATTAGTCCCACTTCCAGTTTTACATGGCCCCATTATGTTGAGTAGTAAACCTATTGCATAAAATACATCTCCCTAACATTTGATTGATCCACTTGAACTACATAAACTTTAATAATCCTTAATACTGCCTAGCAAGATTGGTAACTGACAGTGATCTAGAAGACTAAAAGTTTTGAAGGCATGTAGGGAAGATTTCATCTCCATTTGGGAGATGAGAATACTTACTGTGTAAACATTATAACAGTAATTTTAAAATTGTAAATATCACTCTCAATTCCTTGCTCTAATAAATCTACTGTTATTGAACTTTAATTCTTTCTATTCCTGATCCACATGCAAATGGCTACTGAGGTACAATTGTAGCATCAGTACAGTTTCTTAATATTTTTGTCATTTGTCATAGTAAGAAAAATCCTTTCTGGGGTAACTGCCTGAAATTATAAAAAGAAAACATATTACTATCAAGCCAATTGAAGGGAAAATGGAATAGTAAAAAAAATAGTTGATTAAGCCAGAAGGCAAGAAAGAAAGAAAAGAGAAACAAAGCACAAAAGACAAATATGAAAACATAGAAATATAATAGATTTAAATGGCAAATATATTAGTAGTTACATTACATAACAGTGACTGAAATATTCTACATGAAAGACAAGGATTGCAAGCTCAGATATAAAAAATAAACAAAAGGAATAAATAAAAACAACGATTTTTTATATTGAAGGGGGAAACCTTAAAGGTAAGAACACAGAAGTGTTGAAATTAAAAGTATGTAAAAAGTTATATGCAAACACTAAGCCAAATAAACTTGGTATAGCTAAGTTAATATCAGATCAAACAGACATGAAGGCAAAAATTATTACTAGGGTTACTGAGAGAGAGAATGATAAAGGGCTCATTTCAAGGGAGATATTTACAAAAATCCTCAGTTTGGGGATATTTTGTAACAAAGCCTTTGTAAAGCTGAAATAAGTAAAAGGAGAAAGAGATGAATCCATAATCATTGTGGGATATTTCATATACCTGTCTCAATAAGTGATGGAACAAGCAGACCTTGACATTTATAGAATACTGCTTTCAGCAACTGCGGATTACATGTTCTTTTCAGTTACATTTGGAAGGCTGGCCAAAGCAGACCATATGCTGTGCCACAAAGCAATTGTCAACAACTTTCAAAGGGTTGGAATAACACATGGTATATTCTCTGATCATAGAATTAAACTAGAAATCAATATCAAAAGTAAACATAAGGACTTCCAGTTTCTAGTCCAACAAGTGAAGAGCTTGGAATTCATCACTTCCAACCGGATAATAAGAAAAAAGCGGAACAAACTGAAAATCAACAACTCTTCTTGAATCTGTCAAAGAACTGAAGTCACAGGGCAAATAGCTGCTCTGAGAATGGGGGGAGGAGAGGTACAGAGAATCACAGCTTACTGGGAATAGAAGACTCTGCTGGAGCCAGTAACTAGTAAAAACACTTAAAAGGCAATTGACTAATTGTTGGAGACTGAGTGTGGACTAGCTTGAGAATAAGCTCCCTGCACCCAGCCTAAAGGAAGGCCTCACCCCAGTTTTGTGAGTTTTGCCTCCAAGAGCCCCACCAGGTTGTCAGTGTGAAGATAAGAGAAAAATCCCCATGTGCCTCTTAATTAAGACACAAAAATGTCTAACCATGAAAGAGTGGATTAATAATCTATATTTCATTACAATTAAGATTTTATGTTTATTATAAGACCGTTGACCTATGGGACTTCTGGCTACAATGAATCGTTGTGGAGTGAATCCTCTCTATAAAAGTAAAGTATAGAATATTCTAAGTTGTCTCCCAAAACTCTGGGCTCTGGAAATCAAACAAATCTAAAACTAAATTGTGGCAGTCAGTGATCGTTATCTAACTGAATAAATTTACTAAAGATCTTCAAACTAACACTTAAAATGGATGAATTTAATTGCAAGTAACTTGTACCTCAAGAAAATTATTTTGTTTATTTTTAAAACATATTAAGAGAGCCAAAAGGGAAGCCACAGTCAGGGAGAAAATATTTGAAATACATAAATAAGACAAAGGCTATTATTCAGAATATATAAAGAACTTATATAGATAAATAAGAAAAAGAAGTGAATTTAATATAATCAAAAGACAAGGACAGATACCTCAAAAATGAGGATATCCAAATAGCCAAAAGCACATGAATAATGGTCATCGTTAGTCATCAGAAAACTGCAAATTAGAACCACAATGAGATACCACTAAATACACAGAAAAATGGCTAAAATGAAAACAAGCAAAAACCTAAACTACCTGAGTATGGCAAAAAATGTAGAGCAACTGAAACTCTTAATTTCTTATAAGAATATAAATTAATGTAACCAATTTTTTTCTATTTTTTTAAAATTAAAGTTTAGTTGACTTACTATAATATATGTTTCAGGTATACAACATAGTGATTCAATATTTTTATAGATTATACTTGTTTTAAAGTTATTATAAAATATTGGCTATATTCCCTGTGTTATATAATATATCCTTGTAGTTTATTTATTTTATACATAGTAGTCTGTACCTCTTAATCCTCTACCTCTATCTTGCCCCTCTCCTCTTCCCTCTCCCCACTGGTAACCACGAGTTTGTTTTCTTTATATGTGAGTCTGTTTCTGTTTTGTTATATTCATTTGTTTTATTTTTTAGATTCCACATAAGTAATAACATATAATATTTGTCTTTCTCTGACATTTCACTAAACATAATACCCTCCAGGTCCACCCATGTTGTTGCAAAAGGCAAAATTTCATTCTTTTTTTATTGTTGAGTAGTATTTCATTGTATGTATATACACCACATCTTCTTTATCCATTCCTCTGTTGATGGACATTTAGGTTGCATCCACATCTTGGCTATTGTAAATAGTGCTGCAATGAACATTGGGGTGCACGTATATTTTAGAATTATGGTTTTCTCTGGATATATGCCCAGGAGTGGGATCGCTGAGTCATATGGTAGTTGTATTTTTAAGTTTCTTGAGGAACCTCCATACTGTTTTCCATGGTGGTTGCAAAAATTTACATTCCCACCAGCAGTGTACTAGGGTTCCCTTTTCATCATATCTTCTCCAACATTTGTGGTCTTTTTGATGATAGCCATTCTGACAGGTGTAAAGTGATTACTGTGGTGTTGATTTGCACTTCTCTGATGACTAGCGATGTTGAGCATCTTTTCATGTGCCTGTTGGTCATCTGTATGTCTTCTTTGTAAAATGTCTATTCAGGTCTTCTGTCCATTTATTTTTCTGTCCATTTTTTAATTGGGCTGTTTGTTGTTGTTTTTGTTGTTGATATTGAGTTGTATGAGCTGTTTATTTAGGATATTAACCCTGTATCTGTCATATCATTTGCAAATATTTTCTCCCATTCAGTAGATTGTCTTCATTTTGTTGATGGTTTCCTTTGCTGTGCAAGAGCTTTTAAATTTAATTAGGTCCCAGGTGTTTATTTTTGCTTTCGTTTCCTTTGCCTTAGGAGATAGATCCAAAAAAATATTGCTATGATTTATGTCAAAGAGTGTTCTTCCTATGTTTCCTTCTAGGAGTTTATGGTTTCCAGTCTTACATTATGTCTTTAATCCATTTTGAGTTTATTTTTGTATATGATGTGAGAAAATGTTCTAATTGCATTCTTTTATATGTAGCTGTCCAGTTTTCCCAACACCACTTATTGAAGAGAATATATTTTCTCCACTGTATATTCTTGCCTCCTTTGCCACAGATTAATTGACCATAAAGGCATAGGTTTATTTCACGTAGCTCTCTATTCTGTTCCATTGAGCTGTGTCTATTTTTGTGCTGTTTTGCTTACTAGCACATGTCTGAAGTCAGGGAGTGTGATACCTCCAGCTGTGTCCTTTTTTCTCAAGTTTGCTTTGGCTATTAGGGGTCTTTTGTGATTTAGGATTGTTTGTTCTAGTTCTGTGAAAAATGTCATGAGTATTTTCATAGGGATTGCATTAAATATGTAGAGTGCTTTTGGTAGTATGGACATTTTAACAATATTAATTCTTCCAATCTATGAACATGGGATATCTTTCCATTTAAATGAATAATCTTCAGTTTCCTTCGTCAGTGTTTTATAGTTTTCAGAGTATAGGTCTTTCACCTCCTTAGTTAAATTTATTCCTAGGTATTTTATTCTTTGATGCTATTTTAAATGGGATTGTTTTCGTGCTTTCTCCTTCCAATAGTTCATTATTAGTGTATAGAAAAGCAACAGATTTCTGTATATTAATCTTGTGTCCTGCAACTTTGTTGAGTTCATTTATTAGTTCTAATAGTTTTTTTGGTGAGGACTTTAGGGTTTTCTGTATAGAGTATCATGTCATCTGCAAAGAGTGACAGTTTTACCTCTTCCTTTCCAATTTGGATGGATAAAAGTTTGGATGGATAAAAGTTTCTTTTTCTTGTCTGATTGCTATGGCTAGGATTTCCAATACTATGTTAAATAAAAGTGGCAAGAGTGGGCATCTTGTCTTGTTCCTGATTTTAGAGGAAAAGTTTTCAACTTTTCACCATTGATTATGATGTTAGCTCTGGGTTTGTGATATATAGCCTCTATTATGTTGAGATATGTTCCCTCTATATCCACTTTTATGAGCGTTTTTATCATGAATGGATGTTGAATTTTGTCAAATGCTTTTTCTGCATGTATTGAGATGATCATATGATTTTTATATTTACTTTTGTTAATGTGGTGCATCACATTAGTTGATTTGTGGTTACTGAACCACCCTTACATCCCTGGAATAAATCCCACTTGATTGTGCTGTATGATCCTTTTTATATGTTGTTGAATTTGGTTTGCTAATGTTTTGTTGAGGATTTTTACAGCTATATTCATCAGAGATATTGGTCTATAATTTTCACCTTTTTTGTAGTGTCTTTTTCTAGTTCAGTATCATGGTAGTGGAGGCCTCACAGAATGAATTGGGAGGTGTTCCTTCTTTAATTTTTTGGAATAGCTTGAGAAGAATGGGTATTAGCTCATCTTTATTTACGTGGTAGAATTTCCCTGTGAAGCTGTCCAGTGCTGGTCTTTTGTTTACTGGCATTCCTAATTCAGTTTCATTACTAGTGATCAGTCTGTTCAGACTGTCTGTTTCTTCCTGATTCAGTCTTAGAAGATTATATGTTTCCAGAAATTTATCCATTTCTTCTAGGTTGTCCAATTTGTTGGCATATAACTGTTTGTAGTATTCTCTTATGATATTTTTATATCTGTCAAATTGGTTATAATTTCTCCTCTTTCATTTCTTATTTTGTTTATTTGTGTCCTTTTTTTTCTTGATGAGCCTAACTAAACGCTTATGAATTTTGCTTATCTTTTCAAAAAATTAGCTCTTGCTTTCAGTTATCTTTTCTATATTTTTCTCTCTCTCTCTCTCTCTTTTTTCTTTTCGTTTCTAATTATTTCCTCTGATTTTTATTACTTCCTTCCTTCTGCTGACTTTGGGCTTTGTTTTTCATTTTCTAATAACGTTAGATGTTAGGTTAGGTTGCTTATTTGAGACTTTTCTTGTTTCTTGAAGTAAGCCTGTATTGCTATTAAATTCCCTCTTGTAACTGCTTTTGCTGCATCCCATAGGACAGAAAGTTATGTTTTTCTTCTCATTTGTTTCGAGGTATTTTCTGATTTCCTCTTTATTTCTTCATTGACCCTATGACCCTTTGCTTTTTTTAATAGCTTGTTGTTTAGTCTCCACATGTTTGTGTTTTTCTCATTTTTCTTCCTGTAATTGATTTGTAGTTTCATACCGTTGTGGTCAGAAAAAATGCTTGATATAATTTCTATCCTCTTAAATTTGTTGAGACTTGTTTTGTGGCCTAGCATATGATCTATCCTGGAGAATGTTCCATGCACACTTGAAAAGAATGTATATTCTGCCGTTTTTGGATGGAATGTCCTGTAGATATTTATTAAGTCCAACTGTTCTAAGGTTTCATTTAAGACTACTGTTTCCTTATTGATCTTCTGTCTGGATGCTCTGTCCATTGATGTAAGTGGGGTGTTAAAGTCTCCTACTGTACTTGTATTATAGTCAATTTATCTCTTTATCTGTTAATATTTTCTTTATATATTTAGGTGCTCCTATATTAGGTACATATATTAATGAATGTTATATCTTCTTCTTGTATTGATCCCTTCATCATTATATAATTCCATTCTTGTTTTTTGTTATAGACTTTGTTTTAAAGATTACTTTCTCTGATAGGAGTATTGCTACCACAGCTTTCTTGTTGGTTCCATTTGCATGAAATATCTTTTTTCATCCCCTTTACTTTGAGTCTGTATGTCTTTAGCACACAGCTTATAAGTGGGTCTTGTTTTTTATCCAAATCATCCTTGTGTCTTCTTTTTGGAGCATTTGGTCCATTGACATTTAAAGTGATTATTGACAGGAATGTAGTTATTACCATTTTGTTACCTTTTTGTAATCCTTCTAGTTTTTCTTCTTTTAGTTTCTTCCTTTATGGTTTGATGATTTTCTTTAGTGCTATCTTATGTTCCTTTCTTTCTAGTTTTTGTGTATCTATTGTAGGTTTTTGATTTGTGATTACCATGAGGTACATATATGTTGACCCCTGACTATATCTACCCGTTTTAAACTGAAAGTTATTTAAGTTCAAACACATTCTAAAAGATTTACTTTTATTTTACTCCCCTCCCCCACATTTTGTGTTTTTGATGTCATATTTTACATCTTCATGTATATTTCTTTACTGTTTATTTTAGTTATACTTGATTTTACAATTTTTGTCTTTTAAATCTTCATACTAGCCTTTACTATGTATTTACCTTTACTAGTGGGATTTTTCCTTTCCTATAAATTCTTCTTGTTGTAGTCTTTTCTCTTCCACCTAGAGAAGACATTTTAATATTTCCTTTTAGGGTTGGTTTAGTATTGACGAACTCTTAGATTTTGCTTGTCTGAGAAGTTCTTTATCTCTCCTTCAATTACGAATGATAATCTTACTGAGTTTCTGAGGTTGTAGGTTTTCCCTTTCAACATTTTAAATATATCATGCCACTCCCTCTGGTCTGCAAAGTTTCTACAGAAAAATCAGCTGATAGCCTTATGGGGGTTCTCTTGTATGTAACTCTTTGTTCTTCTCTTGCTTTAGAATTCTCTCTTTAACTTTTACCATTTTCATTATGATACGTCTTGGTGTTGGTCTCTATAGGTTCATCTTGTTTGGGACTCTCTGTGATTCCTGTACCTGGATATCTGTTTCCTTCTTTAGGTTTGGGAAATTTTCAGCCATAATTTCATCATATACGTTTTTGACTCCTCTCTCTCTTCTCCTTCTGGGACCCCTATAATGAGAATGTTAGTATGCTTGATGTTTTCCCAGAATTCCCTTAAACTGTCTCATTTTTTTGTTGTTTTTCTTTTTGCTCTTCTGCATGATTGATATCCATTATTCTATCTTCCAGATCACTTATGCATTCTTCTTCCAGATCACTTATGCTTTCTTCTGTATCACTTCATTTGCTGTTAATTCCTTCTAGTGTGTTTTTGTAAATTTCTGTTATTGTATTATTCAGCTCTGACTTCCATTCTTTTTAATATTTTCTAGTTCCTTGTTAAAATTCTCACTGTGTTCATCTATTCTTTTCTCTAGTTCAGTTAGCATTATTACTACTAGTGCTTTGACCTCTTTATCTATTAAATTGTTTATCTCTGTCTCAAGGGGTCTTTTCTTGTTCTTTTGTTTGGAACAAATTCCTCTGTCTTCTCATTTTGCTTAACTTTCTCTGTCTCTATGAAATTGGGTGAAATAGTTACCTATCCCAATCATAAAGGCGTGACCTTGTGCGGGAGCATCCCTATGGAGTCTGTGTGTGTCCAGTGGCTTTGGTGGGAAAGCTTGATCTGAAGGGTGCATGGGTCATTTCTTCTCCCAGGTAGCCGCTATTACCTTGTTGGGAAGTGAGGCTGGAGATGGAGGGGCCAGAGCCAGAGCCAGAGCCAGGTATGAGCCAGGGCTTCTTCCATGCTCAGTGGCTGTCACCACCCTATTGGGGCCAGGAGTGGGCGCCAAAGTGCTAGAGCAAAAGCCCTGATGATTGGTCCCAAGCTCTTTCCATTCCCTCTAAGTGTGTGGTCTCTCCACTCCTAGCAATGGTACCTTCACCCCAGAGAGGAGCAGTACTGGAGCAAGAGGGGCCAGAGCAGGTTACCAGTGAGGGCTGGGATGTGCACTGGTGTGGTCCCAGAAAACAATTCGGAGCTCAAAACAGTTCCCAATCCACTGCCTCTGCCAGCACTGGTAATGCCTGCCCTTGCTCCATTCACTTGCAGTGTCAGGTCCTAACCAGTTCTGTCCCCCACAGTTGCACACTCTCCTTGGCAATGACAGCCTTCCCCCTAGGAGGGAGTTGGGCTGGAGCCAGAGGAGCCAGAGTGGGCACTTGGCTCATGTCAGGGTACACACTGGGACAGTCCTGGCACACCAGTGAGAGCTCCAGCCTGATCCCCATCTGCTGCCTCTATGGAAGCCAGTAATGGCTGCCCTCTCCTTCTTCAGATGCAGTGCTGGGTCCTAGTTGGCTCTGCCTGTCAATCACGCACCCTCTTCAGCAATCGTAGTCTTTGCGTTAGTGTGGAGCTGCACCGGAGGTAGAGGTGCCAGAGCAGGTGCTTGACATGGGCCCAGGCATTCACTGGAGTGGTCATTGGAAACTGGCCAGAGTCCTGGGCAATTTCAATCTTCTTTCTCTGCCTTGTTCCCAGGAGTAGTAAGCAAGTGTGTGCCTGCTCAGCACAAGCAGAGTCTAGGTATCTCACAGCCCTCTGGTTAGTCCCACTGGTTTTTAAACCAGCTGAGGGGACTCATCTTCCAGTGTCACACTTCAGGGCCCAATATGTGGTTTGTGTAATCCCCCTCTTCTTATATGTCCCCTCCTAGGGGCACAGATCCCAACCTGATCACTTCTCTTCCCTTACTCCATGTGGATCTTTCTTTACAGACTTGGTTATATAAGACTCTGCCAGTCTCCTGTCTGTTTTCAGAGAGAGTTGCTCCACACGTAGATGTATTTTTGATGTGTTTGTGTAGGGAGGTGAGCTCAGCATCCTCCTACTTTGCCATCTTGATATCCTGACATAACCACTTTGTAAAACTGATTTGCAAGATCTATCAAAGCTAAGAAATGACCTATTCTATAATAGATAGACACAATATAAATATGTACAAATGTACATCAAAATACATGTGTAGGTATGTTCATAACAATATTATTCATAATAGCTATAAACTGGAAATAACCCATCAACAACAGGATGGATAAATCATAGATTCTTACAATGGAGTACTATAAAGCAATTAAAAAGAACTACTTCCTCCCACAACAATAGGGATAAACCATGTAGACATAATTTTGAATAAACTAAATACAGATAAAAATGAATACATACTGTATGACTACCTTTAAACAAAGTCCAAAAGAGAAGATAAACTATATCTGATAGAAAGGGCATGTCTGGGGATGGGTATTAGGAAAGAGTCTGAAATTTATGTAATGATCTATGTATCTTGAACTGTACGTCTAAGTTGTATGTACTGTGCAATACTTATGTCATATTTTAATAAAAACTAAGGCAAAAAATGCAGAATGAGAATGGCAAAAAGCTACAACACAGAAAAACAGAAGAAAAAAAAAAAACATTCATAATTCACCCAATCATGACTGTTAACATTTTTATTTATAGTAGTTTGTGCTTAAAAATTATTTTAAACTAAGGAATATGATTTATCTGGCATAGTCCTTGAATGAGCTATGCCTCTTCCAGGGTGTTTTCTATCCCAGCTCATGCACATACTGCTCACAAGCCCACACAGTTTACCTTCCAATTTCCAGATATCAATATATAACAGAATTCTTGCATTAAAGACTCTGATACTGCTGACACAGGTTATCTAGCCTCTACTCAGGCACTTCTAGTAATAGGGGACTTTCCACCTCAAATGACAGCATTCTCCATTGTTGTATAATCCTAATAGTTGAAAAGTCTTTCTTTATCTCAAGCCCAAGACAGCCATGTAACTTTCACAGATTGTTGGTACTATCCTATTTCTTATTTATGAGAGTATATAAAAGAGAACTTCAGCTCCTTCCACAGGACAGGTTTTTGTTATCAACTGTGATAAGATAGCTATTATGAACCCTTTTCTACATCCTCTCTTCTACATAATAAGGATCTTCAGTTCTATTACTCATCTATATATGACATGATTTCAAGGCTCCTAACAATCCTGGTTCTCCAGTTGGTCAATAAACCAATAAAATGTGATATTTCATCACCTGCTTCCTACTCCAATTCATAACCAAATCAGAGACATCCACTCTTATTCACCACTCCAATAACTTCTTCCACTGAGTCCTTTAGAACCCCTATTATTTTGGATTTCTGAGGTTATTTAATCCTGATACTCCAATTCCTAGGGCATGTTTTAAATGTGTTTTAATTCAGTCATTGCCTCCAGGATCTTGCTCCATCAATTTTCTACTCACACCAAAAGAGGATATTAAACTGCTAAGGTCATAAGAGAAGAATAGATAATCTCCAAGACCACTGTATCATTCACATATAAAATACTCTGTATATTTGGACATAGCATGCAATAATTGAGATGGGCTAATTCTCAAAGCTTTCCGAGTTTGTGACAAAATGGACAAATTAAGAAAATGAAGAAAGATAGGATTGGGCAGGACTAGAACTGGAGATGTTGACCTTACTATGAAGCTGGATCCAGGCTTACAGGACTTTTAACTCTTTATCCAGTAATGCTAAGATTTAAGCATGAGAAAATAGAAGTTTACACAAGAAATTTATATAGAATAAATAGTCTCATTAGTAGGTGTAATGGTTAATTTTATGTGTCAACTTGGCTAGGATGCAGTAGCCAGGTATTTGGTCAAACACTAGCCTAGATGTTGGTTTGAAGGTACCTTGATGAGATTAATATTTAAGTCAATAAACTTTGACTAAAGCAGATTAACCCACATGAGTGAGCATCATCTAATCAAGTGAAGCCCTTAGAAAAAAGACTGACTCTCTTGAGGAAGAGGGGATTCTGCTTGCAGTTTTTCTTTGAACTTGAACTGAAACATCAACTTTTCCCTGGGTCTCCAGCCTGTCAGCCTACTGTGCAGATTTTGGACCTCCCAGCCTTTACAGTCATGAGAAACATGAGCCAATTTCTTAAAATCTCTCTCTCTCTCATACCCACACACACGTGTGTGCACACACACTCAGACACTCACTCACTTACCCTATTGGGTCTATTTCTCTGGAGAACACTGACTAATACAGTAGGAAAGAGAAAACTTTCTCAAAAACTATGCAAAGTGAACATCTGCTTCCAGCCAAGATAGAGTAAGAAGACTGGATTTATCCTCTTGTCCAATAAAACTAAATATATATTCAGCAACAGTACTTAAGACATCAAACAATGAAAGAGAGTGATTGCTGAAATATGGCCAACAAACAATGGAAATTCTATAATTTCCCTATCTTACTGCCTAGAAAGAGTTTCAATTCTATGCTCTGGGGAAGTGAAGCCTAGATACAGCCTGGCAAACTCCCTGCTTGAGGGGATAGAGCTGGGAGTCCACTGCAGCATAGGCAGCTGGATCCTGCAGATCAGAATGCTGGAGAGGTAAGAGATACACAGCGAGAGGATTTCAGAAGTCTACAGAGGGTTCTTATTGAGAATTCAGTTGAATAACAGTTTATGCATCTGAGGAAATAATCCAAAACTAGAGGGAAAAAAACCTGAAAAAATTAGGTGGAATAATCAGCAAGGCTAATACAGGGCTTGGAATAGTGCCTTTTCCCACCATCTTGAGTAGAGGAATACACAATTCAGAGGGCATGGGAGAAACTACTCAGAATGGTTTCACCTCAGGAGTGTGTTAAATTACAAAAACAGACCATATTCTTAGCCATAAAACAAGTTCTCAAACAGAATTCAAGTTATACAAAGTATGCTTTATGATCACAATGAAATTAAATTAGAAATCCATAACAGAAAGATATCAGGAAAACCACAAATATTTAGAAACTAAATGGGTTTAGTCACCCATAGGTCAACCAAAAAAGGGAGACAAAAAATAGATAGTATTTTGTACTGAATAAAAATAAAAATACAGCATATAAAAATTAGTGAAATGTTGAAATACTGACACTAAGTACTAATTCAGTGCTCAGAGGGAAATTTAGAGCACTAAAGGCATATAATAGAAGAACGGTATCCAGTCAATGACCTCAGCCTCTACCTTAAAAAATTAGAAAGAGAAGAGCAAACAAATCTAAAATAAGAGGGAAAAAGGAAATAATTACAATGGAGAAGGGGATCAAGATGGCAGAGTAAGAGGAGGTAGAGGTCACCTCCCTCCCACAAACACAGAAAAAATACATCTACATGTGGAACAATTTTCATGGAAAACTAACTGGAAACTGGCAGAAGAACTATACAACCAAGGTTGCAGGGAAGATTTCCACATAATTGAGTAGGATGGAAAGAAAAGCATCAGGTCAGGACCTGCACCCTGGGAGGAGATTAAGAGGAAAAGGGAGATCACACGGGAGGACATTCACACTGGGTATTGAACGAGTTGAGCCACAGACTGGACATCCCAGTCCTGGGTTCCTGTGAGGAGGAGATAAGCCCCCTTGGCTGCTTGGAGAAGTGCTGGGACAGATAGAAAGGCTGGAGAAGCTTAGATTCCATTCATGAGCGGTACACAGGTGCTGGCTTGACACCAGACAGGGCAGAGAGAGGTCTGCCCTAGAGGTCGCTGCCTTGCCATGTTCCCCAATCTGAGCTGAGTGAACACCCTGGCCTCACTCATTCCATGTCATAGCTTGGCACTGGATCTAGGGCAGCCAGGTCCTGGGAAAAGACTCAATCTAGGGAAACAGAGGTGACCCAGGGGCCTGGAGTATGGTTCAACTGGGGCAGAAGCAGCCATTTTTGGTGCTTACTCAAACAACACCCCAGAAATAGCCCAGACTTCTGATGGCAGCCCAGCTGCTTCAATTCCTGCAAGCACAATGCCAAGATCCCCAGTGACAGCCAAGCAAACACTCCAGCCCTGCTCACTCCACACCATGACCTTGCACTAGATCTGGGACAACCACAATAAGGAAAGAGATGCAACCCTGGGCTTCGTCTGAGCAGAGCCACAGATGCCTACACAGGCAGCACAACAGACCTCTGTAGGCACATGAGCCACACTTACTAAGCACTCTTCTCCTTTGGGGCAAAGGCCCCAGTGTGGGGAGAAGTAAAAACACACACTTAAAGGGAACATAGCCAGCCGAAGCCCAACCCTCAGGGCATCTGTTCCAACAACTTAGGAGAAGATCCCACCCATAAAAGGATGGCAACTGCCACTGAGTAGAGGAGAAGTCTCACCTCACACCCCTCGAATTCTCTACATCCTCCAACACCAGCCACACCTGCTATTGAGGTGATAATGGCCAGCACACTGTGAGAAAATATGGGGCTGGCATTCACATCAAATCCAGCACCAAAGACACTGGGCATACACTGTCTACATAGGGATGCTCCTACAGAGAAACATTCTTTCAAGATCACAATAGATAACTGTTTTACCTAAATTCATAGAGACAGAGAAAGTTAAGTAAAATGAAAAGGCAGAGGAACTACTCCCAGTTGAAAGAGGAAAAGAAAAGCCCTGAAAAAATAAATAATGAAACAGAGATAATCTGTCTATCAGACAATGATTTCAAGAAGTTGGTAATAAAAACATTAACCTAATTAAGAAAGAAAATCAGTCTAAGCACAGATCATTTTAACACAGAACTAGAAACTATAAAGAGGACCCAATCAAAATAGATAATCCACTTTCTGAGATAAAAAGCACTCTAGAAGCAAGGAAAGCAGAGTAAATGACACAGAAGAACACATAAGTGATCTGGAAGACAGAATAATGGAAATCATCCAATCGGAACAGCAGACAGAATGACATAAAAAAAAATGAAAGCAACATACAAGATCTATGTGATAATATAAAACATGCCAACATCATCTTTATAGGGGTTCTAGAAAGAGAAGAGAGAGAGAAAGGGATCAAAATGTATTTGAAGAAATTATGGCTGGAAACTTCCCAAACCTAAAGAAGGAAATAGATATTCAGGCACAGGAAGCACAAAGGTTCCCAAACAAGATGAATCCAAACAGACCAACACCAAGAAATATCAAAATTAAAATGGTAAAAGTTAACAATAAAGAGAGAATTCTAAAGGCAGCAAGAGAAAAATAAAGAGTCATATACAATGGAACCCCCATAATGCTATCAGCTGATTTCTCTGCAGAACCTTTGCAGGCCAGTTGGGAGTGGCATGATATATTCAAAGTACTGAAAGGGAAAAACCTGCAACCTAGGATGCTCTACCCAGCAAGGTTATCATTTAGAATAGACGAGATAAAGAATTTCTCAACAAAAACTAAAAGAATTCAATAACACTAAAACTACCCTAAAAGAAATGTTGAAGGCTCTACTCTAAATGGAAAAGAAGTAAGAATCTATAGTAAAAGGAAAATCCTAATAGGAAAAAAAAAATCCCAATAGGAAAGGCAAATATATAGTAAGAATTAAAGATGACTTATATAAGCCAGTATGTAGATTAAAAACAAACAAAAAAATGTAAAAGCAACTGTAGTTGCTACAGTAAACAGTACAGTGATAAGCATGAAAATGTAATATATGACATTGAAAACAAAAAATGTGGGAGGGGGAGTAAAAATGTAGATCTTTTAGAATGGTTTTGAACTTAACCATTATCAGTTTAAAACAAGTAGATATAATAATGGGTCAACATACGTGAATCCCATGGAAACCACAAATCAAAAGGCTATGAAAGATACACAAAAGTAAAAAGGTAGGAACTCAGAATACTACAAAAGAAAATCATCAAGCCACAATGGGAAAAGCAAAAAAGAAGAAATGAGCAATGAAGAACTACAAAAACAACTGGAAAACAAGGAATAAAATGGCAGTAAGTATATACCTGTTGATAATTGCTCTAAATATCAATGAACTAAATGCTCCAATCAAAAGACATAGGGTGGCTAGTTGGATAAAAAAACCAAGACCCTTCAATATACTGTCTATGAGAGACTCATTTCAGGATGAAAAGTGCACAGACTGAAAGTGAGGGGATGAAAAATGATATCATGTAAACAGTATTGACAAAGCTGGAGTAGCAATAGTATATCAGAAAAAGTAATCTTCAAAACAAGGTCTATAATGAAAGACAAAGAAGGGCATTATGTAATGATAAAGGGATCAATACAAGAAGAGAATTTTATACTTATTAGCATATCACACCCAATACAGGAGCACCTAAAATGTAAAGCAACTACTAACAGACATGAAGGGAGAACTTGACAATAATACAATAAGGGTAGGGGCCTTAAACACCCCACTTATATCAATGGACAGGTCATCTAGACAGAAAATCAATAAGGCAACAGAGGTCCTAAATGACACAATGGACCAGTTGGACTTAATTGCTATCTACAGGACTCTACATCCAAAAGAAGCAGAATACACATTCTTTTCAAGTGTGCATAGAACATTCTCTAGGATAGAAATTATTTCAAGCATCTTTTCTGACCACAACAATATGAAACTAGAAATCACCTACATATAGGAAAATGAGAAAAGTACAAACAAATGGAGACTAAACAGCATGCTACTAAAATAACCAGTGGTCAACAATGAAATCAGAAAGGAAGTCAGAAAATACAAGACAAATGAAAATGGAAGCACAACACTCCAAAATCTATGGGATGCAGCAAAAGCAGTTCTTAGAGCAAAGTTCATAGGGATACAGGCCTTCCTCAAGAATAAAGAAAAATCTCAAATAAACAAATTAACCTACCACCTAAAAGAATTAGAAAAAGAAGAACAAAGCCCAAAGTTAGCAGAAGGAAAGAAATAATAAAGATCAGAGGAAATAAATAAAATACAGATCAACAAAACAATAGAAAAGATCAATGAAACCAAGAGCTGGTTTTTTGAAAAGGTAAACAAAATTGATAGACCGTTAGCCAGGCTCACCAGAAGAAAAGAGAGTGAACCTAAATAAACAAAATAAGAAATGAAAGAGGAGAAATAACAACCAATACCATAGAGACACAAAAAAATCATAAGAGAGTACTATAAACATTTATATGCCAACAAATTGGACAACCTAGAAGAAATAGACAAATTTCTAGAAACACAGCCTGCCAGGACTGAGTCAAGAAGGTACAATTTGAACATACTGATCACTAGAAGTGAAATTGAATCTGTAATTTAAAAAAACTTCTTGCAAACAAAAGTCCAGGACTGGAAAGTTTCACAGGGGAACTCTACCAAACATATAAAGGAGAACTTATACCTATCCTTCTAAACTATTCCAAAAAACTGAAGAGGATGGAACACTCCCAGATTCATTCTACAAGACCACCATTACCCTGATTCCAAAATCAGACAAAGACACTACAAAAAAAAAATTACAGGCCAATATCTTTGATGAATACAGATGCAAAAACAAGCAACAAAATATTAGCAAGCCAAATCCAACAATATATAAAAAGAATCATACACCACGATCAAGTTGGATTTATTCTGAGTTCACAAAGATGGTTCAACATAGGCAAATCAATCAATGTGATACACCACATTAACAAAAAGAAAGACATAAATCACATGATTATCTCAGTAGATGCCGAAAAAACCTGACAAAATTCACCATTCACTCATGATAAAAACTCTCATCAAAGTGGATATAGAGGAAACATATCTCAACATAATCAAGGTCATTTATGACAAGCCCATAACCAACATAATACTCAATGGTGAAAAGCTGAAAGCCTTTTCACCAAACTCAGGAACAAGACAAGGATGCCTACTCTCACTGCTTCTATTTAACACAGTATTGGAAGTGCTAGCCACAACAATCAGAAAATAAAAAGAAATAAAGCTATCCAGATTGGAAGGGAAAAGGTAAAACTGTAACTATTTTCAGATGACATGATAGTCAATTAAATAACCTAAAGTTTCCACCCCAAAATTATTGGAACTAATAAATGAATTCAGCAATATTGCAGGATACAAGATTAATATACAGAAATCTGTTGCATTTCTATTTCACTAATAATGAAATATCAGAAAAATAAAGTAAAAAAATCTGGTTTAAAATCATATCAAAAAATACCTAGGAATAAACTTAACCAAGGAGATGAAAGACCTACACTCTGAAAACTCTGAAACACTGATGAAGGAAATTGAAGATGAGTCAAAGCAATGGAAAGATATCCTGTGCTGTTGGATTGGGAGAATTAATATTATTAAAATGGCCATGTTACCCAAAGCAACCTACAGGTTTAATGGAATCCCTATCAAAATAACCAGGACATTTTTCACAGAACTAGAAAAAATAATTCTAAAATTTATATGGAACTACAGAAGTCCCTGAATTTCCAAGGCAATCCTGAGGAAAAAAAGAACAAAGCTGGAGGCATAACCCTCCCAGATTTCAGATTATACTACAAAGCTTCAGTAATCAAAACAGTATGGTACTGGCACAAAACAGACACATAGATCAATGGAACAGAATAGAGAGCCCAGAAATAAACCCATGCACTTACAGTCAATTCAACTATGACAAAGGAGGCAAAAATATGCAATGGAGAAAAAACAGTCTTTTAACAAGTGGTGCTGGGAAAACTGGACAGCCACATGTAAAACAATGAGACTAGAACAATCCCTAACACCATATAGAAAAATAAAGTCAAAATAGTTTAAAGTCCTAAATGTAAGACCTGAAACCATAAAACTCCTAGAAGAGAACATAGGCAGAACACTCTTTGGCATAAATTGCACCAATATTTTCTTGGATCACTAAGGCAAAAGAACCAAAAGCAAAAATAAACACAAGGGACCTAATTAAACTTAAGAGCTTTTGCACAGCAAAGGAAACCATCAACAAAACAAAAAGACAACCTAGAGAATGGGAGAAAATATTTGCAAATGATACAACTGACAAGGGATTAATATCGAAAATACAAGTAGCTCGTGCAACTCAATATCAAAAAGAAAAAAAAAGTCCACTTAAAAAGTGGGCAAAAGATATGAATAGACACTTTTACAAAGAAGACATACAGATGGCTAACAGGCACATGAAAAGATGTTCAGCATCACTAATAACTGGAGAAATGGAAATCAAAACCACAATGAGGTATCACCTCACCCTTGCCAGAATGGCTATCATCAAAAAGTCTACAAATAACAAATGTTGTAGAGGATGTGAAGAAATGAGAACCCTCATACACTGTTGATGGGAATGTAAATTGGTGTAGCCACTACAGAAAACAGTATGGAGATTCCTTAAAAACTAAAAATAGAACTACCATATAATCCAGCAATTCCACTGCTATGTATATATTTGGAAAAAATGAAAACACTAATCTGAAAAGATACATGCACCCCAGTGTTCATAGCAGCACTATTTACAGTGGCCAAGACATGGAAGCAAGTCAAGTGTTCATCAATAGATGATGTGGTATGTGTGTGTATACATGCATACACGACCACACACACACACAATGGAATATTATTCAGCCATAAAACAGAATAAAATACTGCCATTTGCAGCAATGTTGATGGACCTAGAGACTATTATGCTTAGTGAAATAAGTCAGAGAAAGGCAAATACTATATAACTTACATGTGGAATCTAAAAAATAATACAAATGAATGTATCTGCAAAACAGAAACAGACTCACAGATACAAAAAACAAACTTGTGGTTACCAAAGGTGAGAGGAAATGTGGGAGGGACAAATTAAGGGTATGGGATTAACAGATACAAATTACTATATATAAAATAAGTAGGCAACAAGGTATACTGTATAGCACAGGGAATTATACCCATTATCTTTTAATAATCTATAATGGAGTATAATCTGCAAAAATACTGAATTAGTATGCTGTATACCTTAAACTAACACAATATTGTAAATCAACTATACTTCATTTTTAAAAAGATTACAATGGAAACTAATGATAAGGAAAACACTAACAATAGAGGAAAATCAATAAAACTAGAAGTTATTTCTTTGAGAAGACCAATAAAATTGATAAACCTCTAGCAGAGTGATCAGAAAAATAAAGAGAGAAGACATAGATTGACAATATCAGGAATGAAAGAGGTAATATCACTATAGTTTCTACAGATATTAACCAATAATAAGATAATACTAGGAACAAGTTTATGCTAATAAATTCAACAACTTAGATGAAATGGATACATTGTTTGAATGACACAAACAACCAAAACTTACTCAAGAAAAAAAAAATATAACATAAATAGCCCTATATTTATTTTTAAAAATTAAATTTATAGTTATAATTTTTTCCACCAAGAGAACTTCAGGCCCATGTGACTTCACTTGGGAATTCTATCAAATATTTAAGGAAGAATAATATCACCTATACACAAACTCTTCCAGAAAATTAAAGAATGAATCCTTCTGAATCTATCCTATGAGGCCAGAATTATTCTGATACCAAACCCAATAAATACACTTCAAGAAAAGAAAATTATAGACCAATGTCCCTCATGAACATGGATACAAAAGTTATCAGCATTTTAAAAAATGTAATGTAACAGCATATAAAAAGAATAATGCATCATGACCAAATGGGGTTTACCCCAGGAATGCAATGATGAGTTAGCATTTTTAAATCAGTGTAATTCATCATGTTAATAGATAAGAAGAAAAGCCATATGATCATCTTAATGCAGAAAAAGCATTTGACATAAGCCAACATTCATTCTTGATAAAAATATTCAACAATTAGGAGTAGAAGAAAATTTACTGAATCGGATGAAGACCATCAATTAAAAAACCCTAAGTTAACACCGAGTAGTGAAAGACTAAATGCTTTTCCATTATGTTCTGGAACAAGGCAAGGATGTCTGCTGTCACAACTTCTATTCAAAATTGTATCGAATGTTCTAGCCAGTGAAATAAAGCAAAAAAGAAAAAAAAAAGTGAAAGGCATTCAGCTTGGAAAGGTAGAAGTAAAACCCTTTTTGTACACAGATGACCTAAATATATGAAGAGAACTACCATCTTCATGGATTGGAACACTCAATATTGTTAAGGTCTCAATTCTCCCCAAGTTGATCTATAAATTCAACACAATCTCAATTAAAATCCCAACTGGCTTTTTTTTGGTAGA
This sequence comes from Balaenoptera ricei, assembly GCF_028023285.1. Classification (NCBI taxonomy): domain Eukaryota; kingdom Metazoa; phylum Chordata; class Mammalia; order Artiodactyla; family Balaenopteridae; genus Balaenoptera; species Balaenoptera ricei. The sequence goes on along the minus strand of NC_082642.1, from coordinate 105,824,832 downwards.
AATTTACAAGCTGATTGTAAATTTGATTTGGAAATTCAAAGGACCTAGCATAGGCAAAACAGCACTGAAGAAGAACAAATTGAAGAACTTTCACTACCTGAATTCTACACTAATTTTAAAGCTATAGTAATCAAGACAGTGAGGTAGTATGTCAAGGTAGAAAAATATATCAATGGGAACAGAATAGAGTCTAGCCTTACATATATGGACAACTGGTTTTTACCAAAAGTTAAAGGCAATTCAGTGGAAAACACTAGTGCTTTCAACAAATGGTACTGGAATAATTAAATACCCAAATAAAAAAAAAGCTTTGAACCATACCTTGCACCTTGCATTGGATCATAGATCTCAGTGTAATATTCTAGACTGTAAAAATTCTAGAAGAAAATATAGGAGAGAATTTTGGGGTCCTTGGGTTAGGCAAAGAGTTCTTAAATAAACACCAAAATGTCAATCCACAAAAGGAGAAACTGATAAATTAGACTTCATCTGAAAGTAAGAACTACTCTTCAAAAGATGCTGTTAAGAGAATAGAAAGGCAAGCCATAGACTGGGAAAAATATTTTCAAATCTCATAAGTTACATTCATCCAGTACATATAGAGAAATTTCAAAGTGCAATAATAGAAAAACAAACAATTCCATAAAAAATGGGCAAAAAAATAGAACAGATACACACTTCAAATGAATATACAAAAAGATGCTCAATATCATTTGTCATTAGGAAAATGCAAATTAAAACCACAATGACATGCCACTATACATTTATGAGAATATCTAAAATTAAAAAGATTGAATATACCAAGTGTTAGTAAGTATGTGGAGCATATGGAATTCTCATATGATGCTTTCAGGAATATAAAATGTCACTTAGGAAAACAGTTTGAAATTTTCATACAAAGTTTAACGAACACCTTCTACATGACCCAGACATTTCGCTCCTAGGTATTTATCCAAGAGAAATGAAAGCATATGTCCATACAAAGACTTGTACATTAATGTTCACAGAAACTCTATTTGTATTACCCTTAAACTGAAAATAACCCAAACGTCCCTTTGAGCTAGTTTTACTCACAGTACTTCTGACACCAAATGTGTGGGGTTTTTCCACACCAACAATCAGTGTTCCCGTGCTCTGGACACCAACTGGGTGTCCTACCAATTCAGTTTGGCTCTGACACTAACTACGCAGAGTTAGCACAGACCTCACAGATTAAGGGCTCAGACCCACAAGACTGCACCAACTTCAGATGCCAATCACACGTCCCTGGACTCCCATATTTCTGACTGACTGGCTGTAAATTGGGGGTTTCCATGACCCCTTCCTCAGAGTCAATAATTTGCTAGAATGGCTCACAGGACTCTGGAAAGCTCTTTCCTTACAATTATTACCCGTTTATAATAAGAAATACAACTCAGGAACAGCTAGATGGAAGAGAGGAATAGAATAAGGTATGGGGGAGGAGCACAGAGCTTCTATGCCCTCTCTAGGTGTGGTACCCTCCTAGCACCTTGGTGTGTTCACTAACTGGGCAGCTCTAGGAACCTGTCACTTAAGGAGTTTAATGTAGGTATAATTGATTAAATCACTGGTTATTGGTGAGTACTTCAATCTCCAGTCCCTCTCCCATCCCTGAAGGAATGGGGTCAGGGCACTGAAAGTTCCAACATGTCTCAGTCTTTCTGGTGACCAGCCCCCATCCTAAAGCTATCTAGGGATCCCTCGGCCAAGAGTCATCTCATTAGCATGCTGAGCAAATTATCACTCAGACAATTCCAAGAGTTTTAGGAGCTCTGTGTCAGGACCCAGAGACAAAGAGCAAATATATATTTCTTATTATATCACAACCCCTCACCACCTAAATGGATAAACAATAAAAAGAACAAATCTTTGATGCATACAACAATTTGGATAATCTCAAAATAATTCTGCTTATTGAAAGAAGCCAGACAAAAATGTAATATATATTACATGATTCCATTTGTGTAAAATTCTAGAAAGATTGGGATTGACATATATACACTAATATGTATAAAATGGATAACTAATAAGAACCTGCTGTATAAAAAATAAATAAAATAAAATTCAAAAATTCAAAAAAAAAAAAAAAGAAAATGAAAATATCTATTTTTTTTGGCCTCGCTAGGTGGCATGTGGGATATTAGTTCCCCAACCAGGGATCGAACCCGTGCCCCCTGCAATGGAAGCATGGGGTCTTAACCACTGGACTGCCAGGGAATTCCCCATAAAACTCTCTCTCTCTCTCTCTCTCTCTCTCTCTCTCTCTCTCTCTCTATATATATATATATATATATATATATATATATATATATATTGACAGAGAGCAGATCATTAGCTACCTGGGAGCATGGAGGAACGGGAAGGAGGTATTACAAAGAAGCACAAAGAAAAATTTAGGGGATGGCAGATATGATCATTATTGTGGTGATAGTTTCATGGGTGCATGTATATACCAATACTTATCAAACTGTATGCTTTAAATATGTGCAGTTTATTGTATGTCAATTATATCTCAATTAAGCTGTTTTTTTTTTTTTAAGTGAGTACTGAATTTTACATAGTAGTATGGTCATTACTTCCTGAGGAGGTTGCCTTAGTCAACTGGAGAAAAGACAATAAGATAAAGTCTCAATCCAGACCATCCAGCTGGGCAGATCTGAGCTCCTCTAGTTTTCTATTGATTTTATCCCCAGGAAGCTTCAAGTTTGGATCTTTCCTCACATTCCATTCTGATGACCCTGGAATTGGCAATCACCCTATTTCTACCTATCACTCCTGAAAATGCTCCTGCTTAAAAAAATCTAATCTACTCTGGGAGGGCAGAGTAGGAGAGGGGCAATGGTACCTGGGATGGGGAAGGTAATATAACAGAACATGAGCTTCAGAGTGCGATGAACACTATTCTCTAACTACATAACCTTGGGCAAATCACTTTACCTCTCTGAACCGCAATTTTCTCATTTCAAAAATATTTAACAATTCCTACCTGGCAGGGTTGTCTTGAAGTCATATATGAAAGGATGAGACGATTCCTGGCCAAAGGAGGAGTGCATAAGGAATACCTCTCCTTCCTGCTGTTGTTTGAAACCCCCTCCTTAAGCCGGTGATTCTGCGCATTCCCGTTATCACGTGCTTTCGTGACTCCAGCTGAAGCCTCACGTGTAAACTGTAAATGAGGTTCTACGCTAGTGGGTCTCAAGTGTGCTACATATTAGAATCTCCTGGGGAGGTTAAAAAACAAAACAACAGCAAAATAAATGATGCCTGGTTTCTACCTAGGGGTTCTGATTTGAGTCTGTCATGCAGCTGGGCATTGGGATATTTAAAAGCTTGCCAAGCAATGTTAATATGAGGCTATGTTTGTGAAACACTATTCTAATGCTGCTCAGATTCTAATGTCCGCTGAATCACTGGGGATCTTGTTAAAATTCAGATTCTTATACTGTAGATTTGAGATTCTGCATTTCTAATAAGCTCCCAGCAGATGCCGATGCTGTTAGTCCTTGAATGACACTTGGAGAAAAAAGGCTAAACTCTGGCTGAGCATCAGAATCGCCTAGGGATCTTTTAAAGCTGTGCTTCTCTTACTGAAAACCATGGATCTAGCCAACCTTTTACACTCGAGAACACTGTATCCCCAAGAGGCAGTGTGACCTCTATCCTGATGTAAATTTCTGCCAGGAAAGTTCATTACTGAATGAAACGTATTTTCAGTGGGAACAGTTTCTGGTGTGTAGGTTTCCAGGGCTGATTGGGAACTGCAATCTGCAGCATGAGTCGAGTGTGACCGTTTCATTAACACACAGCTCAGAACCTAGCCGAGGAGCAGCCTGTGTGATGAATGGGGTCCCGGGTTCTACTTGAAGCATTATCACGTAATATATCAGCTTTATGTCAAATGAACTGATGGTTTTATGACCTTTCCATTCAACTTGATAGTAGGCTCCTTGCCATGCGCTCTTTTTAATATAGTTAGAGGGCATTTTTTGGTGGTGATGACATAGTGATTTATAAAACCCACTTCATGTATCAGCCACACGTATGTAAATCAGAAACATCTCTTTCTGGGAAAAATTGTCATTGCCATCGTGTGATAAATAGGTGCATGTTCAATGAGCAGGCATTCATCAAGATACACATTTGAATTCATTTTTCTATATACCATACGACAAAGCAATTAGCACCATACTAGGAAATCGTCTTGTAATTCAGGGTCCTTCCTAGGAGGGGACATGCAGCAAACTGAGCTTGGTGCCAATTTGACCCTCACTGTGCTGCAGCAAGGTGGCCGGGGACTCAGCTGGAGACACCAGAGCATCAGCCAGAGGTGGAGGAGGAAGAAAAAAGGAAGCATTCTTTTCTTTTTTTAATCGCTAAGTTCCAGGATTGTTACAGAACTTAATATTCTTCACCTTATTTAGTCCTCAAACATGCTGCAAGGTAGGAATTATTATCTACATCTTAAAGATAAGGAAACTAAATTTATTTTATTTATTTTTTTAAAGAAGCTGAAATAGCGGTTGTTTTTTTTTTCCAATTTATTTATTTATTTATTTCTGGCTGTGTTGGGTCTTCGTTTCTGTGCGAGGGCCTTCTCCAGTTGCGGCGAGTGGGGGCCACTCTTCATCGCGGTGCGCGGGCCTCTCACTATCGCGGCCTCTCTTGTTGAGGAGCACAGGCTCCAGACGCGCAGGCTCAGTAGTTGTGGCTCACGGGCCCGGTTGCTACGTGGCATGCGGGATCTTCCCAGACCAGGGCTCGAACCCGTGTCCCCTGCATCGGCAGGCAGATTCTCAACCACTGCGCCACCAGGGAAGCCCAGGAAACTAAATTTAAAAGACTCATAGAAACCGTGAAGTCAGGTCACTCTAACTCAAAAGCCCATACTCCTCCCGCTCCACTGCAATGTTGTCACGAAGCAGGAGCAGCACCTGCAGGTCAGTGGAAGTGAATTGTCACCGTGATACCAGCTTTGCTGAGACCAGACTTCAGCGCTCTGCAGTTGTACCTGCCATCTGCTTCCTGTGCCCAGCCTTGAATCTGTAGGGAAATGACATCAGAAGTGCTAATGCTAAAATGTGAAAGGTCAAAAAAAACCCCACAAAAACTCTCTTTAACTGATGGGTGAAGTCAAATATCTGTAATATTCTTAGCTACTTGTGTGAAATAAACTTGTAACTAAATAAACTTCCTAGAAATAACTGGCAATAAAAATACATGAAATGAATTTGAAAGGAATATATTTTATTTTCTAAATATTTGTGAAATTTGTTGGAGGGAGGCTTACATAGGGGAGCAAAATTTGCCATCTCAAAATATGTCTCTTTGGCATGAAGATTATTTTAGGCTGATTATTTTTTAAGAAACAGAAGACTCGAGAACTTCTTTCTTTTACCCGCCCCCCCCCCCCCTTAACTACCTAAAAGAATTTAGACAAAGAGCCTGGTCCAGGAGAAGCACTATCCCCAGAGATACCTACAAAGAATACGGGCTACATGTGGTATGGGGAGCTCGGCAGAGCCTGGAACCCAAAGTCCTCCCTGTGTCCCGTTGTCTCTGCAGGGCCCAGCAAACATTTGTTACCAAACATTTGTTTTTCCATCTCCATGTGAATTTCCTTCCTCCCCTTTGAAGTCCCAATACCCTACTCCCTTCTTCTCTCAGATGGCATATTAAGCCTCAATTGCCTAACTTGTCCCAGGGTCTCATTTTTCTTATAAGGCCCCTGTACATACATAACTAAATTTGATATTTTCCTGTTAATCTGTCTCATGTCGATTTAATTCTTAGGCCAGCCAGAAGAACCCAGAAAGGGTAGAGGAAAACGTTTTCCCTCCCCAACACTTACAACATTTCCTCCATGGACTTCTTAAGATGTTATACCTAAGAAAGAGGCAGCTCATTTAAAAAATAATAATAATAATTAACTTTTGCAAAACTTTCAACATTTGTAAGTGACTTTTACAAATATTATGTGAGCCTCATGATGTTTCTATGATATTGGCAGGTATTATTTGATGCATTTTGAGATCATTTTTGATGATCAAGTCTCCAAGACCCAGAAATCGGGAACCTAGCCTCAAAAATGGTCACACAGCCAGTAATCAGGAGACCGTTCTCCACACTCTAAGTCCCATATGCTGCCCACTGCTCAAGAAAATACTTTCTTTAAAAACTACTCTTCTGCTTTCCCAAGTCTCCATATCAAAGCAGAAAAACATTCACTCCAATGATTACAGTTACAAATATATTCTTTCCCTTTTAAAGAGGTAAGAGATTTGTCAACTCAAATATTTGATTGGGGACTTCCTATATAATTTCATATCCAGAATGTTATCCTGAATTGGATATTTCAAATCACTCTTTTCCTCATTCCATCCTTTCTCTAAATATAAAATCAAAGGAGGATATTTAGTAGACAGAAAAAAGCAGGGGCATTAGACTTCTAAACTTTGTCAGAGAAAATATATAATGTAAACAGGATGCCCACCACCGCCCCCAACACAGCAGAAATGGAAAAAAGAGATCATGGGTCTGGATTCTTTTGGAAGAAGAGGGAGGGAACAAACAGGATATATAGTGAAAGAATTGGTTTGGGAAGGGATTCTGGGGCTTCCTTAATGTCAAGAATATTTGGTGCTTTTATCCTGAGTGTTCCTTGTCAGATGGAAAAACTTCAGGTAGTGAAATGGTCTGGATTCTGGCAGGAGAGTGGCCCTATGCCTCTCAGGTGGTGGTGTCGGTGGTACCACGATCTAGCAATGCTAGGAGCAATCTGGAGACCACTTTGGTGACTGGAAACCACCAGTCACTTAGGAACTTGTAGAATTTATGAGTTACCAGGCTTCCATTCCTCTCTCTTCCTGCCATTTCAGCTAAATGAATGAATTAATAATAATCATAATAACAATAATGCTAAATTTAAGCCAGACATCACATGAATTTTCTAACTTGATCCCCATGACATATTTATGAAGTGCAATAATTACCCCCATTTTACTGGTGAGGAAAGAAGCCTAGAGAGGGAAAGAAACTTTCCCCAGTGTCTCTTGTAGAGCTGGAGTTTGAACCTAGGCAGTGTGCCTGCAGTGCGTTCAGCAGGCAGTTCTGAGGTTAAGGCCAGACTGAAGAAATCCTCAGTTACTTTTTTTTTTTATGTTATTCCTTTTTTAATCATAGGCTGGTGGCCTAGAAGACACCTGTTAGGTAAGCATATACCCTCTTGACTGACAGAGGCAAAGAAGCAAGACTATCTACACACAGATGGCTAACAGGACTTAATGAAGCATAATTTTAAAATAGATATGAATGGCTGGTAGACCCAGCCAGGTGGGGAGGCCTCAAATATGAGCAGATAATGTCTATAGGTCCATCTATACACTGGAACACCTGCATTCAGATTATGAGGTAAAGGCAGTTTTTCAGGAGCCCTTCCCCAGCCTCTGGTCAAACTTTAATCTCCTGGTATTTATTTCTATAACACCGTGTCCACCCCCTCCCTACACTCACCTGGTTTGTGCTTATTTTGTGTTTGCAAGCAAAGCTGTCTTTGTCTGATTCGCCTCTGGTCCCTATCAGGTAACACAGGGTTGTATATGGTTTTAAAGAAATGTTTGTTAAATTGAAGTGGAAAAAGTGTCCTAGAATTTTGGATGACATGGAGAGATTTCTATAATGATTAAGTGAAAAGGCAATCGGGTTAGAAAACTGTATAAGACTATGATCCAATTTTTGTAAAAAATTTCTTTTGGATGCATAGCAAAACACTGGAAAGATATGTTCTGAACTATAACAGTGGTTTTCTGGGTGGTAGACTACAGATGCTTGTCATTTTCACTTTTTTTGCTTGACTGTAGTTCTTTTTTTTTAATGATCAAAGTTTTACTTATGTAGAAAGAAAATATCAATAGTAGACTAGTTTTAGACTCCAGAGAGAAGGCCTGAGACTGCTGCAGGTGAGAAGAACGACTGATGGTTAACTCCCACTGCAGTCCTTACCTGAAGCCCGTGCATGTGAATCGCAGAGAAAGAAGCAGGCTCAAGTGCAGGGCAGGTTAGCAGGAGGCTAGAAGGAGCTGGGAGAAAGGAAGGGAGGTAACAGAATCGAAAAAGGAAAGAGTCAGCAACGTAGGGAGGAATCCAATTCTTTGAAAACTTAAATAATCAAGAGACAGAGTCAACCCTTCGTAATGATTCTTAATGACTACCAAGATAATACTCCTGTTTAATTTGCCTTCACATTATTGAATAAGCTCAGCTCAGGAAATTGGTGTCCTGTGACCTATCGGCCTTGTTAAATATCACTAGAATCCATTTTTATCGAAAGATTACACGTTTCTAGAATGTGATTCACGCATCACATAGAAACTTGTGGTTTCTTAACTTTCTTAATAAACATTCTAAGATGAAGGAAAATAAGTTTCAAATACCATGCTTTTTCCTAACATTTAGATGTTTGCTTTGTAATCCTCACATTGACTATAGAGGACTTTCTGATAGTGATTCTGAGCAGAGAAACATAAGAAAAAACACAAAGGAAAATGGTTAGTTCTAGGTCACTAAGACAAATGGTAGTTTCCTCTTATTTGCCTGTCTATAACCCCATTGTAGAAAAAAAAAGTTCAAGAAGAAGCAGAAGCTCTCATTTCCTTTGAAACAAGAGTCACATTTAAGGCCATTTAAGTTTTCATCAATAAATGGAATATCTTCTACAAATATTTTGAAAAATGTTTTAAAAGAGAAATAGAGGCACTGAAAGTGGAAGCATAATTTCCATCTTCAGTCATCTCTTGAGACCTGGGCCTGTGTGCCCACAAGTCCACCTAATTGATGAGAAGATAATAATAGCTCCTGCTAATTGAGAGCCTGCCATGAGGGAGGCTTTATACCAGTCACCTGACTTAAATTGTTTCTCATCCTCACAACGGCTCTTTCAGGGGTTAGATCAATGATTGATCACAGTTGGTTGCTAGAAAATTTCAAAAATTGATAAAGAAAACAAATCTATAATCACCCCAAGTTTCATCACCCAGAGACACCCAGGTTGGTTTTTAAACAATTTAATGTTGATCTTTATTTTTAGTTTCTGTGTGGTGTTCCATTTTTGTATGGTTTTAATTCATTTAACTAATCTATTAATGGCTATTTAGGTTTATATTTTCCACTATTTTAGGTAGTGTTACAGAACGATGTCATATTTTGGGGGGCTCTTGTCCAATTGTTTCCTCAGGAGAAATTTCTAGAAATGAGACTGCTGGTTTAAAGAATATTTCCCTTTTAAAGAACTTTTTAAAATTGCCAAATTGTTATTCTGGAAACAGCAAAATCAGTTCCACTCCTAATAGCAGTATGTGAGAGTTCCTATTTCCTTACACATCCACATTAACACCAGATAATCTTATTCTTTTCATCTTGGTCAATCTGATAAATGAAAATGTTATTTTTAATTTGCTTTTAATTACTAGAGGCCAGAAGCCTATCATCAAGGCAGGTATTTTTCCATTCTGTAGTCACTCCTGCTAATCACAATTGCTTTTCCTGAGGGGAGAAAAAGAAATACCGCCCCCCACCCCCTTAAAACCACCCAAAGCCAGCAAAACAAACTATGACCAGAGAATTACCCATCGATGGCACTCTCACTTTGTGTTTGAATTATAAGATGGAGTTTGTCACCAGATAAAACACCTGGAATTGATTTAGAGTGGTCAGCAGTCTTGATTATCAATGTTAATTCTGGGATCTCTGCCATCCACAGAGCCCTAGCAGATAAACACCATTATTCTTCAGCTCTCAAACTCAGGTATAAGTATCACTTAGGGGGAGCTTAGATTTATAGATGATGTAATTTAGAATTCTAGGCTCATAAGTTAATGCTTCAGAAATGTCTTCTTTATCTTTTCCAGAATGATAAATGGACAGATCCCTGGTACAGTTCCTCATCTCCTTGTTTGATCTCCTTGCTTTTGATGAAGGCCTTATTCTGCCAGATTCACTACTGTTTGTAGTAGAAAAAGTGATGATTTGGTGCAGACAAGAAAGAAAAGATTAATGTCAATAGCAGAGGAGAAATGATACCTTTGGCAAGATAAATAATACTCTAGAGCATTTAATATATACGAGGTCCTAAATTAGTACTTTGGAAAATTACATTTTAAATGTATTTGATTACATAGACAATTAAAGCTAATATTTATGTAATGTTTTATATATAGTATCTATTTAATTCTTTCAATATCCTTATGAGGTATGTATTATTATTATGTCCATTTTACAGATGAGGAGACAGGCATAGATTATGCAACTATCTCATGTTCATGCTTTTTCTTACCATTTAGGTGTTCACCTTTTAATCCTCACATTGGCTATAGAGCAGTTTTGGGTAGTGATTCTGAGCAGAGAAACATAAGAAAAAACACAAAGGAAAATGGTTAGTCTAGGTCACTAAGGCAAATGGTGGTTTCTTCTCATTTGCCTGTCTATAATCTCACGGCAAGAAAAAAAAAGCGAAAACCAAAACGTCCAAGAAGAGGCAAAGGCTCTCATTTTTTTGAAACAAGAGTCACAGAGTCTAAATTTTCATCAATAAATGGAAAATCTTTTACAAATATTTTGAAAAACAGTTTAAAAGAGTAATAGAGGCACTGAAAGTGGAAGCATAAGTTCCATCTTCAATCATCATCTGAGACCTGGGCCCATGTCCCCACAAGTCCACACAATTGATGAGAAAACAGTGTTCCTGCTAATTGAGAGCCTACCTACTATGTGAGAGGCTTTATACCAGTCACTTTACTTAAATTGTTTCTCATCTTCACAACATCTTTCAGGTGGTTAAATCAATGCTGAGTTAGATGTTGCTAATGGGGCCGCCATTGTACCTGGGGCACCCCTTCCACCCAGCATTTACTGCATTATTTTGAAATCATATTGATGTCTCCCTGACTATTTGATGAATACCAAGAGCAGAAGCAATTTCTTCGTCATCATTGTATGCCTAGAACTTGCCAAATTGACTAGTACACCATAGTTGCTAAACAAACTTTTGTTAAAGAATATTTTAATCAACAAATACTTTAAAATTTCATGATGGCTTTCTGGGTCGAACTTTCGATTATTCCCCACAAAGGAAAAAGTAAAGTTTAGAAAATAATCTCTGTTTTGGATCAATCTTTTCTTTGTCTAGAATATAAAAATACTACCAATCCTCTTCTGGATGTCCCCTCATTGTTTTTGTCCCTCCTACATATGGGATGGGCTCCGATCCCTGAGGCTGAGCTAGCTGAGTCGCTGTTGTGTGTTGTCTGCATTTTCAGATCCTCCCAGTATTAGAAATATGGGCCTTCCTAAGGGCTCCCTGAGCTGGTGACTGGCTAATGACTTCCCTTGAAGAATATGAGCCAGGCTATGGCCAGGAGTCTGTCTGAAAAAGAGAAACAGGTGATGGTAAGGCAGCAGATGTGACCACAACAAACAAAACCGTGAGGCTGTGAGCTGGGATAAAACCAGCCTCGTGAGCCTCATGGGCACAGCTGGTTCATGTGCCTGTTCGTGCCTCTGAAGCCTAGATAGTGCTCGGAATGAAGTTCAGTAAAGGCTTTCGGGAAGATGAGGGGACTGGGATTATGGGGTATTTATACTAGTTCCTAGAGCACAACTCCCCTTGAGATGAGATGAGAACACTTGGAATTCAGAAGGTATGACTGGGGGCATCCTACATGATCACCAACTGGGTTGTGCAAGAAGTTCCATATGTTTTTATGTTCTAAGTCAACTTAATTTTGACTCATAGCCCTCATTCTTCCAGGCTTTTAGGAAATTCAACTTCATCCTTTTGGCAGGCTACCCACCTTAGAGTAGAGTGAACGTCTTATACAAAGCCAAGGAATGGGGAAGTCCTCTTTGATCATCAGTCATTTACCAGAGACCCATGTTCTCCCAACTCCATGGCCCCTTTGGGGACACCAGTTCCACTGCTTTCTCACTAGGTTCAGGGTACAGAGCTCTCTGGATACTGGAATATTGTTTCCCTGGTAAGAAATGGAGTTTTTATCTTTTATCTTCTAAGGGGTTTTCACCTCATTCAGATGGAGTAATGAAGGGGAGGTGTGAACAACCCTGCTACCAGGAGAGTCCTTAGGCTTCTCTCCAATTGCCAGCCCAGGGAACTGTCTCCTCCCTATCCTTCCTCTCAGAAAATGTCTTTCTCTCCTGCCCATCAATGACACATTGCCACTCCAATGGGTTCATACAGGATGAGCCATGTGCTTGGCACTACTTTTGTGCATCCAGAGTCCTTGAAGCAAGAATTGGTAAAACCTGGCCACCAGCTTGAAATGAAGGGAGAGGGGAAAACATGGGGAAAATAAACAGAAGTAACTATTTCATATTTTAACCACTATTCCCTAGGGGAATGCTAGACACAGAGGCAGAGAAATGCAGAGACCATTATTACCTTGGGACAGATATCACAAGCAGAGGGGATTGGGCTAGAGAAGCCATACCCCAGGTTACTCAGTGATGTTTCCTGATTGGGGTTGAGGTTTCCTTAGGGATGACAAGGGCCACATTTAGGTCTCTTCTTTTAGAGAAGATGGCAGCAGCAAGCAGTGGTCCAGTCTATGATGGCACACTAGTAGTGACAGATGGTTTTCCATAGGATGTTCAGGAACCATAGCTATAGCCACAAATATAACCAGTGATGAGGTACCCTGAAAGGCACATGGGACAGAGATGACAGAGCCCTTAAATTTGTGAAGGGAGGAATTCTTACCTCGGCCTACCCTCCCTCACTCTTGCTCACCCTTCATCACCCTATGATTATCCTTTCTCTACCTTTGGGAGTTCAGAAAGTGTCATTGTAAGCAGGGGGCGATGAGGAGCCAGAGGACAGATGGGATGGACTTGCGGGAAAGCAAGTGGCAAAATGTCTTTGAAAGAAAGGATGAAAGAGGTCTTAATAGACAGGAGAGGAAAGGGAAAGAAACCAGAGATCTATCAGCATCATCCCCCAAGGAAACAAGGATGAGAGGAGGGGAGTTAAGGGTAGTGTCTCAGATCACTGGCCTGCTGCTCTGTGAAACAGGTGCTTGGGGATGGGGTAGTAGCCTGAGCTGGGATGAAGGAGGTCTTTCAGGTGGTAAATTCTCAGTGAGGATTAGTCTGCTGAGACTTTTGATGCTAAGACAGAAAAGATATCCCTTAGGGTCACACACCCTATGTGGGAAAGAATGAGGGATAGATCAGAGACCCTCATCCACTCAAGTGCCTGCAAGAAATCACTGTGTCCAGGCTGAGATTATGCTAGAGACATCTCGACCATGAATCTCATGAAAAGGGAGAACAAAGTCATGCAATGAAGATTGTGAAGGAGGGGAGATGTGAAGGTCCATCTGTCTAATGCAAAGCCAATGTTCTGTACACAGCATGGACTTCCTACCTCTGAAATAAAACTCTAAGATGGAGTAATCCATTCCAAAATCTTGTTTATATATCATTTAAATTCCAGATCATGGTATGATTTACAAGAAGCAGAAATTAAACTCCTATACTACGTAAAATTCTGTCCTAAGCACTCTGGAGGATGGACATGACATAATCCCTGCTGCACAGAAAACTTAAAATCTAGTAGGAGAAATGAGACATAACACCTAAAGAGATAATCAACAATACAGGAAGCAACCTGCAAATGCAAAATGAAGGTTTAGACGGATACTGGGGGCAAGAGGAAGTCGTGGTCACTATGGACTGAGGTTGGTCAGGGAGAGAGCTTCAGTGGGGATAGGGTTTCTGCTCCTGACCTTCAAGGACAGGTAGGCTTTCTATAGGCAGGATTTGGGGATGGGGAGAATGAGCTGTGTGGATGACATTTTGCGCAGAGGAAATGGATTGAAACAAAACACAGAGGGGAAAAAAAAAGTTCAGAGAGTGGATTAGGGCTACTGAGAATAGACACATTTGATGGAGTGAAGGTCCTCCAGGGGAAGAGTAGTGAATAAGTTTGGAAGGGTGGGTTGGAACTGATTGTGGAGGGCACAAGGGCAAAGCTGTGGATGGTAAACTGGGTTCAGTAGGCAATGGGGGGGAAAGGGAACATTTTGAGTAGGAGAGTGATTTGAACAGACATGATTTCAGGAGAGAACTTACACAGATGGGAAGAGTGGGGTGCAGCAGGTGGGGCGGGGTCAGGAAGAGAGAGCGGTCAGAGACTCACGTGGAGGCCCACGTTGGGGCACAGCCTGGTCTAGGTGAAACATGGCTTTGGAATCACACAGACCAGGGTTTGAGTCCCTCCCACTCTGACTGTTCCCAGCTGTGTCACTTCAGGAAAGATCCTCAGTGGTCCTCAGGCTCAGATGCTTCTGCAAAATGTAGATGCTACCTTTACCACAGAATTATTTATTGACTTATTCAAAACATTTATTGAGTACCCCCTATGTGCCAGATAAGGAAAAGAGAGGGGTCGAGGATGACTCCAAAATGCTTGGCCTGAGCAATGAGAAGAGGGATTTGCCGTTCTTGTGGCACTTCAGTGATGTACTGTGTGTGTAAGACACCCATCATAGCACCTGCCATATAGGGGCCGGTCAGAAAGTGTTAATTCTCCCTAAAGGACAAGGGCCTGGGCTTGGTTTGTGGCAGTGGGATAGAAATGAAGATATTAATATGAGCTTTCATCAACAGAGAGAGCAGTTAGGGCTAAAATAAATGATTATCTAGAATATATAAATTCTATGAAGTTTCTAAACCCTTCATACTCCCTAAAGTACAAGGGAGTGGGGGAGGGATGGACTTGTTAATGGTGAGTATACCTGTAAGAACTGTGGCAGGAGATAGATGCATGCTCCAGCTGGGTAAGTAAAGACAGTCTAATAATACCTAATAATGGGTATTTTCTTGGGAATGCAGGTAGTATATGTGGTTCTACCCTATCTGAATCTCTCCAAGATTCTCCTAGTGCAAAAGGGCTTTTTCTTTGCTAAGGTGAAGGGCTTCCCTGCAGGTGAATCCTCCATCCTATCTGACTGATGGTTTAAAGTAAATCTCTATGCTCTTTGTCATTATCATGTAAAACCAGTGTTTTAGAATGTAGATAAATAAATTCTTGCCCTCAAGAATATTACTTCACTGTGGACCCAAGATGCTAGTTTTGAAACCCAAAGCTGAGAGATGATCACTTTGTTCCAATCCCACACTTGGATTGGAAGATTATCAGGTGTAAACATTGTTCTTATGATTAGTATGAAAATCTATTCATCACTCCAGTGTTGAATTTTCTCATGCCTCCCAGGTTATAATTCTTACTTTAAACCTTTGCCAGTAAATGCCTACTTAAGATGAGTATAGACTTAAATTCTATTCGTCCCTCCTCTCTGTATGAATACTATTTCTAGTCTGTTTCGATGGTACTTAGGGACTTCACAGACTTGATCATTTTTCAAGCTTTGTATATCCTCACATAAGCCACACTCATCAGAGTATTTCCCACAGATAGTTTTCCTCAGCCTGTGTATAGAGGAAACCTACCCTTTTCATCACGGTACTTTCATTTATGCACACTCAGTCCCCAGAGCACTAAATGCATATTGACTACCCCAGTCCTTTTCTCCCAGACACATCCTTACTTCCTCACTTTTCTCCTCATCTACTCCTCAGTTAGAGCACCTCCTCTTAGGAAGCTCATGCTAATAGACACATTTTTCTTCCCTTCTTCCTTCACTCCTCCAGGGTTCAGCTCTGTGGCAAACAGCAGAGTAAATAGTGACATAAATAAAATTTACCTTCATGATTTTTTCCCAATGCTGGGTTCCATTACCCTTCCCATTATACACACACCCCTGTTTGATAAGGCTCAAAGTAGATATCTGTATTTAATTAGAGAGCTCAGAGACTTCTAGACCTATCCAAATTAAACTATGGCAGAATTTGAGCCAGGAAACGCAAGAACATTTAAAGGAAAGTCATGAACTAATCTGTGTTCAGAGAAGGGCTCTCACTGTGGAGGTGTAGAGCTGTTTTTCTGTGGCCTCTTTAATCAGTAACTGTAGAGGAGAGCCTCATCATAAACAACGATTCCTCTTCTAATTCCTCACTAGCGCCTAAGGAATTGGGTCCTGGTCTCAGTCATTTACATGTACTCCTGTCCCTACAGACCATGTGGGTTGACTTTCTTCCTTAAGGGCTTGCCGAAAGACAAAGGAACAATTCCAACTACCTATAATTTCAACAAGAAGAGAAATATTTAACATAAAAGTCATTTATTACAACAGCAATAATATGTGTCAGCTGGAGATAAGACCCAGCAATAGCTGATCGATTATCAGGGTCCTCTTAAGTACTCTCTTTGTGTTGCTGCTACATGATTGTCATTCTTATGGCTTCTGAATTCCAGAGAGCAAATAAGAAGGTAAAGTTAGAGGCTGGAGTTGATACATGATTCTATAGTTCATGATATTCTGGAAATGCCAAGTAGAGAATTGTTTAGGTTAAAATTATTGCTTATAGTTCTTGGAAATCTGGGTACTGCTGCTCAAAATAGCTTCCAGACATTTAATGTTGTTCAGTTTGAACAGGTGAAGAATCGTTCCTCTTATCACTGTTATGTGGAGAAAAGATGCTAAAATCAACTAGTGGCTAGATTTCCAAAGCAGGATGAGCATAGGAATGACTACTACTTCTGACCATCACAAGCAGCCTTGGTATATTGGAGTTGAGGTTATATATGCAAGTCAAAGTGCAGCAGGTTCTAATAGTGTAATACATTCTTTACTTCTGTTGATACTTTTTCAGTATCTCTTTATGCTGAGGAACAGGGGCATGCACCTTCTTAAAGAAGCCCCCATTCTAATAAAAAAAAATCAGGGTGTACATATGCTTCTAGACTTTCAGAAAGATAAATGCTTCTGTGTATAGAGTATGTACATTAAGTTTTGAAAATTTGCCTTATGTATATACTTTCTTATTACCCCTACATTTTCTTACTTCATATATTGAGGCTGTTTTTTTCGTGTATACAGATTTAGTATCTTCCAGGAGAATTGATCATTTTATCATTATGTAACCTCCTTTCTAATCTTTAGTTATTTTCTTTGCTTTCAAGTCTACTTTATCTGATATTAATATAGCCTCTCCTGCTCTTTAAAAATTAATATTTACATGGTTTATTGTTATCCATACTTTTACTTTTAACCTACCTGTGTTATTGAATTTGAAGTTAGTTTTTTATAAACAGCATTTGATTGAGTTGTGTTTTTTATCCTTTCTGCCAGTCTATGTCTTTTAATTTTAATTATATTTAAACCATTTATATTTAAGGTAATTTTTTTCTTTTTTTTTTAACATCTTTATTGGAGTATAATTGCTTTACAATGGTGTGTTAGTTTCTGCTTTATAACAAAGTGAATCAGTTATACATATACATATATCCCCATATCTCCTCCCTATTGTGTCTCCCTCCCACCCTCCCTATCCCACCCCTCTAGGTGGTCACAAAGCACCGAGCTGATCTCCTTGTGCTATGTGGCTGCTTCCCACTAGCTATCTATTTTACGTTTGGTAGTGTATATATGTCCATGCCACTCTCTCACTTCATCCCAGCTTACCCTTCACCCTCCCCGTGTCCTCAAGTCAACTCTCTATGACTTTATTCCTGTCCTGCCCCTAGGTTTTTCAGAACCACTTTTTAAATTTTCTTTTTAGATTTCATATATATGTGTTAGCATACGGTATTTGTTTTTCTCTTTCTGACTTACTTCACTCTGTATGACAGACTCTAGGTCCATCCACCTCACTACAAATAACTCAGTTTCATTTCTTTTTATGGCTGAGTAATATTCCATTGTATATATGTGCCACATCTTCTTTATTCATTCATCTGTCGATGGACACTTAGGTTGCTTCCATGTCCTGGCTATTGTAAATAGAGCTGCAATGAACATTGTGATACATGACTCTTTTTGAATTATGGTTTTCTCAGTGTATATGCCCAGTAGGGGGATTGCTGGGTCATATGGTAGTTCTATTTTTAGTTTTTTAAGGAACCTCCATACTGTTCTCCATAGTGGCTATATCAATTTAGATTCCCACCAACAGTGCAAGAGGGTTCCCTTTTCTCCACACCCTCTCCAACATTTATTTTTTGTAGATTTTTTGATGATGGCCATTCTGACTGATGTGAGGTGATACCTCACTGTAGTTTTGATTTGCATTTCTCTAATGATTAGTGATGTTGAGCATCCTTTCATGTGTTTGTTGGCAATCTGTATATCTTCTTTGGAGAAATGTCTATTTAGGTCTCCTGCCCATTTTTGGATTGGGTTGTTTGTTTTTTTGATATTGAGTTGCATGAGCTGCTTGTAAATCTTGGAGATTAATCCTTTGTCAGTTGCTTCATTTGCAAATATTTTCTCCCATTCTGAGGGTTGTCTTTTCACCTTGTTTATGGTTTCCTTTGCTGTGCAAAAGCTTTTAAGTTTCATTAGGTCCCATTTGTGTATTTCTGTTTTTATTTCCATTTCTCTAGGAGCTGGGTCAAAAAGAATCTTGCTGTGATTTATGACATAGAGCATTCTGCCTATGTTTTCCTCTAAGAGTTTGATAGTGTCTGGCCTTACATTTAGGTCTTTAATCCATTTTGAGTTTATTTTTGTGTATGGTGTTAGGGAGTGTTCTAATTTCATTCTTTTACATGTAGCTGTCCAGTTTTCCCAGCACCACTTATTGAAGAGGCTGTCTTTTCTCCATTGTATATTCTTGCTTCCTTTCTCAAAGATAAGGTGACCATATGTGCGTGGGTTTATCTCTGGGCTTTCTATCCTGTTCCATTGATCTATATTTCTGTTTTTATGCCAGTACCATACTGTCTTGATTACTGTAGCTTTGTAGTATAGTCTGAAGTCCGGGAGTCTGATTCCTCCGGCTCCATTTTTCTTTCTCAAGATTGCTTTGGCAATCTTTTGCTTTGTGTTTCCATACAAATTGTGAAAATTTTTTTTCTAGTTCTGTGAAAAATGCCATTGGTAGTTTGATAAGGATTGCATTGAATCTGTAGATTGCTTTGGGTAGTATAGTCATTTTCACAATGTTGATTCTTCCAATCCAAGAACATGGTATATCTCTCCATCTGTTTATACTGTCTTTAATTTCTTTCATCAGTGTCTTATAGTTTTCTGCATACAGGTCTTTCGTCTCCTTAGGTAGGTTTATTCCTAGGTATTTTATTCTTTTTGTTGCCATGGTAAATGGGAGTGTTTCCTTAATTTCTCTTTCAGATTTTTCGTTATTAGTGTATAGGAATGCAAGAGATTTCTGTGCATTAATTTTGTATCCTGCTACTTTACCAAATTCATTGTTAAGCTCTAGTCGTTTTCTGGTAGCATCTTTAGGATTCTCTATTACTACAACCTTTTGATATTAATATTTTATCACGTCAAGTGAAGTGTGAAAATCTTACTTTTCATGTAGGTAAAGGGACCTTTACCTTCATCATTTTAAAATATCATTGTCTTAAGTATCAAATGGTGTTATAATTTTTGTTTACTAACCAAACATGATTTATAAAACTCATGAGGAGGATAGTTTACTGTAAGTAGGCAATATTTCTGCTTTTTCTGTTGTTTTTTCTTCTTTCCTGATGCTTCAAGATTCCTTCTTTTATCATTTCCCTTTTGTTTGAAGAACTTCCTCTAGCCATTATTTCAGGGGTAGTCAGCTAGTGCTACATTCTTTCAGTGTTATTTCACTTGAGAATGTCTTTATTTCCAGAAGGATAATATCTCTGGATATGGAAATTGCAGTTGACAGTTCTCTTTTTCCAGCACTTGAAAAATGTGGCACTTCCTTTTGACCATTGTGGTTTACGGTGAGAAATCCTCTATCATTTAAATTGGTGGGTTTTTTTTATCGGTAATGTCATTTCTCCCTGGATGCTTTCAACATTTTTTCTTTGACTTTAGTTTTCAGAAGTTTAGTTATAGTATGTCTTGGTATGCATTTCTTTGGGTTTATTCTATTTGAAGTTCAATCACCTCTTTTGCCAAATTTAGGAAATTTTCAGACATTATTTATTTTAATACACTTCCAGTCCCACTCTCTTTCTATTCTTCTGGGATACCAGTGATTAAAATATTGAATCTTTACTTATTGTTTCATAGGTCACTGAGGCTTTTTGTCCCCCCATTTTATTTTCTCTCTTTTTGCTCAGACTGGGTAAATTCTATTGATCTTGCCTCAAGTTCACTGATTCTGTGATCTGTCCTCTGTGATCTTTACTCCACTGTTGACCCCATCCAGTTAATTTAAAAATTTCTGTTATTGCATTTTTTAGTTCTATAATTTCCATTTGGTTCTTTTTAAAACTTCTATTTCTAATTTTCCAGTTATTTCAAGAGCATTTATAATTGCTTGGTAAAGCATTTTTATGACAGCTACTTTAAAATCCTTGTTAGATAATTCCAGCATCTGATTCATTTTAGTATTGGTGTCAATTGATCCTCTTATTCAAGTTGTGACTTTCCTGGTTCTTCATATAATGAGTGATTTCATTGTATCCTGGACATTATATTAAGAAACATTTAAATCTGCTAATATAGTAGTCATTTTATTTAATTTTTTTAAAATATATTTATGTATTTATGTATTTATTTTTGGCTGCGTTGGGTCTTGATTGCTGTATGCGGGCTTTCTCTAGTTGCGGTGAGTGGGGACTACGCTTTGTTGTTGTGCACAGTCTTCTCATTGTGGTGGCTTCTCTTGTTGTGGAGCACAACACTAGGAGCGCAGCTCTAGGTGCGTGGGTTTCAGTAGTTGTGGCACATGGGCTCAGTTGTTGTGGCACACAGGCTTAGTTGCTCCTCAGCATGTGGGATCTTCCTGGACCAGGGATTGAACCCATGTCCCCTGCATTGGTAGGCAGATTCTTAACCATTGTGCCACCAGGGAAGTCTCTATAGTAGTCATTTAAAATCTGTTATTATAGTAGTTAGTTACCCTGTTTACATTTAGTAAGTGGATGCTGGGCTATTTTTGTAGGCTGTGGTTCCAATGAAAATTTAATTCTCAGAGCTTTTGTAGTGATACTTGGGTCTGCTTGGCACATATGGTGTCACTGGGACTCCTCCTGGTCCCTGCCTGTTTTGCCTAAGAGAACAGAAGGAGTTTCTCCAGGCTGTGCCATTTGATGCCTGTAACTGTGGGAGAGTAGCCTTGATTTGGGCTACCTGTGGCAGGAACCCTCTTGCTAGTAGCGTTGCTTGGTTTTCTGATGTCTCTCTGTGGGATGGGGCATCTTAGATCCAGTGGGGAAAAATATTTTTCCCTTGGTTACTTACTGTCAGTGGGGTTCCCAAATGATGCTTTTTGCTGATGATGCTGGGTTTGCCTAGAGTTTCAAGAGGCTCCCATTCATTCAGAGAGAAGAATAAACCTACCTAGTCCACCTACTATCACTGCATTCAGGTCAGAGAATGCTGGACATCCATGACCTTCTTCTGTAGGAGGGAGTTTAAGACACACTGCCACTATGTTTTTCCTCCATCTCTGGGTTCCCTAACTCGTTTGGCTTCCTGTTTCCACCATTCAGCGTTCTTCTTTGGTTGCCTTTTGCATTAGTCCCAGACTTGATAGTTGTACTTAGCAGAGAGAAATAAGTCTGCCATATTATCTGGACCAGAAGTACCACCTGTATTTTTATTCCTTTCTTGGGTTTTCTTTCATTCACACTTCTACATTTTTCTATTTAATTTCATCCTTTATCTTCATTCTATCATTCCTTAGCAAAATCAGTACATTTTAAAACTTCTGTTTATAATTATTGAAATGTATAGATGGGATTTGAAAAAAAAGCCAGTCAAAAGTAAATCTTATTTTATTGAGGATTTTTGTCTGAAGACATTCCTAATAATTTTCCCCATAGAAAAGAAGCAAATGTTTAAGTTTCCAAAGATGAGTGTTTTTCCCCCAAATGTATCATGAATCCAAGGTAACTTTGTGTTGGTCATTATATCCCAGCTAGAAGAATGTTTTGACTTGTTAAGTGACATGGAGTATTTAAACAATAGCAATTAGACCTCCACTTTTCTGTCTGGGTTTTTGGAGGAAGTAAGTCAATGATGGTTAAACTCTCTCCTTCTAATATAAGCTGGAAGAGAGGGATCTGTGGGGAGGGGTATTGGGTTGATGGTCAGGAGTGCACATGATGAGACAGAGAAAGAAGGACAAATGCTACAGAAGATCTGAAAATAGATCAAAGACCAGAATTGACACACAACTTCCCTTCCCCACTTACAACCCTCGGATGATGTCCTCAGGCCCAAACCTACTCTCCAGTTCTTTCCAGTGCAAGAAAGACAAGTACTTGATTAGTGGAAACTTTGTCTAGCTGCTGATAACACTGATGCCTAAATCATACCATTCAAAGAACAATGTCCTAAACTGTAACACCAGTATCTGTTTGGTTTTTCTGTGGCAGAACAGAGACACAGAACATCAGCTTTTGGTAAGACTCTAGGATCAGACTTTGGCTTTCTTTATAAAGGGAAAAAATTTGAATTTAGTTCAAATTTTTTCTTTCAGAAAACCCAGATCTTAAACGTTATTTTCTCCCTAGGGATTCAAAGAAGTCAGCTATCAGACTCAAATCTAAGAAATGACTCCATTAATTCAATGGCTGGGGAAACTATGGGAAAACTAAGAACTAGCTATTATTACTGAGAGCAAAAATGTATTGATTAAACAACTCAAAAAATGTTATATCAGTAAATCCTTTTAATGTCTTCATAAATTATATGTGTGTTTTATACAATTAAAATAGCTATTATTATGAATATTAGGACTTAAGGGCTCTACTTTACTCTTAAGGATAGTGATTCTATTTAGAGGAGGCCACACCCAATGTAGTTTACCAAGGTGTGTGAAATTTTACACACTCAATAACAATTAGCGGGTTACTCAGAACTAGATGTGGCGAGTGACCCACACAACCTGTGCTTATCTTATTTACCATAAATCTCTTGTGTTAGGTGCTTATATAAGATAAGCATATAATTAAATGGTACACTGAGCCTCTCACTTGTGAACCCTGTGGCTTGTCTGTCCTAATTCTGCCAACCATATGCCAGGGAGGGCTTCACAAATTTTTTCTCTCAGTGTTTTCCATAATTAATGAAACAGCCTCACTCTAATGGCTTGTCTTGCAAACGAACCCTCAGACTGTAGTGGGAGGAAACTTACCATTTTTCATCTAAGCACATCCATCTCAAGCAGTCTTCAGCTTATCTTTCTCTTCTCAGCCCTTCTCTCCTGACACCCCCACAAACACATCCTCACACCCTTACCATCTCTACCGCTTACCGCTGAGCTCTGGTGCCCTTTCCCATGTAGATCTGACTAGCAGAGGAAACTCTTTCTTTTCTCCCTTCTCCTTCCCCCTCCAAGGCTGAGCTCTAGGACTGACTCCAAAGTAAATGGTGTAAACTTTGCCTTGGTAATTTTCCTACCTTAGTTTCTACTGTCCCTCCCATTATACAAATGACACTGGTTGGTAAGGCTCAAAGTGGGACCAATGCTGTGGATGTGTGTTTTTAACTAGAAGGCTCAAAGATTTCTCGTCACCTTCACTCCCCAAATTAATCGTGTGATAGTATTTGAAGCAGAAAGGATACGGACACTTGAAGAAAAGGAGCTTTCCTAGAATCTCTCACATTACATCACAAACCATCCAAATAGTGATTATTGCTCAGACAAGTACTGTCACTGTGGAGTCAAAGAACTGTTTTCTTGTCTTTTCAGTCTATTTAGGGCCTTAAAGGAGTTTCTATTCATAATCAGTGCTCTTCTCTTCTATCTTCACTCCATTCACTAAGGGCTTAGGTCCAAGTCTTAATACTAACATAATTTTTCCCTTATAGATCATGTGGTTTGACATTTCATCTATATGGCGTTTGACAAAAAGAAAAATAATGATCCCTCTCACTTAAGTAAGAGAAAATTTATCTAACTAAAATAACACTTAATACCTCAAAATTAGTGTATGAGATGCTAAAGATAAGTGACTAATGATGGCTTACTAGATTACCAATGTCTTCCAAAATGGTCCACATTATGTTTCTACAGCACAAATGTGCAGAAGCTCTGGCTTTTGAAACTCAGAGAGCGCACAAGTAAACGAAAATAGATGGCGTGTAGATCTCAAACACATGATACACTGGTAGCTGAAATCTTTTTGTCTCTTAAGGTCATTTTTATGGTTTCTGTAGAACTAGAAACCTGTCATTCAAAATATCTTCCAGATACTTATCATTGGTCAGTTTGAGCCTGTGTGAGAAATGTGCTTTTAATTGCTACTATGAGAGGAAGAAGTGTTAAGATCAGCTATTGAGAAAGCTGAGATCCTCTATTACTATTATGCGTTGATCTAGGTTACAAGCAGCCCTCTTGGGAATTAGGGAGTGGACATACATATATTTTAGCTTGAAGTAGAGGTGTCTAGAAGAATAGTATTTTTCACTTTTGCTAAGACCCATCTTCAGTGTTCCCTTTGAGTGAGAAATAGGTCCGTGTACCTGATAATAGAAGCACACGTTCTAGCACAGGGTTTCTTATTCTTGGCACTGCTGACATTTTGTGTGGGATAATTGTTGTGGGGCCTCTCCTGTGCATTGCAGGGTGTTTCCCAGCATCTGTGGCCTATATTCACTAGATGCCAATATCATCCTTTCTCCACAGGTTGTGACAACCAAGAAGTCTCCAGATATTTCCAAATTCCAAGTTGAGAACAACTGTTCTAGTGTAAAAAGAGGGTGGGGCAAAAATCCTCAACAAAATATTAGCAAATCAAATCTAACAATGTATAAAAACAATTACATACTACGACCAACTGGGATTTATTTCAGGTATGCAAAGTAGTTCAAGACTCAAAAATCAACTAACATCAACAAGCTAAAGAAGAAAAATCACATGATCAGATCATTAGCTTCAGAAAAAGTATTTGACAAAATCTAACACCCTCTCATGACAAAAACTCTCAGCAAAACTAGGATAGAGGGGAGCTTCCTCAACTTAATAAAGAACATCTACAAAAAAATCTACAGATAACATCATACTTAATGGTGAGAAATGCAAAACTTTCCTTCAAAAATCAGGAACAAGGTAAGGATGTCCTCTCTCATCACTGGTTTTTCAACATTGTGCTGAAAGTCCTAGCGTATGCAATAAGACAAGAAGAGGGAATAAAATGTACACCTACTGGGAAAGAAGAAATAAAATTGTTTTTGTTTGTAGATGACATGATCATTTACATAGAATATCTGAAAGAGCCCACAAAATATTCCTGGAACTTATAAATGATTATCGCAAGGTTGCAGGATACAAAGTTAATATACAAAAGTCAGTCACTCTCCCATATACCAGCACTGAAATTAAAAACCCAATGCTATTTACATTAGCATACAAAAATTTTAAATTCTTAGGTATAAACAAAATATGCACAAGAATTGTCATAGTTTGTTTGGGCTGCTATAACAAACTACCATAGACTGGGCAGTTTCTAAATAACAGATATTAAATACTTACAGTTTTGGAGGCTGGAAGTCCAACATCAGGGTGCCAGAATGGTTGGGTTCTGATGAAAGACATCTTCTAGGTTATAGACTGCCAACTGCTCCTTGTATCCTCACATGGTGGAAAGCAGAGATAGGAAACAAGTTTTTCTTTTTATGACTCTTATAAGGGCATTAATCCCATTCATGAGGGTTTCACCTTCATGACCTCATCTAATTACCTCATCAAAGCCCTACCTCCTAATACCATCATTTTGAGGGGTAGGGTTTCAACATATGAATTTGGGGGGACATAAACATTCAGTCCCTAACAAAGATTTATATAAGGAAAACTGCAAAACTGATGAAAGGTATTAAAGAAAAACTAAATCAATGGAGAGATATTCCACGTTCATCAATAGGAAGACTCAATATTGTTAAGATGAGAGTTATCAACTTGATCTATAGATTTAACACAATCCCAATCAAAATATCAGCAAGTAGTTTTGTGGATATCAACAAACTGATTTTAAAGTTTATATGGAGATGCAAAAGGCCCAGAATAGCCAAATCAATATTGAAGGAGAACAAAGCCAGAGGACTGACACCACTCAGTTCAAGATTTACCATAAAGCTATAGTAATCAAGACAGTGTGGTATTTGCAAAAGAATAGGAAAATAGATCAATATAACAGAATAGAGAGCCCCCAAATAGACCCACATAAATATAGTCAACTGATTTTTGACAAATGAGTAAAGGCAATACAATGGAGAAAAAATAGTATTTTCAACAAATGGTGGAATAACTGGACATCCACATGCAAAATAATGAATCTAGGCACAGTCTTTACACTTTTCACAAAATTTAACTCAAAATGGATCGCAGACCTAAATGTAAAATGCAACACTATAAAATTCCTAAAAGACAACATGGGAGAAAACCTGAATGACCTTGGGTATGGTGATGACTTTTTAGATACAACACCAAAGACCCAATCCATGAAAGAAATAATTATTAAGCTGGATTTTATTAAAATTAAAAACTTCTGCTCTGTGAAATATGATGTCAAGAGAATGAGAAGACAAACCACAGGCTGGGAGAAAATATTTGCAAAATATATACTTGATAAAGGATTGTTATCCAAAATATACCAAAAAACTATTAAAACTCAACAATAAGAAAGTGAACAATCCAATTAAAAAAGGAGCCAAAGACACAAACAGATACCTCACCAAAGAAGATATACAGATGGCAAGGAAGCATATGAAAAGATGTTCCACATCACATGTCTTTAAGGCATTGACAATTAAAACAACAATGAGGTATCACTACACATCTATTAGAAAGGCCAAAATCCAGAACACTGACAACACCAAATGCCGGTGAGGATGTAGAGCAACAGGAACTTTCATTCGTCGCTGATGGGAATGTAAAATAGTATGGCTACTTTGGAAGACAGTTTGGTGGTT
Organism: Balaenoptera ricei; assembly: GCF_028023285.1. Lineage (NCBI taxonomy): Eukaryota > Metazoa > Chordata > Mammalia > Artiodactyla > Balaenopteridae > Balaenoptera > Balaenoptera ricei. The sequence continues at coordinate 105,797,815 of NC_082642.1, read as the reverse complement.
TCTTACAAAATTAAATATACTTTACCTTATTACCCAGCAATTATTCTCCTTGGTACTTATCCAGAGGAGCTGAAAATATATGTACATACAAAAACCCGCACATGGACGTTTATAGTAGTTTTATTTATAATTTCCAAAACTTGGAAGCAACCAAGGTGTTCCAAGATGCTGGATAAATAAACTGTGGTACATCCAGACAATGGAATATTAATTAATGCTGAAAAGCAACGAGTTATGAAGTCATGAAAAGACATGGAGAAACCTTAAATGAATATTAACTAAGCGAAAGAAGCCAATATAGAAAGGCAACATACTGTACTATTCCAACTATATGACATTCTGGAAAAGGCAAAACTATAGAGACAGTAAAAAGATCAGTGGTTCCCAAGGGTTGGGGGAGGGAGGGATAAATAGGCAGAGCACAGGGGATTTTTAGAGCAGTGAAACTATTCTCTATACTACGATGTTGGATACATGTCATTTTACATTTTTCAAAACTCATCGACTACAACATCAATAATGTAGACTATGAACTTTGAGTGATAATGTGTCAGGGCAGGTTCATTGATTGTAACAAATGTACCAGTGTGGTGAAGGGATGTCAATAGAAGAGGATTTAATGTGTGTGAGGACAGGGGGTATATGGGAACTCTGTAATTTCTTCCTAATTTTGCTATGAACATAAAAGTGCTCTAAAAAATAAAATTTATTGATTCAAAAATAAGAGTGTGAATTATGTTATTCTAGGTATCCAAAGAGCAACATGTGAGGCTTATATGGGGTGTATTCAGCATTTAAATAAAAATTATAGAGAACTAAATGTACACACGCATGCACACACATTTTTGACTTTAATTTTCTTTTTCTGTTTCCTGTCTTGAATGTTCTACCTCCACAATCTCATCTCATGAATAATAAATTAACAAAGATCACTGAATAATGTATAGATTTCTCAAAAATTTCCTATCCTATTTGTGATCATGATATTTAAAAAATTTGGGTAGTAAAATTAAAGCAGTTATCATCTTTGTTTGCAGGGTTTTTTCCTTGTAGAATATTGCTACCATTTGTCTCTTCCAAAGGCAAAAGTTCAGGAAAAAATTAGTATGTTCTGGCTTACACAGTCTCATGAATAAAGAGAATTTTGTGTTGGGCTACATGATAAGGCCAGTAGTATAGAGTATTTAAGATATTTGTCTTAAATGTATATTTTTCAAAGACATCTTCAACATACGTAAGCCAACTCTTGTCTAAAAGAGTAACACACTTCAAAGGAAAAAAGCGTGAGGAGCAAGAGCTTTGCTGTAATGGTTAGAGTGGGGCTAGAGGTAAGGAGGAGAGAAGGCAGCAGCATTATAAAATCTGACTTTGATCCCACACCACGTCTGCTCCATTGGTGTTACCACCCTACCGTTAGAATGAATATCTGAGCACCAATCATACTTCCTGGTTCTTCTCAGGAAGGGAAAGATGGTACCTAGTCAGTGGAGCTATGATCTGAATCGTTACACATTAAATGGTGTTAAGCGATTCCTGTTTGGAGAAAAAGCAAACCCAGAACTGTGAGAGTATTCCATTCTGGACCCATGTGGAAGAGAATAAGAACACTGGATATTGGTCCCGTTTTTATCTTTTGTCTTTTTGCCCATACATCCAGTAACTAGCAGTCGTTTATTAAGTGCCTAGTGTAGAATTGACGAGGACTGTGCTGGGCTATACGATTCTATAACACTGGATGATTTATCTTGCTTACCAGAGGCATTGAGAACCAGTCAGCCAGGGACAAATCCTTGCAGATTTCAAGGGGGTGGGGGCTGGGTGGTCACCGCATGTTAGAGTCAGAGACAGGCTCGTTTCTGCTGGATCTCAGAGCAGTAGAGTGAAGATTTCTCCCTATGGTTTGGGGAAGCTGTGAACATTGTCAGTTGATGTCCCACTCTTGCCTCATGATTCTCTAGAGAAGCCCTGCTTCGGGGACTGGCCCTGGAGACCCCAGAAAGCTATGGGAAGAATCACCAGCTGCCTTTGGCACTTGCCACTTTCTCTCTGATTTGGCTTCTCCAAAGACAAAAGACTTTCCTGCTCTTTTCCTGAGTGTTTCACAGCACTGATCCATAGACTAATATAACTCAGGGGTTCTCTTCTGATATCAGTAGAGGGTCCAACTCCACGTGCGTAACTAACTCTTGGACAAACTGCTCAAATCCCATGGAAGGGGAACTGCACAGTGAGTGCACTCAGACAGTCTGAACCTGAGAGTGAGTGAGACTTAAGCACTGAACTCTGCTCAGAGGATCTGGGATTCAGCTGGTACCTACATTTTGCCCAAATGCCCACTGCTTGTACTGCAAAAATTGCTCACAATATGACGAATGTCTCCCTGAGCTTGTGACATAGAAATTCTAGCACATTAGGAAGGATCTGAGGCATTATATAGGAATTCCCAGGCTGGAGCATTGCAGTAGTCTAAAAAGGAGTTACATGTCAGGAACCTTTCCTAGAGGGAATGGCAGGAAAACAGACCACCTGTAAAAAGTGTGTGTATTAACCATGCCTTTTATTTTCTGGTGCTTTGACCTCTTGGGGCCTTGCTGACCCAGGAGGGACTGCCCTTCCCCAGGTTAGCTAATTTCTAGAGATAGCAAACAACTCTCCTGTGAGTTCATATTCAAAGCAAACAATTGAGCCCATAACCTCATTTACCTCCTTTATTGGGGTCCCACACTCAGGAGACCCCACTCTCCACCTGCCATAATCATCACAAGGCCAGGTACCAGATATTTAGGACAGCCCCTATGCCCCTGAGCCTGCTGAAATTACTCAGACTAGTTAGTCCCGCACCTGTTTACTCTGCCTCACCTGTTCCTTCCTATGGAAACCACAATAAAGGCTCTTGCCCACCCCCCTCCAACTCCCTGTGCCCCCTGAATGACCCAAGTGCTTCCCTGTGTGACCTCCCATGGCATGGCATGGCCTGCCTCTTTATTTTGAGATCTGTGAGTATAACAAACTATCTTCAGTGGCAGCCATCTCCTGGGCTATTGGCCTTGACATACTAAATATTAATAAAATCCATATTTTAAAACAGTGTGTGGTGATCGGGGGAGTGATAGCTAGACCATCCAGGAGCAGAGGCAAAGCCTACCTGTTGTGAAGTCTAAGGAATGTTCTAAACGGTATGCACTTTTAGGGAATGTGTGTGGTTTACTTCTCTATATCTCTAGTGCCGGGAACAGAGCCTGGAACAGTGTTGCTCAATGTTTGTTGAAGAATGAGATGATGGTGGTGAGGGTGGGATGTTAATTTCAGTTCTTCTGACCCTCTTCGTAGGCTCCCCCATCCCAGCACACATTGGAGAAGTTGGGGTAGGGGAGACATCCTATAGATAGAGAAGACCCAGGTGAGGGGCTAGTAACATCAAAGACACAAGCACAGAGAGACACATAGACTATCTTTACTATTTGAGAAACAGAGGGTCACAGGCAGAGGGGACTGGAGTTGAGAAGTCATGATTTGAATAAGAGGGGTGGAGGCTTTCTGGTTGGGGCCATGTTTTTATTGCTTACATGATCCCCAGGCTGAGATCTCTACCTCCTTTACCTAGATTAGGTGGCAGCAGCTGGTCCACCCTACAGGATTGCAGTGGCAGTGCCGATGGCATGTGGCTTTCCCCTTGGCCATCCCAGGAGCCACAAGCGTAGCCACGTGAGCATCTGGTGACAATGTACCCTGCATGGCATCGGGTGGGGGAGAGAAAACCAGAGGCTTTAGATTTTTTTCTTTTTTAATTTTTACTGGAGTATAGTTGCTTTACCATGTTGTGTTAGTTTCTACTGTACAGCAAAGTGAATCAGCTATATGTATATATATATATATATATATATATATATATATATATATATATATCCCCTCTTTTTTGGATTTCCTTCCCATTTAGGTCACCACAGAGCACTGAGTAGAGTTCCCTGTGCTATACAGTAGGTTCTCATTTGTTATCTGTTTTATACAAAGTATCACTAGTGTATGTATGTTAATCCCAATCTCCCAATTCATCCCACCCTCCCATTTCCCACTTGGTATCCATACTTTTGTTCTTCACGTCTGTGTCTCTATTTCTGCTTTGTAAATAAGATCGTCTATACCAATTTTTTTCAGATTCCACATATATGCATTAATATACAATATTTGTTTTTCTCTTTCTGACTTACTTCACTCTGTATTTGTAGAGACATGGATGGACCTAGAGATTGTCATACAGAGGCCTTAGATTTTGAGTGAAGTCCTCTTCCCAATTATTCTTTATCTCCTTCCTTCTGGAAGCGGGGAAGTAGTTAGGGACAACCTGCTTTACGGTGATGAATTGACAGCCTGAATCCAGGTTCATGAGAATGCGTATGGGGTGAGCAAGCGCCTTCATCCTCATATGACTACTTACGTGAGGTACAAGAGGACAGATAACTTTCATTAGTGATGCTGGTTGGGAGATCTGGTATAACCTGAGAGCTGACACTCTGTGGGAGGCATGAAGAGCTAAGACAGGGGCCAAAGTGGCCAGCCCTCTTCCCCAAATCCTGTATCGCCTTTCTGTTCAGACAAAGGAGCCACTCTGTCCTGAATCAGGTCACTAAATAGCTGTGTGCTGTTGGGCAAATTATATAACTTTCCTAAGCCCCAGCTTCCGCTTCTGTAAAATGGAAAAGACAGTGCTTACTTCATAGACTTGTACTGAGGAGTTAATAAAATAATAATAGAACGCCTAACAGGGCTTAGCACACAGTAAATGCTCAACAGTGTCAGTTATATTCTTCACCACTGTATCAGCAGCAGCTCTAAGAACCCGTGAGCATAGAGAGGGCAGGGACTTTGGGATGAATCTTCCAGTTAGAGGTTGCCATCTGGAGATGGTTGGGAAATGGGGTGGGGTCTAGTAGCAGGATTGAGCATGAAGGATATAAGTGCCCCCCCCCATCAACCCCTCCAATATCAGCTATCCAGGGCACTGAGAGATGCCTTATTTTTCCATCCATAGCAAAATCTAAGGAGCACTGAGCAACCCCTAAGGGCATCAGCTGGAGAAGGGGGAAGAGAAAAAGGAAGTGATAAGTGGGCTCATCCTATAGGAAGGCAGCGTCCTGTGGGCAAGGGAGAAATGGAGAGAAGATGAAAAACAATTCATGGGTCCAGAGGGGAGGGAAAGAAGAGAAAGAAGGAATAGGTGCTCGTGGGAGGAGAGAAAGGGAAGCAGCAGTGCTGGGGAGGCCTGGGTCCTTTTGCAGCCCTCCTGAGAGGCGGGGATATCAAGGAAGATAGCTATGCCTCAGACTCCCCCAGCCAGGTCTGTGAAAGGGCTGTCTAGGCAGAGGTTGGAGGGGCAGGGACGTTTCATACCCTAGTGGCTTGTTGTGAGGGCTTTTCCTCCCCTCCAACAACAAACATGGCAGAACTTGGGATCTAAGGTAGTTGGGAGGTTCACGCTTTGAGAAAAAGCTTGAAACAATCTCCAGTGTGTGTCTGGAATGGTAGCAGCTGCCTTTGCTCTGGTTCTCTGCCTAGGGAAATCTCCCCACCTTTCTCTCTCTCCCCTCTCCTTTCTTTTTGGCAGCTCTACAAGCCTGGCAGCTACCTTGCCAAGAATTGCCAAGTTTGTTAACATCTTTCATTACAGCTCTTTTGTTCATTCCTTCAACAGGGAGAGGTAGGAACGGTGTGGTCTCAGGGTCCTGGTGCCAATCTGCTCAGATATCAGTACGTTGCCCTTGGCTAATTCTGTCTGCAGGAAAGTAATAAAGTCCCAGCTGGAAGAGGCTTAGAATTAGAATGGAGGCTCCATGAAGGCAGAAATCTTTGTCTGTTTTCGCCACCAATGTATGCCAGTACCTGTCACACAGCAGAACTCAATAAGTATCTGTTAAATGAACACATAAGAACATTGGGTACTTACTTATGAAGAAATGAGGTTTTGATGATTCTAGAGTTTTTTCAGTGGCTGAATAATGTGATTACAGCCTCAGATTCTTTCCCTCCTTCTGCTTCACAATTGTTGCAATTTTCCCTCAAAGGTCACATGACTGACTAGCTCCAGGGTCACAGCGCCAGACCTCACATCCTCGCACCACGACCAAAGCAACAAGGATCATGGATAATTTTGAATCTCTGGTTTTTTTTTAATTCAGGAAGGAAACTCTTTTCCAGAAGGCCCAAGCAGAGTTCTCCTTTGTTTTCTCAGCCTGATTTGGGTCACAGGCCACAACTCCACCCATGTAAGGGTGTGTAAGAAAGAGAATATTTGGCTAAGAGGAGCAGGAGCTCCACTATTGGCTTAAACAATAATTATTTTTGGGGACTGCACACATGACCACCCAGAATGAAATCAAGATGCAGTTAACACTGAGAAAGGGGAAACTGGCCACTAAGTGTGCAATGAACTATATCAGCCAGAGCTACAAAATCCAACTTCTGCGTCTGCTGTTGCCAATCCCTCTGGCCTCCATCTTCACTTTTTGGCCCTTTTCTTTCAAAGAGGTGTCTTCTGATGTACAGCTACTTCTCCTACAGGGAACTTGAAAATGGGATCCATGGACTAGTTAAAACAACATCTGTCCCTCAGTCACCAAGGTTGAGGTGAAGGAAGAGGAATGGAAACCAAGAGAAGGAGCTGACTCAGACTTGGACTTGGTAGTAGACGAATCCATTTGTTCATTATAGCACTTCCATGGACCAGGCACTATTCTAAGCACTCGATATGCAAATTAAATAAGCTCTCTTCTTTCCTGGATCACATGTTCCATGAGGGGAGATAACTAATATATTAACAGATAAATACATACTATGATGTCAGAACTGAGAAGCATTATGGGAAAACAAAACAAAACAAAACAAAACAGGACAAGAGGCAGAGCCCGCTGGGAAGACATCTCTGAAAAATATTAAGAATTGACCTTGTGTCTCTCTGGGGGACACAGAGTAGGAAGGCCATGAGGTGGGAGGGTGGTTAAAACTCACAGGAACACCAAGAATGCAGATGTGGCCTGGGCAAAGTGAGCAAGGATCAGAAATGAGGTTGGAGCTATAATCAGTGAGTAGATGCAGGGTTTTCTTGGCCATGATAAATACTTGGGATTTTATTTTACATGTAATCAGAAGTCATTAGAATATGTACTTTGAACAGGAAAGTGACATGATTTGTTTCATATTTTTAAAGACTCACTATAGTTACCACAAATAAGAGTATTAAGTTATTACAATGATTAATAGTACCCCACTGAACAAAGCAATTATAACAAATTTTGATAAGTAATTAATAAACACAAATGGAACCTTTTGGAAAAGTATTTCTTAAATGAGAGAGATGGAGCTGCTCTTTTTCCCAAGTAGTTTAAATACCCATGAATGAATAATCCTAGAAAGAGATAAATTTAGAACCAATTATTTTCCTAGTTTTTCTTCTCATAGTTATAAACTTTGAGATACCTACTTCTCATAGTTAAGCAGACAGGAAGGGAAAACTTTTATTGTAGTAATGTTATTCAATTTGTTTTACTTCCCTTTGAGTTATTTGTTAAAAATCACACTGTAATTTATTATAAAAATTGTTTTTTTTTTAAAAATAATTAATTAATTTATTTATTTTTGGCTGTGTTGGGTCTTCGTTGCTATGCATGGGCTTTCTCTAGTTGAGGCAAGTGGGGGCCACTCTTCATCACGGTGCGCGGGCCTCTCACTGTCGCGGCCTCTCTTGTTGCGGAGCACAGGCTCCAGACGCGCAGGCTCAGTAGTTGTGGCTCACGGGCCTAGTTGCTCCGCGGCATGTGGGATCTTCCCAGACCAGGGCTCGAACCCGTGTCCCCTGCATTAGCAGGCAGATTCTCAACCACTGCGCCACCAGGGAAGCCCTAAAATTGTTTTTGATGGTCTATCAGTTGATAACTGGATTTTGCCCTCCTTCAACATTATATCATGAACCAGAAGCTTCTCAACTTATAAAGGACTTGTTACCCAGTCACTGGATCACTCAACATTGGTGCCAATATTTTGAATCCTCCCCTTGGCATTCTGCAAATGTTTACACCCCAGGGCGATGAACCAAGGTAAGGTTCAATGACAGGGAAGGGCTGGGTTTCTCTTTTGTTCCAGGGGAGAAAACAATGGCGAATTGGCACGTTGATCAAAAAGATCTCTGGCACGTAAGTCTAGGAAAGAGTACACATGCAAGCCAAAAATCTAGAAATTTATTCTTTTCTTTTTCCCTTTTTAAAAAATTGAAGTATAGTTGAAGTATATATATATACATATATATATATATATATTCTTTTTCAGATTCTTTTCCCATACACATAATTACAGATTATTGAGTAGAGTTCCCTGTGCTATACAGTGAGTCCTTGTTGATTATCTATTTTATATATAGTAGTGTGTATACGTTAATCCCAAACTCCTAATTTATCCCTCCCCCAGACCCTGCTTTCTGTTTGGTAAGCATAAGTTTGTTTTCTATGTCTGCATGTCTGTTTCTGTTTTGTAAATATGTTCATTTGTATCATTTTTTTAGATTCCACATATAAGCGATCTCATAAGATATTTGTCTTTCTCTGTCTGCCTTACTTCACTTAGTATGATAATCTCTAGGTCCATACATGTTATTGCAAATGGCATTATTTCATTCTTTTTTTATGGCTGAGTAATACTCCGTTGTATATATGTAGAAGTTGATTCTTTCAAATCTGCTCTTGCCTGCCTACTTGTTGGAAAGTCTGTCTGGCCACCATTCTAGTTGGTGGGCTTCATAAGGACATGTGTGTTATTTCATCTCTCTGTACCTCCTGTCCAAGCAAAGTGTTTGGCATAGAGTCATTATCTTTTTGTTAAATACTGAGGGACCTAGGGGCTGGAGTGTCTATCTCAGTTTGTCCCATTCTGCACATATTTTTCCTAATCTTTCCTGAGATGGCATAACTGGAATGTGGGAAACATTTTCTGGCTAGAGGAGTCCCAGGCCATGGATGATAATATCAAAAATATAAACACAGAAAAATGCAAAAATTGTTTTTGTTACCCAAGAAGCAGAGTTGTGAACAAATGAAAGGGACAGTTTGAGTCAGGTTTCCTATTTGGGATCATGGTTTCATTACAGTCACAATTAGGTTTTCATTCTCCTCCCTCTCAGGTCAGGCGGCAGCAGCAGGCAGTGGTCCAATCTACTGGGTTGCACTGGTAGTGGCATGTAGTTTCCCCCTCCCCCCGACATCCCAGGAGCCACAGCCATAGCCACAAGCACAGCCAGTGACAACCGACCCTGCATGAGCACATGAGACATAGACATCAGATCCCTTTGGTTTTGAGATGGACGAGGTCCACTCATAATCACCTTTCATCCATATGCACCCCAGAGGTAGATCTAGGTTTTGTGGGGTCTAAAATGAATTCAATTTTGAAGGTCCTCTTTAAGAAAAAAAATACAAAAACCACTAAAACAAATTTAGACATAGGGCCATGGAAGAGACCAGTGAAAGTGAGGGGCCTGGGCATTTCCATTTTCTCAGGGACATGATAAGTTTAACTCTGTGCTGTCCCTTAACAACCAACACAGGAGAACAGGGAAAGGGAGATGAAGGACAGGGGGAGTGATAGTGGCATGACCGTAACAGGACTACTGAAGAGAGGAAGGGCTGGTATATGCAGCCATGAAAGGAAGGTGGGAAGGGAAGAGGCAGAAGCCCAGAATCGCCCAGTAGAATCCTTAAAGGAAATGAGAATGGGAAGGGATCTCTGGGAACCAAGAATTATGACTCAGCCCCAGGATAATACAACTGTGAGATGGGGGGAGGTGTAGGTGCTGGGAGATGGACAGGGGAGGGCATGGAGCATCGTACCTGCCATTCTTCCCCATAGTTACTCACCTGCAGGGCAGAAAGACAGTTTGCCTGAGTTCACGACACTGAAACATGAGATCCTCTTTGCTGGGGCAGAGGGATTGAGCTATGAGTAGGAGAGAAGAAGGCATATTACCAATAATCTCTGTCTCTCATAATCCCCTTTGAAATTCGCTTCTACCTCAGCAGTGTAACTGTGTCCATAATCAAGCTACTCACTAACTTTTAAGGTTTATGATCCGGGTTACTCTCCCATCCTCTCCCCCGATCGCCCGACCCCAGTCAGTTATCTAGACCAGTGAGAGCATCCTTTATCTTTTTATCCACAATGGCGTCTAAGGAGCACTGAGCACTCCCTGGGATTGTCATCTGGAGGAGGAGGAGGAGGATGAGAAGGAAGCAAAAGTTCCGCTTCATTTTGTAGGAAGGCAACGTCCTGGGTTCTGGAAGGAAAGATGGAAAGAAAATGAGATCTCAGAGTTCCAGTGTGGTTGGGAAGGAAGGAAGAAGAGAACATGGAGTCTCCAGAGAGGACAGATGGAGGAATGTCAGTGTCAGGATGGAGGAGCCTGGAGCTCTCTAAGCAGTTTGGAGAATCCGGGACCACAGCTGCAGGGCAGACTCACTCACCGAAAAAGTCAGAAAAGTTCTGCAAAGACAGGTCAGGCAAGGATGTTTTATACCCCGTGATATTGACCTGGGCACCCCTTAACACACAAGCCTGCACCCACGTACAAACACACTTCCTGGTAAATTTTCAAAGAACTCCTGCTGGGGCGTGGCACACAAATGTGATAAACTTCAGTGTGCCCAAGAAAAGCAATAACTGCCTTTATGTTGGTTCTCTGCCAAATAGAGTCCTCCTGCCTTTCTGTTCTTCCCTTTCCTTTCTTCTTGACAACCTGATAAGGCCAGCATCTGGGCCTTTTGTTGTGCAGCCCACATTAGAGGTCTCTTGTTTGATCCTTCTTTGGGAAGAGGTAACTTTATGTTGAGTGAGGGCCTTACTTGTCACCTGTTTAGACATCATTTTATTGTCCTTGGCTAATCCCATCTGTAGGAAAGTAAGAGAAAACCTGCTTAATGCTGGTTTATAAACAAAGAAGTTTATTATTTACTTAACCAGAAACATGGTGCTTGATTCCAGGGTTCTTTTGGAAGCTCAGCAGACTCATCACCAGCCTGATCTTTTCCTCTTTTTCTCTACCGTCCTCAGTTCATTGGCTCTTTCATCCCTGATCTTCTCATGGTCATAAGGTGGCAGGCATCACGTATTTAACCAAGACCCTGAGAAGGAAGGAAGGATTAGGGTTAGGCCATTCTCTTTAGAGGCTTTGCATTTTCATTTTAGAAGTAAGATTTTCACCTAGAAGATCAACCAGATTTCCCCTTGCACTTCATTGTTCAGTTCTGGGTCACCTGACCTCCCTTCCCACCACGTGTGGCTGTGAAATTGAATAGGGCTCCACAATCTCTTATCCAAGATCGCTGGACCAAGATGTGTTTCAGAACTCAAAATTTTTCAGGTTTTAGAAGGTAAGAGAGTGCAAATTCTGTAGATTACGCTATACGTATTACCAAGGAGGTCTGGGGCAACATCCTCTAATGAAACAAATTAATATGTCTGCTGCAATCATGTGTGAATATTCACAAAACTTGGGGTAAAGACCATAAATAGCCTGACACCAGGCCATATCAGGTTTTGCTACCAAATGAGTTATTCTCAAACTTAGGAAAACATTTTTAGGCTTTTAGAGCCTTTTGGATTTTAGAAGAGTGAGTAAAGGATTGAGGACTCTTCTATGGCCAGGAGTGGTAGGAGTGCTATGATTCATCCTCCAGGACGGGGCACGTGGTCACCATGATTGAATCCTGTGATTCAAGAACAAGATGAAGAAGGAGAGAATGGCTGTTGGATGACCACTGGTGGAGGCAGTCAGGTGGAGAAGCCTGGCTCTGCTTCCGCTGGGCCAGCCTCACCACCTCTTCCCTCGAGATGCCCTCCAGTGAACAGCTATTTCTTCTTATCTCTCTCTCAGGCAGCTTTGAGAATGGGGCTCAGTGATGGCAGCAAAAGGCAAGGATGCTTCCTTATTACCAGATAGGAGTTTGAGGAAAGGAAAGAGTGACAGAGAGCAAGAAAGAGCACAGGCTTAGATTTGGTGTAGAAGTTGGGTAGATTAATTCATGTGTTACTTCAGGGACTATTTATAGAGCTTCTCTGTATCAACTCTAGCTCTGGTGACTCAGCAGTGGGCAATGTAGACAATGTCTTTATCCTCTTGAGACGACTTTCTAATATGGGAGCTAAATATGTAATATGTCAGATGTTGGAAAATGCCTTGAAGAAAGAGAAATCAACTTCAACCAGTCTCAAAAGATGAATCCTATATAGATCTTGATTCAAACAAAAAACTCATTAAAAAATTAGAGGGCTAGGGAAATATGAGTATTGACTGAATATTTGCTGATATTTATGAATTGTTATTTTAGGTATCATAATGATATTGTGATCATTTTAAGTGGTTTGACCTTTTAGGGATGCACACTGACATATTTACAGAAGAAATCGCATGATGTCAGGGATTCACTTCAAAATAATCTATAGGGAAGGAGAAACCTGTGGATATAAATGAATAAGCTTAGGCATGCATTGATTAGTATTGAAGTTGGGTATTGATATTATTCTATTTCTGAATATGCTTGAAATTTTCTATGATAAAAAAACTAAAAAAGCAAAAAAAAAAGAGAAAAGAAAAGAAATCAAAACAAGGCTGTTGAGTGTGCCTCTGTGCTGTGCTGTTGTACATAATATAGTGCATTCAGGGAAGGCATCTCAGGAAAGGTAACATGTGAACAATGACCTGCAGAAGCATGGGTGAGCCATAGGAGAAGCTGGGATGAATGTTCCAGGCTGAGGGTCCAGCTGGAGCCCAAGGCAGGGAAATGGCTGTTGTGCTGAAGCAATAGTAACAAAGACAGTGTGGCTGGAGAGAATGAAGTGAGAAAAGGAAAGAGATGTCAGGTAAGAGTCTAAAACACAGCCAGGGCCAGATCATACAGCACTTGTGAGCGAACGTTAGGGCTCTGGGTTTCACTGTAAATTTGACAGGAAATTACTGGAGTGTTTTGCTCAAGGGAGTGACTTGAGATGATTTATGTTTTATAAAGCTTTCAAAGGCCACTCTTATGGAATAGAGATCGGAGGGAAAACAGGTAAACAAGGAGACCAGGCAGCAGGCTTTTGTAGAGTTCCAGGTCTCAGATGGTAGTCGGGGAAGGAGTGAGAATTGGATGGCTTTGGGTTATATAGAGAAGGTTGAGCCTCTTTAGGGTTTCCTGATGGACTGGGTGTGGGGAATAGGAGAAAGAGAGTTGTGAAAGATCAAGGTTATGTTCTGCAAGACTTGTTGAAGAGTGATGCCACTCACTAAAATGAGGACCCCTGGGGAAGAGTAGGTATGGCAAAAACATTCAATCGAATTTGATCATGATCAATTTAATATGCCTATTAGACACCCCGGTGAAGCTCTGGCACAAGGATCTGGGAATACTAGTCTGAAGTTCAGGGAAAAGGTGAGAGTCAGAGATACAAATTTGACAGTAATCAGTCCACAGGTGACATAATAGCATACATAATCTAATAAAAGAAGAGAAATCAGAATTTTTTTGAGAGAATTGGTAAAGAAAGCAATAGACTGAGAAGCAGATGCCCAGAACATTGGTTTAAAGATATGAATTGAATTGCATTGACTAGTGGGTTTGTTGGGAATGACAGGAAAAGAAAAGAGAACCCAGGATCACTAGGGTGCCCTTGGGTTAAGATGTTGTTAAAATGAGCCTTAACAACAGGGAGAGTGACCACCCCCTCTGGGCAACGCTTGTGGTCATTGGCATGCCTAGTGCATTTGACACCCAGAGGGAATTAGTAATTTTTTATTCCATTCATTTATTTTGAAGTTTCTTAAAGAATCTCTTTTAAAAGGTTAAGAAATATTTATGGATAGTCACAGAATTCATGTCTTTAACATTCAAATATGGGTCAGAATTTCCTGAAGGCTATTTGGGGCAATTTACTTCACTGTGCCTTAGTTTATTCTTCTGTATTTTTCTGACCTCTGGGTCCTCGCCAATATCTGTAAGTCCATATTTGTGTACTAATCATAGATAGGGTAATATACTTAATATTACTTAAAACAAAATACTAACCATATTACCAAATACAGGGTAATCTATTTATGTCTATTATATAAAAATCTAACATATTAGAGATATAGGATACTTTTCATTGCAAAAGATTCTTGGCTATTCAAGGTATTCACACATAAGACTATACATGAATAGTGCCCTTAAAATGGAAACAAATGTATAAAATTTATGGACAACAGAATCTGAGCTTGGAAGGAGCTCTTAGGTGTCAGGTGTCTTGAATTCCTTCTGATGCGCTACAGTCAACTAGGTCTTTGTATGCAAATCATTTAATCGCTTATGTATAAAACAGAAGACTGAATTAGGATCACTGGGCTTCTTTTCTGTTCACATACTCTAAATGAAATTTGGAAAATTATGTATTGCCTTATACCTTTTGAATTGACATTCAGAACTCTAATTCATAAGTTTAGATAGTGGCAAAATGTTTGATTTCTGGCATATTACCAGTTTAAAATAAAACACTTATTAAATTTTTACAATGAAATCTATATATCATAGAAATTTGATATCTACCACCCATTTTTAAAAATGCAGAAGTGAAGCTTGTATTAACACAGTATGATTCCACTTATGCAGGCTAAGTAGAGTGGTCAAATTCACAGAGACAGAAAGTAGAAGAGTAGTGACAGGGGCTGGCAGGAGGGGGAGATTAGGAATTGTTTAATGGGTATAGAGTTTCAGTTTGTAAGCTAAAGAGTCCTGGAGATTGGTTGCATGGCGGTGTGAATGTACTTAACACTACTGAACTGTACACTTGAAAATGGTTAAGGTGGTAAATTTTACGTTACATGTATTTTACCACAAAGTTTTAAAAATTAAAAATAGATTTTAATATGTGAAGCTTGTATTTAATAGTCAAAAATTTTACATTACTATTGGAAATTTATATTTCCATTCCCTTCCTCTACAGAACTTTTTTTAAGACTTAACAGTAATTGGATGAAATTCATAACTTAGTCTAGATTTTTTTTTTCTTGAAGTAATATTGGTCTATAACATTATGTAAGTTTCATGTGTATGACTTTACAATTCGACTTCTGAACACACTACAGCATGATCACTACCAAAAGTCTAGTTTTCATTCGTCAATGTATAGTTGACCCCTTCACCCATTTCACCCTCCCCCCACCATCCTTCCCCAGAGGGGATCATTCTTTAACACTCACATCCTTTATATAACAAAATTATTTCCAGTAATAATTATGTAAGCATCAGTAATAATCATTATTTCTTGATCCATTCTACAGTTTAAAACAACAAAAAAAAAAACCCTATTAAAAAGAGCAAATGTCAGTTTTAAAGATACTGTTTAAATTCAGTATAATATTTTTGTGTGAACTAAAATTTGCACTTACCAAACAAAAATATTATACCTCTCAGTTTGCACTCTCTGAATTTATTTTAAATTCAATTAAACTCAACATAATCATATAGAATGACCAAATTGATATAATTCAAGTTCTGTTAATTTGTCTTAACAATCACCAGGCTATCATCGCTTATTTAGATTCTACTGTTTGACTGCAGGAACGCATAGCAGGATAGGAATTGTAGACACACAAGCAAACTTGAATGTTTTTTTTAATTGTTACAAACTGACTTTAAAAACGAAGGCATATAGCTGAGGCCAAGTACAGGGGGCCCAACTGTATAACTAGAAGTAGTCTGAATTAACTTCCATGTAGAATACAATGCTTGTTAAAAGATAAGTAATAAAAATGTGCTAATTTGAAACTTACATAAAACTTTTTTGAGCTTATTAAAACTCAACAACAAGACTAACAAATAATGTTTTGGAGGAGGAGTATTTTATCATTGACATTATTTAGAATTGCCTGTATATGGTGATAATAGAAATTGAATTGACTTTTACTCAGATTTATTATTGCTTTTAAATTCTCTATAGACAATACATCCTGCTTCTTGCCTGCACCTCTACCTTTGGTAGTCACTGCATATAGTATAAAGACATTGCCTGCAATCAGTCACTGCAAGTAGAGATTCCACCTCAGCATTCCTGGAAAATATTCAGAAGGTCCTACACAGAGAAGGTAGAAGAAAGTTTTTTGTTCCTGCAAAATCCATAGACAAACTAAGGGGAGTCTTTTAATATTTTTCTCTCCTTAGAGCTACCCTCTTCCTAAGAGTGCACTCGTTTCGCAATGACCCAAAGGTGGAGGTATATTTTTAATATGTCTTATCTCCTCTCCCCATCTAATTTCCACTGATTATTTACATAAAATAAAGTAAAATAAAATGCAAAGTAAAGTTTGAATAGTTGTAGCATAGGACAGAGGTTGCAAAGAGTGGGGGCATAAATCTGAGTAAAAGTAACTGGGCAATTGGGAAAAGTAAAGAAAGGTAGGAAAGATGGGTCTGGGACAGGGTCATCTATTACAGGTTAAGCTAAGGCACAGCACTGATTTCCTACGACTTCCCTTGCACAAGGGAGCAGGGAAGTGTGGAATGTAGAACCCTAAAGGGACACAAAATAATCCATTGTGTTATAAGAAGTAAATAACAGAGCTTCTATATTTATTTATTTATTCTCATTCTTTAACATTGTCTGTTTTATATATGTTTTAGAGTAAACATAATATCTTGCTACATGTTTATAGTTTTAAAATTTCATTTAAATGTGTGCTTAATTTTAAAAAACTTATGTATCTGAAAAAATAATAGGAGACCAAGAAAACCAAGAGCCACAGGAAGTTTGCAGGTCTCTCAAGCCCAAGTTTCAGCTCTGTTTTTGGCTACAGTTGGAGAGCTCTCTGATGAGGCTTTAAGTGCTGCTATTTCATCTTGTGAATTCATATACGTTAGATACTACATGAGAAATCAGTCAAGTCTACATTAGAGGTAAAAACTTAGATGCAGATAAAAACTGAGAGGCTGACCCACCCTAAATAGAGATTAGTCATGGAATTGCTTGGAGATAGGGCAAAATATCCCTCAAAAATGGTCTTGGATTCTGCTCAACGGTTGCAGAGGTACCTGATTAAGACTGCAGAATTCTGCATCATTAAACAGGGGGAAAAATTGGTTCTGTGAAACTTGATGAGTTGATGCTTTCAATTAGCTGCGAAACCATAAAGCCTCTCTACTCATCAAAGTTCCAATCAGGTGCAAGTTGGCTCTAAGAAGAGAATTTGCATTCTGGTGGCCAAAAACAGTATCCTAAAATGGTTGGATGAATTGATTTGTCCAAAGCTGTTGTACCTTTGGATTCCAGAAACGTCTAATAAAGACAACAGTATGTTCTTGGCATTATCTATTGTCAAGTTAATTGTGGTAATGCTTGGCTAACAGATTCAGCTGTGGCCAGAGATAGAGATACTGAGTGGAGAATTACAGAGAGGGTCACTGGGGTGGGAATAATGAAAGAAGAGGGTCTAGAGAAGAGAATAGAGAAGAGGAAATCAAGCATGGTAGAGGCTAGAGGAGGTACAGGCACATGGATTTCCTGGAAGTAGACAGCATTTCTTGGAGTCATTTAAAGGTGACATAGGTCAAGTCTGCATGGTCAGATTCACTCTGGGACCATGTGCTGTGGCAGCCATCCTAGCTCAGTGCTCTCTTCCCCACTTGTTTTTCTGTCTTTCTGTCTCTGTGGGCTGCCAAAGGAGAAGCAATGGAGGACTCCAGGGCTCTGATTCAGGAAGGGGATGTGTCCCAGGAGAGATGGACAAGAGCGCTCATAAAAGACAAGAGACCTGTGGAAACTGCCCCCTGCCAGAGAGGAGGCAGTAGAAGGTAGTGGGCTGTCAAAAGGTCTTTCGTAGGATCACTCCTGCCATATTCCTAGGAGTGGATGCCTACCCATTTGACTCTCCAACTGATGCTTTTTTGATAGAGCATCTGATTGTCTGCCAGTAAAATGGGGGTTCGAGTGAGGGGAGATTCACCATAACTCAGGCAGTTTAGGAGCCATGTGCCCTTTAATTCTTTAAAGTTGTAAAAGGAGATCAGTACTGGTCAGGGACAAACTGAGAGGTCTGAGCGTGTCCATGTATCTCTATTTCTCTATTTCTAGTGATATGTACATAGAGATAGACAAAATCTAACACAAAATTGATTCACATGCATTTTAATGACATAATTATTATTGTGCTGCATGGTAACTGGTCATATATGACAAGCAGCTGACATAGATGATTAATAAATATGGCTTTCCAGAGCCTAATCAGGTTTCTGGTTTTGCTTTCTACATATTTGGCCACCTATAATAAACAACCATGTTGATTGCATTTTCTGATACCAGGTTCTGTCTGATTCCTATCATAATCATTGGATTAAATCTAACTGGTAAATCATCTTCATGTACCCAGGAATAGAACATGGGATGGAGAAACATCTGGAGAGTTTTTGACTCAGTCTACTCTTGAGATTCCTGGAATGCTGAGCTGGGTCACTGGTAGATGGGAACCAAATTTATAAAGGGGCCAAAAAGGTTACTGCGAGGAAAGGTAGAGTGCCTCCTACAATTCACTTTGAAGTTCAACCTCTTTAGAATGTTATATCTAGAATCATCCTTTTAGGACTGAGATGATTCTTTTGACTCAAAGTTTGAGAATTGAGATGGTTGTGATTGAGTTCTGCTAACACAAAAAGACACCAAGATCCCAAATGAGAGCCCATTAGGAAGGAGGAAGGAGTCTGGACCAGGTGACCTGGGCTCCAAACCAGAGATTAGAGGCTCACAATAGAAACTGGTTCTGGAAAAGCCTGTGGCTGAGCCTGGAATCCTCTTTGGTATTTATTGGTTGTGATATGATAACAAACAACTTGGGAGATTCTTGATTGGGGGTGCTGAGGTTTAAGATATGCTTCGAAACAAAGTCATGTTTCTGACTTGTTTATTCTTAGTAGTGAGACAAGCTTAATGTCACAAACCAGTTAAAGTATAACGATCTCACTGTAGACACATAGTAGGTCCATAGCCTAAATAATTAGACACCAGCAGGTGCCTCTTCCTTGCCAAGATGCATGACAACATACCTTTTGTCATATTTTTAAGGACAATCACTGAGTTTGGGTTGAAAAGTGTCAAACCTGCCATTCCCCAGATGCAGAAATGGGTGGTCCAGTCTCCCTGGTTCTCATACAGCATGTTCTTCTCATCTAGCACTACAGAGACATCCAGCCAACATTAACTTTTTAAACCTCCCTGATACATCTATGTTCATAAATTCTAGCTTTTTTTCCTGCCTCTCTCTGCCTTTTCTCTCGCGCAAATAACTTTTTCTTTCTCTTTCCCTCCCTCTCTCCACTTTCATTTTCTTTCCTTCCTTTTATCCTTCGTTTCTTCCTTCCTTCTTTCCTTTTTTTCTTTCCTTCTTCCTTCTTCTCTGCCTGACAAGACCTGGTATCTTTGACTAGTGAGCCATAGTTCTTGTTATCACTTTTAAACTGTCATGTTTATAGCTAACTACTTGTCTATAGGAAAAAGACAGGGCTTTCCATTAAGGACAGGGCTTTCCATTAAGATTTCTCCTCCATTTCCTCTCCTTGATATTTCTAGAGGGAGGGACAAGCAGTAGACTGGGTTGGTGAGGGAATGCAAATGGCTAATGAAAGTGAAGAAAATGTTTAACATTATTAATTCACAATGATATACAAATGGAAATTTCTGTGAACGTAAATTTTTACCTCTCAGATTCTCCAGGGTTAAGAAAAAGGGGAAAACAGGAATTCCTCATAGTATTCTTCTGCTGAGAACATAAAATTATTTATACATTTTTATGGGAGGTCACTTGGCAAAATATTTCAAAGTATGTACTTTTTTTGACCAAGAAATTCTACTTTATGGGCTTAATCTTAAAAAAAAAATCAGAGATATGTACAAAGATTTTTATTTTTAAAGTTCATTACATTATTATTTATAGTAGTAAAAATGTCCAAAATATTTAAATACATTAGTGCATGTTGAATACATGAGATACTAGGTACATTATGAGAAAATGTTTAGGACCTACTGTCACGTTATAAAAATCAGGGCACAAAACAGTATGCATTTTTTGACCTGATGTGAATATGTATAGAAAAATTCTGGGAGTGCATATACTGATCATACTAAAAGTCATTCTCTTGGGATGGTGGGATTAAGGGCGATTTTTAAATTTTCTTACTTATAATTATTGATGCATTCTACTTTTTCTGTAGTTATAACTTTTTAGTTTCTTACTATTTTAAAAGGTGTTTGTGGCAGATGGAGGTGAAGAGGGCTGCAACCAGCCCTCTGATTCCTGTGCATATGTCTCTTAGACTTTGCTGTGCCTCCCATCAAGAAGTGGAGTCTATTTCCCCACCTCCTAAATCTGATCTGACCCTGTGACCTGATTTGACCAGTGGATGTAGCAGAAATAATGCTGTACAACTTTTGAGGTTAGGCCATGAGAAGTCTTGAGGCTTCTATTTTTTTCCCTTGAAGAGCTGCCTTGAAACCACCATGGAAGGAAGCCAGTCTAGCCTACTGGAAGGTAAAAGGCCTCACAGAAGAGAATCAATGTCCCCCAGCCAACAACCAGGACCAGCTGCCAGACACCAGTGAAGGTATCAGGGACCTTCCAGGCCAGTCAGCTCTCCAGCTGAATGTGGCAAAATGAGTGAGCCCAGGTGAGTCCAGCAGAGGAAGCTTCCCATCAACCCCCAGAAGATGAGAAATAATAAATATTGTTGTTTCAAGCACCAATTGGAGTGTTAACTCAGAAAGAGATAATTGAAACAGCAACATAAACATTAATTTAAAAAAGGAAGTTGGGGACCTTCAAGACGGCAGAGGAGTAAGATGTAGAGATCACCTTCCTCCCCACAAATACATCAGAAATACATCTACATGTGGAACAACTCCTACAGAACACCTACTCAACACTGGCAGAAGACCTCAGACTTCCCAAAAGGCAAGAAAATCCCCATGTGCCTGGGTAGGGCAAAAGACAAAAGAAAAAACAGAGAGAAAAGAATAGGGACAGAACCTGCACCTCTGGGAGGGAACTGTGAAGGAGGAAAAGTTTCCACACACTAGGAAGCCCCTTCACTGGTGGAGACGGGGGGTGGTTGCGGGGAAGCTTCGGAGCCACGGAGGAAAGCGCAGCAACAGGGGCGCAGAGGGTAAAGTGGAGAGATTCCCACACAGAGGATAGGTGCCGACCAGCACTCACCAGCCTGAGAGGCTTGTCTGCTCACCCACCAGGGTGGGTGGGGGCTGGGAGCTGAGGCTCAGGCTTCAGAGGTCAGATCCCAGGGAGAGGACTGGGGTTGGCTCCGTGAACACAGCCTGAAGGGAGCTAGCGCGCCGCAGCTAGCTGGGAGAGAGTCCAGGAAAACGTCTGGAATTGCCTAAGAGGCAAGAGACAATTGTTTTGGGGTGCACGAGGAGAGGAGATTCAGAGCACCACCTAAACGAGCTCCAGAGATGGACACGAGCCACGGCTATCAGAGTGGACCCCAGAGACGGGCATGAGATGCTAACGCTGTTGCTGCAGCCACCAAGAAGCCTGTGTGTGAGCACAGGTCACTATCCACAGCCCTCACCCCCGGGAGCCTGTGCAGCCCACCACTGCCAGGGTCCTGTGATCCAGGGACAACTTCCCCAGGAAAACATATGGCATGCCTCAGGCTGTTGCAACATCATGGCAGCCTCTGCCGCCCGTGGGCTCACCCTGCATTCCAATTATAACTACAAAACCCCTCCCTCCTCCCAGCATGAGTGAGCAAGAGCTCCATAATCTGCCTCTGCTTTAACCCCCTCCTGTCTGGGCAGGGAACAGATGCCTGAGGTCGACCTACATGCAAAGGTGAGGCCAAAACCAAAGCTGAACCCCAGGAGCTGTGCAAACAAAGAAGAGAAAGGGAAATTTCACCGTGCAGCCTCAGGAGCAGCGGATTAAATCCCCACAGTCAACTTGATGTACCCCGCATCTGTGGAATACCTGAATAGACAACGAATCATCGCAAAATTGAAGCGGTAGACTTTGGGAACCACTGTAGACTTGGGGTTCACTGTCTGCAACTGATTTGTTTCTGATTTTTATGTTTATCTTAGTATAGTTTTTAGTACTTGTTATCATTGGTGGATTTGTTTATTGATTTGGTGGTTCTCTTCTTTTTTAAAAATTATTACTTTTTAATTTTTTTATTATAATATTTCTTTTTATTTGAATAATTTTTAAAATTATTATTATTTTCTTTCTTTTTTTGCCCTTTTCTTCTGAGCCGTGTGGCTGACAGGGTCTTGGTGCTTCATCCTGGTGTCAGGTCTGAGCCTCTGAGATAGGAAAGCTGAGTTCAGGACATTGGACCACCAGAGACCTCCCAGCCCCATGTAATATCAGTCAGCAAGAGCTCTCCCAGATCTCCATCTCAACATTAACACCCAGCTCCACGCAAGGGCCAGCAAGCTCCAGTGCTGGACGCCCCATGTCAAACAACTAGCAGGACAGGAACACAACCCCTCCCATTAGCAGAGAGGCTGCCTATAATCATAATAAGGTCACAGACACCCCAAAACAAACCAGCGGATGTGGTCCTGCCCACCAGAAAGACAACATCCAGCCCCACCCACCAGAACACAGGAACCAGTCCCCTCCACCAGGAAGCCTACACAAGCCACAGAATCAACCTCACCCACTGGGGGCAGACACCACAAACAATGAACCTGCAGCCTGCAAAAAGGAGACCCCAAACACAGTAAGTTAAATAAACTGAGAAGACAGAGAAATACAGCAGATGAAGGAGCAAGGTAAAAACCCACCAGACCAAACAAACGAAGAGGAAGTAGGCAGCCTACCTGAGAAAGAATTCAGAGCAATGATAGTAAAGATGATCCAAAATCTTGGAAATAGAATGGAGAAAATACAAGAAACATTTAACAAGGACCTAGAAGAACTAAAGAGCAAACAAACAATGACGAACAACACAATAAATGAAATTAAAAATTCTCTAGAAGGAATCAGTAGCAGAATAACTGAGGCAGAAGAACAGATAAGTGCCCTGGAAGATAAAATAGTGGAAATAACAACCACAGACAGAATAAAGAAAAAAGAATGAAAAGAATTGAGGACAGTCTCAGAGACCTCAGGGACAACATTAAACACACCAACATTCGAATTATAGGGGTCCCAGAAGAAAAGAAAAAGAAAGGGTCTGAGAAAATATTTGAAGAGATTATAGTTGAAAACTTCCCTAAGATGGGAAGGGAAATAGTCAATCAAGTCCAGGAAACACAGAGAGTCCCATACAGGATAAATGTAAGGAGAAACACGCCAAGACATATATTAATCAAACTATCAAAAATTAAATACGAATAAAAAATATTAAAAGTGGCAAGGGAAAAGGAACAAATAACATATAAGGGAATCCCCATAAGGTTAACCGCTGATCTTTCAGCAGAAACTTTGTAAGCCAGAAGGGAGTGGCATGACATATTTAAGTGATGAAAGGGAAAACCCTACAACCAAGATTACTCTACCCAGCAAGGATCTCATTCAGATTTGATGGAGAAATTAAAACCTTTACAGACAAAAAAAGGTTAGGAGAATTCAGCACCACCAAACCAGGTTTGCAACAAATGGTAAAAGAACTTCTCTAGGCAGGAAACACAAGAAAAGGAAAAGACCTACAAAAACAAACCCATAACAATTAAGAAAATGGTAATAGGACCATACATATCAATAATTTCCTTAAATGTAAATGGATTAAATGCTCCAACCAAAAGACATAGACTGGCTGAATGGATACAAAACAAGACCCATATATAGGCTGTGTCTAAGAGACCCACTTCAGACCTAGGGACACATACAGACCGAAAGTGAGGGGATGGAAAAAGGTATTCCATGCAAATGGAAATCAAAAGAAAGCTGGAGTAGCAATTTTCATATCAGACAAAATAGACTTTAAAATAAAGACTATTACAAGAGACAAAGAAGGACACTACATAAGGATCAAGTGTTCAATCCAAGAAGAAGATATAACAATTGTAATTATATATGCACACAAAATAGGAGCACCTCAATACATAAGGCAAATGCTAACAGCCATATAAAGCAAAATCGACAGTAACACAATCATAGTAGGGGACTTTAACACCCCACTTTCACCAATGGACAGATCATCCAAAATGAAAATAAATAAGGAAACACAAGCTTTAAATGATACATTAAACAAGATGGACTTAATTGATATTCATAGGACATTCCATCCAAAAACAACAGAATACACTATCTTCTCAAGTGCTCAAGGAACATTCTCCAGGATAGATCATATCTTGGGTCACAAATCAAGCATCAGAAAAATATAAGAAAATTGAAATTGTATCAAGTATCTTTTCCGACCACAACTCTATGAGACTGGATATCAATTACAGGAAAAAAATCTGCAAAAATACAAACACATAGAGGCTAAACAGTATGCTACTAAATAACCAATAGATCACTGAAGAAATCAAAGAGGAAATCAAAAAATACCTAGAAGCAAACGACAATGAAAACACGATGACCCAAAACCTATGGGATGCAGCAAAAGCAGTTCTAAGAGGGAAGTTTATAGCAACACAATCCTACCTCAAGAAAGAAGAAAAATCTCAAACAACCTAACCTTACATCTAAAGCAATTAGAGAAAGAAGAACAAAAAATATCCCAAAGTTAGCAGAAGGAAAGAAATCATAAAGATCAGATCAGAAATAAACGAAAAAGAAATGAAGGAAATAATAGCAAAGATCAATAAAACTAAAAGCTGGTTCTTTGAGAAGATAAAGAAAGTTGATAAACCATTAGTCAGACGCATCAAGAAAAGAAAGGGAGAAGACTCAAATCAACAGATTTATAAATGAAAAAGGAGAAGGAACAACTGACACTGCAGAAATACAAAGGATCATGAGAGATTACTACAAGCAACTATATGCCAATAAAAGGACAACCTGGAAGAAATGCACTAATTCTTACAAAAGCACAAATTTCTTATACTGAACCAGGAAGAAACAGAAAACATAAACAGCCCAATCACAAGCACTGAAATTGAGATTGTGGTTAAAAATCTTCCAGCAAACAAAAGCCCAGGACCAGATGGCTTCACAGACGATTTCTACCAAGCATTTAGAGAAGAGCTAACACCTATCCTTCTCAAACTCTTCCAAAATATAGCAGAGGGAGGAACACTCTCAAATGCATTCTATGAGACCACCATCACCCTGATACCAAAGCCAGACAAAGATGTCACAAAAAAAGAAAACTACAGGCCAATATCACTGATGAACATAGATGCAATAATCCTCAACAAAATATTAGCAAACAGACTGCAAAAGCACATTAAAAGGATCATACAACATGATCAAGTGGGGTTTATCCCAGGAATGCAAGGATTCTTCAATATATGCAAACTACTCAATGTGATAAACCATATTAATGAACTGAAGGATAAAAACCATATGATAATCTCAATAGATGCAGAAAAAGCTTTTGAGAAAATTCAACACCCACATATGAAAAAACAACTCTCCAGAAAGTAGGCATAGAGGGAACCTACCTCAAAATAATAAAGGCCATATATGACAAACCCACAGCCAACATCATTCTCAATGGTGAAAAATGAAACCATTTCCTCTAAGATCAGGAACAAGACAAGGTTGCCCACTCTCACCACTATTATTCAACATAGTTTTGGAAGTTTTAGCCACAGCAATCAGAGACGAAAAAGACACAAAAGGAATCCAAATCAGAAAAGAAGTAAAGCCGTCACTATTTGCAGATGACATGATACTATACATAGAGAATTCTAAAGATGCTACCAGAAAACCAGAGTTAATCAATGAATTTGGTAAAGTAGAAGGATATAAAGTTAATACACAGAAATCTTTTGCATTCCTATACACTAATGATGAAAAATCTGAAAGAGAAATTAAGGAAACACTCCCATTTAACACTGCAACAAAAAGAATTAAAATTTCTAGGAATAAACCTACCTTAGGAGACAAAAGACCTGTATGTAGAAAACTATAAGACACTGATGAGAGAAATTAAAGATGATACAAAGAGATGGAGAGTTATACCATGTTCTTGGATTGGAAGAATCAACATTGTGAAAATGACTATACTACCCAAAGCAATCTACAGAGTCAATGCAATCCCTATCAAACTACCAATGGCATTTTCCACAGAACTAGAACAAAAAATTTCACAATTTGTATGGAAACACAAAAGACCCCAAATAGCCAAAGTAATCTTGATAAAGAAAAACAGAGCTGGAGGAATCAGGCTCCCTAACTGCAGACTATACTACAAAGCTACAGTAATCAAGACAGTATGCCACTGGCATAAAAACAGAAATATAGATCAGTGGAACAGGATAGAAAGCCCAGATATAAACCCACCTACGTATGGTCACCTTATCTTTATAAAGGAGGCAAGACTATACAATGGAGAAAAGACAGCCTTCTCAGTAAGTGGTGCTGGGAAAACTGGACAGCTACATGTAAAAGAATGAAATTAGAACACTCCTTAACATCATACACAAAAATAAACTCAAAATGGGTTAAAGACATAAATATAAGGCCAGACACTATAAAACTCTTAGAGGAAAACATAGGCAGAACACTCTATGACATACATCACAGCAAGATCCTTTTTGACCCACCTCCTAGAGAAATGGAAATAAAAACAGAAATAAACAAATGGGACCTAATGAAACTTAAAAGCTTTTGCACAGCAAAGGAAATCATAAACAAGACAAAAAGACAACCCTCAGAATGGGAGAAAATATTTGCAAATGAAGCAACTGACAAAGGGTTAATCTCCAAAATATACAAGCAGCTCATGCAGCTCAATATCAATAAAACAAACAGCCCAATCCAAAAATGGTCAGAAGACCTAAATAGACATTTCTCCAAAGAAGGTATCCAGGTTGCCAACAAACACATGAAGGGATGCTCAACATCACTAATCATTAGAGAAATGTAAATCAAAACTACAATGAGGTATCACCTCACACCAGTCAGAATGGCTATCATCAAAAAATCTACAAACAGTAAATGCTGGAGAGGGTGTGGAGAAAAGGGGATCCTTTTGCACTGTTGGTGGGAATGTAAATTGATACAGCCACTATGGAGAACAGTATGGAAGTTCCTTAAAAAACTAAAAATAGCACTATCATATGACCCAGCAATCCCACTACTGGTCATATACCCTGATAAAACCATAATTCAAAAAGAGACATGCAGCACAATGTTCATTGCAGCTCTAATTACAATAACCAGGACATGGAAGCAACCTAAGTGTCTATCAACAGATGAATGGATAAAGAAGATATGGCACATATATACAATGCAATATTACTCAGCCATAAAAAGAAACGAAATTGAGTTATTTGTAGTGACGTGGATGGACCTAGAGTCTGTCATACAGAGTGAAGTAAGTCAGAAAGAGAGAAACAAATACCATATGCTAACACATATATATATGGAATATAAAAAAAAAATGGTTCTGATGAACCTAGGGGCAGGACAGGAATAAAGACACAGACATAGAGAATGGACTTGAGGACACGGGGAGGGGGAAGGGTAAGCTGGGACAAAGTGAGAGAGTAGCATTGACATATATACACTACCAAATGTCAAATAGATAGCTAGTGGGAAGCAGCCGCATAGCACAGGGAGATCAGCTCGGTGCTTTGCGTCCACCTACAGGGGTGGGATAGGGAGAGATGCAGGGAGACGGAAGAGGGAGGGGATATGGGGATATATGTATATGTATAGCTGATTCACTTTGTTATACAGCAGAAACTAACACACCATTGTAAAGCAATTATACTCCAATAAAGATGTTAAAAAAAAGGAAGTCATAGGCTGGCTATGGTTGTCAATAGCTTCCAAGGAGCTTGAAAATATTACCTCAGATGTTTTTTATATGGAAGCTTCGTGACAGTCGTGGTACAGTTTATGTTTTGGAAAATTGTCTGGTAAGAAGAGACAATGGTGGTCTACAATGGATCAGCAAATAGGAGTGAGTATGCTTTTGTGTGTGTGCAGCTTTTCCTCATTGGAAGAGCACGATTCCTCCCAAGTATCTGTGGATGGCTCAGAACAGACCCCCGCTGGCTGTCAGCAGAGTCCTTGGATCCTCCTTCCTAGGGGTGCTGCGGGACGGAGCGCCCAGCCACATTCTCTTGTCTCCTTCAGAGCTTTCTTACCTCTGGGACCTCCAGGGGTACAGTAAAGGGAGGGCTCCCTACTATTTTTGAAGATATTCTCAAAACCTTTATTTCTTGTCCAGCCAAATGAGAAAATTTTTAGGAATACTGAGCAGAAATGGTACAAAGACCTCTGTTAACTGTTTCCTCTGAAGTCTGTTTGGGGAAATTTCCAAGATATCTTCCCAACACTCCACCCCCTAGTGATCCAGGTATCATTATGGGAATGAAAACTTGAGGATGAGGCCCACGAGTCTGTGTTTCAGATGTCAGCCTGAGTTCAGCACCAGATGTCAGCCCGAGTTCAGCACCAGAGGGTTAGAAATACCAGGGCCCTTGGAGATGAACAAATTCTACCCCATTGTTCAAAAGACAACTCAGTCGAAGACTAAGACAATTGTGGCTTACCTCGGGTCACAAATGAGTGACCTTGTAGGCACAGAGCTGGGAGTAAACCCAGGTCTCTCTGTTCCTCCTCATTGCAACTTATACGATGTTGTCCCACTTCTTCGAGCCCAAATGAAATCTGAGAGGTGGGATAAAACGCGTGGCCTTTGCTAATTTTAGGTACATTTCACATTTCAGTGGGATCATTGGTCGTAAAAGATGGAGGTCCAGAAAGTTATGCAGCCAAAAATTTTTATGCAATGCTGTAAATATAACCATAAAATAAAATTGCAAAGGGATTTCTTTCTCTGGATGCAAGACTGCCTGAGACCAGCAGAGAATGAAGCTGCACGGCTTCGGTTTCACAGGTTGTGTTCTCAGCAAAATGTTTCCAAAGCCAGATGTCTGGCGAAGGATGTTGGCTCTCTCCTCTCCTACTGGGTAACTGATATTTATTATAAAACTAAACAGGAGCATATGGGGCTTGGGGAAAAGAATTCTGACAACTGCTAGTTTCAATGTTCAATTTTTCTCAGTTCGTCTCCCCCAAGCATAATCCTCATGGATGTCACATTCACTGACGTACTCCTCTGTGATCAGCCTCCATTATTATCATTTTGTCTCTTCCATGCCAAGCCCTGCCCAAGAGCTCTGAGCCAGTTATGAGGCTTCAAAGCTGTGTCAGCAAATATAAGGACTATGAACTACTGTCACCTGCCCAAACCTGGCAGTCCTGTCTATAGACCAGAGTCTAGGAGTTGGTTCTCCTCTGAGGGGGCCCCTCCTTCTTCCTTGGTATTAAGAATTTCCAGCCCAGAATTAAGGGAAGAATTTAAACCACTGGCTCTTTCTGAAGCTTTCTGATGCCAACCAAGACATCTGGGATGTGACCTCACCACTCCCTGTGGCATCAAGTTTGGCACAAGACTCCATGATGTTTGAGATTTCTTTAGTCCTGACAGCCTCCAATTTTTGTGGGCCCTCTGAGTTGTCACTCATCTCACTCTTTTGCCAGCCAGCAAGATAACAGTTCACGCTTGCATAAATCTGGCAAGGGCCCAGGATATTTGGGCGAGGGGGTGCTGCCACTCTTTGTTGGTATGGAGCCCTATCCACTTGCTCTTTGTGGGGTCTGGCCTGGAGATCTGGGGCTAGGGTTGGGGGGTCTGGGCAATATGTAGATCAAGAGCTGGCAACCTGCTAACCTAACCTAACCCTAGCTTTCAGAGAGATTTTTCATCAAGGTCAAGGGCACACATGGCATTTAGAGCAGGAGTCCGAACCCAAAAAGGCAACAGTTGAGCAGACCCTGGGACAAAGTGAGTGGTAAAAGCAAGACTGGGAGAAAAGGATGAAGATCTAATAACATAAAGGAGCAAATTTCTGTTAAGGAGCTTGGTTTGCACCATATTTTGAAAAAAATTAAACTAGCTCACATTTAACCCCAGGGTATTTCACATTCAAATACAGATTTCCATCTCCTCTTGAAGCACCTTGTGGGTCTGGAGCCCAAATAAGGGAAGACAATCCCATCCAGAGCTTTCTTTCCAACCACTTAACTTATCCCAAAGGAAAATGCTCATTTCAGGTTTGCATTTCTTGGTTCTTGTTTTCCATTTTCTTCACAAAGCATTGAGTGGAGTACATCGGACACATATTATCCTTTCCTCTGAGGTTTCTCCTGAGGAATGGTTCATTATTTAAACAAAGGACTAGTACTTGAGAAACAGAATTCTATCTGACATTTCTGATGCTGCTTCTATTTCATGCTATGGTTTTGCTCCCCAAATCCTTCCTCCAAATCACACACTTGAGCCTGCTCTTGGTGGAGAAATAATGTATAAAAACCCATGTTTGACCTTAGTGTCACCATTGCAGGGAACCAGAACAGGTTTTCGAAACAATTTTTTTTAAAGGACCCCTTTTAAACATCCCTTACACTTCCATGATAGTTGTCATACTCTCCAGTATCCAGTAAGAAAATATTTTCATATTCATTTATCAAAAGAAATATTTTATTGAGAGACTATTAAGGGTGCAGGATACGGGCTGCCAAAAAAATAAACATAGTCTCTGCCTTCATAGATATTATAGTCTAGTGAGGGATAAAAACGTTAACTATTAAACAGTGATTCACAGAAATAACTGTATATTCACCACTTGTTAAGGGTTAGGATGAAAAAGTAGAGAGGAATCTCCCCTGTGGAAATGACATTTATGTGACTTGAAGATGAGCAGAACTTAGCCTGGGGTGGAAAGCTAAATGCAAAGAAGCAGCCCCTGACACAAAGAGGTTTCCAAACTGGTACAGGCCAAACTGGGGTGGGAGGGAAAACTCACTCAGATGTAACTCAACTGGTTAGAAAACCATTTGATGGAACTGGATTTTACATACCACAGCAAAGGGCCTATTTGGTTCTTTTAGAGTACTCAGAAAAGGTACAGGATCTGCTTGAGATTTCATCCTGACATGGAGAAAATAGACACAGAAATGAAGGTCTGAAAGTCCACGGGAGAAAGAATAGAATTGCATGATGATTTTAGCCTGTCAGGTCCTGCTCATTCACTAAAAGAATTAGGAAAGATTCTGTTTGTTAAATATCTGCATTTAGGAAGCATTCCCTGGGTACCACGTGGAGAACGGCTTAGAGGGGAACAAGGGTACTTTCAGGGAGACCCTTAGGAGGATGAGTAACCTTGGGGAAAGATGTTGAAGTCTGAAGGAGGGTGACAGCAGGAGGGTTGAAAGAAGTGCAGACATGTGAGATGTAAACAGTAATACATAATAACAAAAACTGCTTAGGAATTTAGTGATACCTTTAAGAGTTTGTGTTTATTCTATCGTTATCCTTACATATTTGAAAAACAGTAAAACACTTTGTGGTATTTTGAGTCCTCTGAGCTGCAGCTGCCAACATGGGATTAAACTCACCAGGATTTTAGTAGGGGAAAGGCCCCAGGAAAGGAAATAGGGAGGCGGCCAGGAGCGGGGTTGGGGGGCGGGGGCTGTGATTTGCAATGCATCTCTGACCCGGGGTGAAGGAGGGAGAGAGAGAGAGAGAGATAGGCGGCATCCTCACAGGCAGGGTAGGTGTCAAGGGGTCTTTGAACTGAAGCTGGCCCAGCAAGGAGCCGGGTCTCCCAGGACTGGGTCTGGGAGACCCAGACCTTCATCTCCTCACTGCGCTCAGTCTGCTGGGAGGAGCCCGTGGGAGGCTCAGCCTGAACCCCAGGCACTGATGAATTTCCGTTAGCGAATGGGGTTCTCCCTCCATTCCACTCCTTGGAGGAGTAGGTCTACGAGGGCATTCTCGGGGCTGCCACACCCTTAAACAGGTGCATTTTATTCATTCAGGCTACAGGTAGACCCTGAGGTTCTTAGGGAACCAGGATCTCTACAGTAACTCTGACGTCTCTCCTAATGCAGTAACTCAGAGACTCACAGGTGGGAGATACGGAAGCAGAGTAGGTACATCTCATGGTTTCCCACATTTGTCTTTCCCAGGTTTCTCTTCACTTAACACCTCTACACATTCTCCTCTTGTCCTATAAATCCCTCTCACTTCTAGTACATCAAATTCACAAAACTTCCTCTTTGTACGAAAAAGTTTTTTCCTAATTTTCCATTCTCCAGCATACTTTCTCATCACTCTCCTCCCACCCCGACCCTTCCTCTCTGCCTTGCCACTGTGTAGTCTTGTATCTCTCAGTCTCTCTCCCTGGCTGCTGAAATTGTTGGATAACATTAAACAAACAAACAAAAAAACCATGCGGCTCCATCTACTAAATAGTGAAGGTGAATGACTTCTACTGACCTTCCTGGAGCTCTTTAGTCGTTTCTTCTTGATAAGTTATGGCATGTCCCTCAAGACTGCCCTAAATTCCCTGCAGTCTCCTCAAATCCCAAAATAACCTTTGATTCTACCTCAGGAGCTGACATCACTTCCTACTCTCCTTGCTGTGAGACAAGGGGTACTTAACTTCTCAGGATCTTAGTTTCCTTATCACCATGATGGGGAAATAATGGTTCAAGGGCTGTGATGAGGATCAAGTGGGCTATTTGTGCAAAATTATGGCAGTTTGTTAGTTATTATTACATCTATTAATAAATTATATTATTGCATTATTTTCCTCTTCTGAATCACATTTCAGTAAGCCAAGTATTGGTTAATAGGCTGTTGGGCCTGAGTGGACTTATTTTGAAGATAGAGAAACAAACTCTTTGCATTGTCAAGGTGGTTAGTTTGGTTTGAAAGGTGAAGCTTCACCATGTTTTCTTATTCTAGTATGTCTCTAAGACTAACATAATTAATAAATCACACCCAAACTCGTACCGAAATAATAACCTCATACCCAAAGACAGTCTCTCTTTCCAAAAATTATTGCTAAAATGAAATGTTTCTGGTCTTTACATTCATGTGGTGTAAACAGTAGGAGAGTCTAGTCGCATATTTAACTTTCAGCGTTCCTCTATGCTCACATATTGTTTACTTTGTGTTTTTTAAAAACAAACTTCATTATTCAGTGTTGGAAATGACAACCATTAAGCTGATTCCTACTTCAGTTTTTCAGCTGTTGCTCTAGTCACCTTAAAAATTAGCTTTTTGTCTTACGGGTGAAACTCCCTAATTAAAACCAGACTCTCCTCATTTGGTCTTATTCTTCCGTGCTTCTCTCAGACACATTTTTCTTCTATTTATAGTTTCTACATTGTCATGAGGAAAGAGCAGCAAACACATACAGGGAAAGGGAAAATATTGATAAGGTCATTCACTCCCCTTCTCAGTCTGCTTCCTGGGTTTGAATTTGAGTTTTAAATTCGAGCTCACCTGTTTAGTTCCATTCTAGGTCTCAGCCCTGCAGTCAGAAATAACGTGTTTTTGTTGATTGATGCCTTTATTAGTTTGCTCAGGCTGCCATAACAAAGTACTTAAACAACAAAAATGATTTCTCACAGTTTTGAAGGCCAGATGTCTGCGATGAAGGAGTTGGAAAGGTTGTTTCTTCTGAGGTTTCTCTCCTTGGCTTGTAGATGGCCGTCTTCTCCCTCTGTCTTCACATGCTCTTCCCTCTGGATATGTCTGTGTCCTGATCTCCTCTTCTCATAAGGACACCAGTCATACTGGCTTAGGGCCCATCCATATAATCTAATTTTACCTTAATTTCCTCTTTCAAGGCCCTATCTCCAAAATAGTCACATTCTGAGGTCCTGGGGGTTAGGACTTCAACATATGAATTCAGCCCATGATACCTATTGGAGGAAAGCAGGAGGAAATGTGTTTTTATTAAAAATTCATAGTTGCTATTTTTTTAACATCCTTATTGGAGTATAATTGCTTTACAATGGTGTGTTAGTTTCTGCTGTATAACAAAGTGTATCAGCTATACACATACATATATCCCCCCATATCTCCTCCCTCTTGCATCTCCCTCCCAACCTCCCTATTCCACCCCTGTAGGTGGTCACAAAGCACAGAGCTGATCTCCCTGTGCTATGCAGCTGCTTCCCACCAGCTATCTATTTGACATTTGGTAGTGTATATATGTCAATGCTACTCTCTCACTTTGTCCCAGCTTACCCTTCCCCCTCCCCGTGTCCTCAAGTCCATTCTCTACGTCTGCACCTTTATTCCTGTCCTGACCCTAGGTTCATCAGAACCTTTTTTTTTTTTTTTAAAGATTCCATATATATGTGTTAGCATCCGGTATTTGTTTTTCTCTTTCTGACTTACTTCACTCTGTATGACAGACTCTAGGTCCATCCATCTCACTACAAATAGTTCAATTTCATTTCTTTTTATGGCTGAGTAATATTCCATTGTATATATGTGCCGCATCTTCTTTATCCATTCATCTGTCGATGGAGTATGTAACATGTTGAATGAAGCATCTTTTTTCATAATGTACTGTGATAAAAGTTTAATGAGATGCTTTAATAAAAATATATAAAGGTTTGTTTTGAATGCAGAAGAAGGACAGCAAAAATAGCAGAAAAGCTGGCTGTCCAAAGGGGGTACAATGTTGCTTGGGATGGAAAAATAAATTTGAAGACTTTTATTTGCTGACATAAACATTCTTTCACTGCTATTTCAAGTCTTAGAAGATAAAATAATGAACTATTTATGCTGAATAATTAGTGTCCTTTAAATTTCAACCCAGGCAGCACTTGTAAGGGATACAGGGATACTGACAAAGAGATAGGGTGTTAGGGAGCCCTCTACTGCAATTGGTATCCTCAAAAACTGAAAAAGATTCCAAATTAGTTTCAAATGATCTCACATCCTTTCACTGTGGGAAAGACTTTTCTGACTGCTTAAAAGGAATAAACATTAGCAAGACCTCTGAATGTCAAGTTCAATGTTTGCCTCCTCTCCTAGAAAAACATTTTGGTATCTCTGTCCCTGACTGGGATATCATCAACTTTGCATCTCTTATTTGACCGAGTATCACACAGTCCTCTTGAGGATTGTTATTAAAACATTTAATTCATAAAATCACAGAATCTTTAAAAAAAAAAGGAAGGATATTGAAGATTTAGGCCAATCCTCTCCTGGATTTAAATTATTCACGAGTAGAGTTTTTAAAAGATCAGATGGCGCTCTCTCAGCACCTAGTCACATTTACCATTGTGTTTGTACTACAATTCAACTTGTTCTGGAATATCTTGGTCTGATCACATTGCCCTGCATAAACCTAAAAAGCCTCTTTAACACTCATGATAAAGGTGGTCTATTGTTACTTACGTTAAATAGGTATGATTTGCATATTATGCAATTGAATTTAAGTAAGTCACATTAAGATGGGTTTGCAGCATTCCCAGAAGATAATTGTCAAATATTTAAATAAATAGAACACGTAATTCTTGCACTGTTTCTGTAAAAATCTCTTCTTCATCCAGAACTATGTCTGGTTACTGTTTAATATTGCATCTGTTGCAGCACTGCCCAACAGACCTTTCTGTGATGATGGAAATATCCTATAATATCTTTACTGTCTAATACACAAATTCAGAGAAGTGAGCAAGCCTTGAATGTCTCATTCATTCATTCATTTATCAAACATTGGCTGAGAGTCTAGTTTGGCCCGGGTAATGTGGCTGGACACTGGGGGGGGGGGAGTACAATGATGAACAAGATACAGCCCCTACCTCTAAGGAACATGTGAGCTAATAACTCCTCAGACAATTGGAATAACAGACTATAGTTGGTTATGGAGGGGGCTGAAGAAGGACACAGAGAGACACCTAACCCAGCTAGGTGAGGGGGTTGGGATTCACAGCTTGGAGCACGCTTTGTATTTCGATGAATTATTCACGGTAGACATGACCTCATCCCCATTTTAAAAATGAGGAAACAGTCTCAAAGCGCTCTGTCATTTACCCAAGCCCATGTGAAATCTACTCAGCCAAATAGATTTAGTTGCAAAATTCATATGCTTTCTAAAAATGTCAATCGACATTTCTTCAAAGAAGATTTTCCAAATCACCCAACTTCTGCCTGTTGCTATAAAATTTTTAAAAAGGGATTTTCAAATAAGGTAAGAAGAGTGAGGCAACTACTGCAGTATTCTGTGTTAAATTAAACACACGAATGATCAGTTAGTTAATGGTATGTGCCTAGACATATTATTTATAGTTGGTTAAATTTTGTTTGTTGTTATTCTGTCAAAAATTAGCACACATTATAAACTTGGTTAGAAAACAGTACTTCAACTTAAGTAATTCCACCTAACTTCTGTCCCTTCATACTTGTACTACTGACAAGTAAGTGAGTTTGTAGGGCTCAATTCTTGAGTTTTGCAAAGCTTTATGATGAAAAAAATTATTAAAACAGATATCTTTCTTCAATGAGTTCCTAGAAACAGAGGGAAATTAAGCAAGAATCTAAAGGTAAATAGAAACCACAGATAGTGAAAACAATCTTTGAATGGCAGAAATCAAGTTTCTAAGAAAGGAAGGTGGGAGGAAAAGAGATGGAACAAGAATAAACATTTCTATTTTGAGCACCTGTAATGTTCAGAAAAGGAAGAGGAAAGGCAGATTGTCTGTTTCATCATCTGTGATGTCACAAACTCAGTATTATGACAGTCTAAGAATACTAGCTACACTTATTATTATCTTTCACATTCAGCTGGATGGTTCTCACTTGGGGTTGCTCAAGCAGTTGTGGTCAGATGTTGGCATCCAAAGGCTCATCTGGGCTGGGTGGTCAGGAGGGCTCGCTCACATTGATGGCCATTTGCTGGGAGTTTAACTAGGGCTGTTAATTGCAGCACTACATGCTCTTCTTCATGAGCTTGCGCTTCCTTCAGTGTGGTGGCTGGATTTACAAAAAGGGTTTCACGAGAGCAAGTATTCTAAGAGACCAGGAGGAAACTGCAAGGCTTCTTATGACATGGCCTTGAAAACATATAACATCACTTCTATCATGTTCTATTAGTCAGATAAGTCACTAAGGTCAAACCAGATTCGAGCAGAGGGAAACTGATGAGGAGTGACAAGGTCACATTACAGAAGAGCATGCAACTGGACAGAGCAAACAAGAGATGCCTAGTAAGAAGGCAGATCTTATTACATCCATTTTTGGAAAATACAATTTGTCACAGTCTTCTATCCAGACATGACAATTCACATCCTCTTACATGCAACATATAATTACTCCCAAAGTCTCATCAGTCCCAAATCCAGATCTTGTCATTGATATCAAGTGCAGGGGAGGATGTCTCCTTAGCTCTGAGCCCCGTTCTTTAAGTACAACTCCTTGGGAACAGTTCTTCTTTTCTAACTTCTGTATCTTGTCCTCCACCCCACCTCTACCCTCCACCCACAGCTTACCTAAGCCCTTTGGAGTGGCAGTGCAGGTAGGGAGAAAGGCAAAGGGGGACAGACTGTTTACATCTACTACTGTCCTAAGAACATTTTGTCTTCTCTGGGCCTGGTGGATGTTTTTTGTTTGTTGTTTGTTTTTTAATTTATTTAATTATTTGTGGCTGCATTGGGTCTTCGTTGCTGCGCGGGCTTTCTCTAGTTGTGACGAGCAGGGGTTACTCTTAGTTGCAGTGCGCGGGCTTCTCATTGCAGTGGTTTCTCTTGTTGTGGAGCACGGGCTCTAGGCGCATGGGCTTCAGTAGTTGTGGCACGTGGGCTCAGTAGTTGTGGCACACAGGCTTAGTTGCTCTGCGGCATGTGGGATCTTCCCAGACCAGCGCTCGAACCCGTGTCCCCTACATTGGCAGGTGGATTCTTAACCACTGCACCACCAGGGAAGCCCACAGACGGATGTTTAATGCTGCCTCTTTCTCTGTGTGTACTTGGTGGGGGTCTTCAGTCTCCTGTACTGGGCTCCTCAAACTGCAGCTCTTGTGTCTGGGCTGTCCACTCCTCACAGACTCAATTTGCTGGTACCGCATTGGCCTCCTAGCCAGGTCTCTTGAGCAGAAGTTAAAATGAGGAGTGACTTCTGGCCTAGTTGAATTAAATAACACTTCTCCTCAGCTCAGATAATTCAGCCAAAATGATAAATTGGCTTACTTATTTATGAACAAAGATAAAGTATAACCAATTATCTTCCCTCCCATTTGTCCGACTCCAGTCCCATGGTAGAATGGTTTCACTGAAGGAACGTTCTTTCCCTTGAGAGAACATGTAGCTTCCTGGGCATCCAGGAAGGGTTAATGATTTATCCCAGACAACAGCTCAACTCTACAAGGCCTCATATCTCCTAATTTTCGAAGAGTTGGAGGAGTGAGTTTGGGTTTCCAAAAAGAAATAAATGTCACATTAACTGTATTGGCTCTGGTGTATGACCAGGACTCGGAAGTTTTACAAATTTTCCTTCTTCTGCTATTTCCCAAGTTCTTACACTCCAAACTCATGTCTTCCTGATCACTGCCCTCAAGGCTGCAATATCAAAGATTAGGATCATCTCTCATTGCTTTATTCCTTCTCAAGGTCCAGGCAGAAGACTGGGGTCCCATTATTACAGACTTAACTACTTTATTTAATGAAAGTAATTTAATAAATTAGAAAAAAGTGGAATTTTAAGCCCCAAACAGTAAACCAGACACAGATGACAATTTAATTTCTATCTATAAAAATGTAATCAATCAGGAAGATAAAATGGTGACAAAAATTTAGATACTGATTAACAGAGCATAAAATACATGAAATTTAAAAATTAGAAATAAAAGGAAAATTGGAAAAAAGAGAGAAGACACTCGTCTATCAGAGGTTGACATTTCAAATGATAAATAATAATAATAATAACAACAAAGATATAAAGGATTTGAAAAATAGTTAACCCAAGTGATTTAACAGCCATGTGTATAGAATTTAGATGCCATGCTCTTTGATGCCTCTTGGCTTTAAGTCATACTGTTCCATTTGTTTGCAAAGCCTCTTCCTGCCTTCTCCATCTATTCATTTTAAGTCCTTTCTCAAATGCCAGTTTCTCAGTGATGTCTTCTTGTCACCAGGATTAAGCATAGCATCTTATAAATTCCTTTGTCCTACAGTTATTTCACTGTGCTTTCTAGTATAACTGGTTATTTTCAAGTCTGCGTTCTGCCGGATTACAAAGGCAGCAGTAATCTCATCTCTGTATCCCCAGTACTTAGCACAATACCTGGTGGCTGTGTTGAAAGAAAAGGTAGTAATGCAATGCAGGTACAGCCCACTTTATCGCATAAAGTGGGGGCAGCAATGAGAACATTCTTTCCCATCTGTGAAAGCCCATTAACAGAGACGAAGCAGAGCTGGGGGGAACCATGGTCAGCTCAGTGGTTATCCCTTTGAGGCCATAGCAGCCCATTACACTGAGATGTTTTAAATCCTTCTCAAAATAGTACACTTAACCGAAGTGCTCTATCATTTCCCACCTGTGAGGTAAATGGCATCAGAGAGCAAAGTTAAAAGCAACTGAGTGGAGAATGTAGTAGGTTGAAGATATTTCAAGATTGGGGTTGACAAGGAGAAGGTATATATAGGCCCAACCACAAAGCAAAGTGTCAGCCCGCTCCTGACTAAAGCACAGCATCTAGAAAAGCCACTCTGGCCTGTAGGCACAGACAGCACTGCTTCGTGTGCCAGTGTGGTTTGAGGTGTGCCACCCACGTCCCATCCCAGGAGGCATTCTGTGCAGCTGAGAATGAATTGGTCCAATAGCACTCCTCCCCCGCCCCCCAGGAAATGGGGCAGAGACTGGCCTGTCTGTGCATTTGCTGGGCTTAGATCCTGCCCTCCATCAGAGCACTGGGGCGCTGGAGTGGCGTTGGGGAGATGTCTCCTGAACTCTTGCTCGTCACAACTAGCACCCTGGGTTTGGAAAAGCTTCTGAGAAGCAACTTGTCACTTTGAGCAGAAGGGAAGACACTCCTCTGCTTGTGCTGTGCCAGGTCTTATTCAGCTCCCAGGTGTGAGCACCCCACTTACCTGCTGAGCTCCCTACTCAATCATGGTAGTGACTGATGGGAATTTTCATGAAGAAACTGATACAAAACAAGAGAAAAATAAACAGGGGCGCATAATAGCAAAAGCAGACTATAAATTGAAATTAATTGATTCATTTCAGAAGTAATTATGGAGGGCCTACTTGAGATGGACTCTTCCTAAGTTTCTCTGGGGAGGCTTTTCAGAAAAAGCCCAGTGGAACTGCTTATTGGAACAGAAATGTGTTTGGTGGTTTGATATATTCACAGGTGAGCCTGCTGGTGAAGAATCAGGCCATAGCCAAATCATATCCTTGGGAAGAGTTTGTTCTTTGTCATTCTTCTTTGTTCTGATTCTTGTCTTAAAAAGCCTTGAGGTGACGTCCAGTATAAATCAATCCAGTCCTGGAGCCCATATTGTCCAGCTTTGACAGCCGAAAGGTAATTTAAAAGATTTGATAGTCTAATCAGTCTCTCAATGGTCCATGTAAGAGGAAAGTCTATTTTAAAGCAAAGGCAAGCATCTTCAAAAATCTTCTTTTACCATCATCCTCCACTCTGTATCCTCCACCCAAAAAGTGTCTGTTCCCTTCAATTCTCTTTTTCCCATGCTCAACTCTCCCAAACTTCCCACCCCGTCCCCAACTCTCAGAGCAGATGCACACAATCCTAGTGCCATTTTAGTTCCATATTAGACACACCAATGGTGAATTCCCTGTCTTTCTCACTGTTCCCTCCCCATTACTCATTTCTTTAGAACCAAGGAGCGCCCAGGAGGTGACTTGAAAGGAAAAACATCTTTGGAATCCTTGAGAAAGGATGAAAATTGAGAATGAAGAAAGGTCTACTTCTCATGGGGAAAGACTTTATCAGAGCCTTGCTCCAGAGCTATAGCAGAAAGGCATTCCTCTCACTCCAGCCCCATCTAGCCATCCCGCCTCACCTAAAGGAGGTGGGGAGAGCTATGAAAGAAGAAACACTTGTGGAAGTCATCAGCCAGAGACACAGGTCCACTAAAAGGCTGAGATTTAATGGGAAGGTTATAGATTGCCTCAACACCCCCTCCCCGAACACACATACACCCCTTACCATCACATCAACAGGGTTCTAGTATAATCACAATAGATTACAGCTTAAAGACCTACAAGACACTGATTCTTTCTGAAGAGGAATATTTAGGGAAGACCAAAGTCAAGATGGGAGGCAAAAAATGAGGACACTAGAGAAATTTGCAGCCTCTGTCCCTATAGCTACAACAAAGATGAAACAAAGCTCAACTCCTAGCCCTATTAATGTAAATCCTCACACCGGAGACCTATTCAGCTGAGTTCCTGTTTCCAAATACAACATATATGGCTTTCAACAAGGCGTGGCAAAGGCAAGGAAAAACAGTCTGAAGAGACAAATCATCAGAACCTGACTCAGACATGACACAGACATTGGAATTATCAGACAGAAAATTATAAAATAACTATGATGCATGCATTAAAGTTTCTAATGGAAAGAGTAGACAACATGCAAGAACAGATGGACAATACAAGCAGAGAGATAGAAATTCTAAGAAAGAATCAAGAAATGCTAAAAAGATTTGACACGGCTGAAGAACCAGTGTGCCTGAAGATAGTGCAATAGAAAATCCCCAAACTGAAATGCAAAGAGAATAGAGAATAAAGAAAATGGAACAGAATGTTGAAGAACTCTTAAGACAATTTTTTTACAGTGTAACACATATGTAATTGAAATACCTGAAGGAGAAGAAAGAGAGAAAAGAATAATAGAAATATTTGAAATAATGTCACTGAGAACTTTCAAAAAGTATGACAATACCAAGCCACAAATCCAGGAAACCCAGAGAATACAAAGCATAATACATATCAAAAAAGTACACCTAGATAGATCATTGTCAAACTGCATAGAACCATAGACAACGGGAAAATCTTGAAAGAATCCAAGAGGAAAAAAGCAAACAAAAAAATCCTACCTATTGAAAATCAAGGCTGAGAATTACGGCAGACTTGTTGTCAGAAAAGAGGCAAGCCAGAAGAAAATGTAATGAAATATTTAAAGTGTTGAAAGAAAAAAAATCATCAACCTGGAATTCTATATGTAGTGAAATTATCCTTCAAAAGTGAAGGAGGAATGAAGACTTTCTCAGACAAATTAAAATGGGGTGAATTCATCACCAGCAGACCTACTGTGCAAGGAATGTTAAGACTTTTTTCAGTCGAAAGGAAAATGATATAGGTCAGAAACTTGGATCTACATAAAGAAAGAACATATTTTAGAGAAGGAATAAATGTAAGTAAAATAAAATTTTTTAAAAATTTTAATTGATCTAAAAAATAACTATTTAGAGCAATAATAGTAATGATGTATTGGGTGATTATAACATTATAGATAAATGAATGAATGACAGCAATGTCACAAGGGATGAGGAGGAATATTCTGTTAGAAATTTCCTGCACTACACATGAAGTGGAATAGTCTTATTGAAGGTAGACTTAGTTAAAAATAAATATTGCAAACTCTAGGACAAACAGTAAATTTGTTTTTATAAAGTATAATTGACATGCCAGGAGAGGAGAGAAACTAGAATCTTATAAAAGATCAAAGCAGAGAAGACAGAAATAGAAGCCTCTGGCAATTAATAGAAAACAGTTCCAAAACTGGTTATTAATCCAAATATACTATATCCAAATATAGAACGATCAATAATCGTTCTAAATTTGAATGGTTTAAATTCATTAATTAAAAGACAGAGACTGTCAGGGTAGATTAAAAATACCCAACTATTTGTGGTTTACAAGAAATCATTTTAAATATAGACACTGATAGGTTAAAAGTCAAAGGATAGAGAAAGATACACCATCATTAATTGTGATAAATGTACCCAGTGTAATGTATGCTGTTAATAGGGGAAACTGAGTGTGGGGCATATGGGAACTCTCTGTGCTATCTTTATTATAAATCTGTAAATCTAAAAGTGTTCTAAAATTAAAAATTTATTTAAAAGGTGGATAATAAATTATTTGAATGAAAAACAAAGCAAAACAGTTAAATATAAAATATCTTTGAATTAAAAAAAGAAGCTGCTCTGAAAAGTGCATCTTAAAGATCACAGCATCTCTTTAGCTTACTCTAAATGATAAACGGTAACCATGCGTTAGGCTATAGAATAAATAATTCAAAAACTAGTCTTCGGGACTTCCCTGGTGGTGCAGTGGTTACGAATCCGCCTGCCAATGCAGGGGACACAGGTTTGAGCCCTGGTCCAGGAAGATCCTACATGACGCGAAGCAACTAAGCCCGTGTGCCACAACTACTGAGCCTACGCTCCAGAGCCCACGTGCCACAACTACTGAGCTTGCGTGCCACAACTACTGAAGCCCATGCACCTAGAGCCTGTGCTCCGCAACAAAGAGAAGCCACAGCAATGAGAAGCCCGTGAACCATAATAAAGAGTAGCCCCAGCTCGCCGCAACTAGAGAAAGCCTGCACACAGCAATGAAGATGCAACGCAGCCAAAAATAAATAAATTTATAAAAATAAAAACTAGTCTTCTATAAAATCTGCTTATTGTTCATTAAGAACTGCTACTAATTTATCCATTTATATGCATTTGAATTTCAGAAGAGAGAAAAAATGTTTAAATACATGACAAAATGAAGTTTTTCACAATATTTAAGTACAGTGTGGATAAGTCATTCTATAGTTTAGGACTGCCTAGGTTTACCAGTTTGATTTAGCACTAATTCCATTCTGTTGGTAAATGAACACTGAGCACCTCCTACGTTTGTGTAACTGGTTTAGGCATCATGGAGAATCACAAAAATGCATAAGAAATAGTCTCTGCCTTAAGAAGTTGCATAATATAGCTTGTAGTCTTTAAAAACAACTTCTATATTTACCCTTTCCTACAAATCCAGATTTTTTAAAATACCAGTAGACTCAGTAAATAAATTGGATCTTTGCCTCATCAGGTTTTGCTGGACAATGAGTTTGTGTGTTTCACCTGTAAGGGGGAAACAGTGTTGATTTCTTCTCAACCACAGGTTAGTTCATTTTACATTGAGCTAATAGTACTATTATTTTATTATAAAACATCAAATATATTTCCTTACCTGACTAAAATTATTTTTTCATTTTTCTTTCGGTCGTAATTAATTCAGTGTTGTTCAAATACATGGAAGTTCCTGAAAGAGCTGTGAAATTCCAATATTTATCCTTGGCCGCAATTCTCAAAATGATTGAATAGCCTTTTATTTTGTCTGGATGGTTTTAAGGACTTTAATCTGGCAGCTTTTTGGTATCACATGA
This sequence comes from Balaenoptera ricei, assembly GCF_028023285.1. NCBI lineage: Eukaryota > Metazoa > Chordata > Mammalia > Artiodactyla > Balaenopteridae > Balaenoptera > Balaenoptera ricei. Next base: position 105,753,427 of record NC_082642.1, on the reverse strand, counting down.
GGACCTGGATTTCTGAGCAAAGTGATATCCCTATGCTGTGATCTCTTCCACCCAAACAGTTTTGCTTTTGTTAACAACAGGGCAATATTGAGCTTTTTGTATAAACATGGATTGCTAGCAATTTGTTTTGATATTTCTAATACAAAGTCTCCCTGATATAAGAAGGATAGTGGCACACAGGAAAAGTATATATGAATATTTACTGGAATAATTTAGCAAGGGGAGGCTCTCAAGTATAAAAATGAAAATAGGCAAAAGAGCCTTTTTTAAAAACTTAATTCTCCCCATAGTGAGAACAGGCTAAAATTGAAAGGGTTTGTACCAATGTATGCAAAGTACTTCAATAAGACTAAACAAATAGCAACTGTATATATAACACTTATATGCTCTTTCTTCTCCCCTTTTTGTCTAGAAATGTAGATGCTTAAAAATAATCACTTTATTATTATTATTTAGTAACTCTGCAGAGGTTCCTTGAAAATGATAAAATGATGCCAGTTAAGACTTAGTGGTGGGAAGGGGAGGGTTAGGAGCAGAGTGGTGGTTTCCCACAGGAAATCAATCCATCTTGCAGCTCATAGTAAAACTGACTTCAAGGGAAGGTTAATGAGATCACAGCTTGCTAATCATTCTGAAATGCATCATTTGCCATTTCCAAACAAGATGACAATTGCCAGGCAGCTTTATCTTGTAACACCAGAAAGCCTTAGTATCTTTTAACACTTCCATTGCACATTTATCTGTATGTACAGTTTACAGAAAGATTCAGAAACTGATTATATTAGCCAGCTGTGGGTTTAGTAGCATAGAACACTAACCTTACTGTAGTAAAAAAAAAAACCTTGCAAGTGCTTTTGGTGCATTCACTGCAGATGAAATCATAGGGAAAATCCCTTCTCTCAAAGTGTACTTGCTATTTAATTTAGCAAATATTTAAGAGAATTCTATGTGAAAGTCTCTGAGTTGGACACTTTGAGAGTTGCAAAGATAAATAAGGTAAGACCCTGCAAGACGTGGCCATGGCCGAAGAGAAGCAATTAAATGATTTGCAGTAGTAGATGGAACAATTGTCATAGATGCAAGGTAGGAAAATTATACTTTTGCTCTTTTCTCCACCCTACTCTTAGCTGTCAGCTAGGATAACTCCACAAATACCCAGTGACAGCATTGTCCAAAGCCCTCCTATACAGAGCCAGATCTGAGCCCAATATCAGTGAGCTCCAAAAAAGTCCTGCATCCCAACCTGCTCCCCCTCTCCATAGCTCACCAGACTCACAACCACTAGAAGAAACACCAGTTACTTTACACCTACTTACAGAATGCTTTAGCCACGTCTAACCGTGCTGAGTTCTACAGAGCAGTTTCTACTGGGGCTTTTAAGATCAGGGCTGACTGTTCTTGTCCTGGGGTTAACAGAAAATTTCTTGCTGAGTCTTTGAGGCCCTGGCTCTGGATGAGTTAGGTAGTGCATTGGAGAAATCTCAGAAGGTGTCCCTTTGATTTTCAAAACTTCTTAGTCATATTAAGATAACGATAGTCATGCTTCTGCCCAACAGACAAGTCTATAGAATCGTGTCTTGCCCCACACGTCCCAGAGATGGTATCAATCTATATTTGTTGAATGAATAAATGCATGAATAAATACAAAGAGCAACTAGATGACCTCTAGGAGCTGCAGTCACAGGGTTTGTTGTTATCCTCTCATGCATTTGAAGGGAGAGGAAAAACACTGTATTCTTTGTGGGAAATTCATATTAGGTGTGAAATTAAATGACTGAATGCCATTTAGGAACGTTAGCTATAGTAGTTACTTTTTAAAAATCAACAAATATTTGCTGAGATCTTACCTTGTGCAGTCACTTTCTAGGTAGTGGGAAAGCCATGCTGAGGAAGACAGACACAGGGCCTGACTTCCTGGAGCTTAGAGTCTTGGGGAGCAAAGTAGACCCTAAACAAAAACAAGCAAAATAATTTCTCTTCTAATGTGTAATGCAGGAAACAGGATATGATAGCGTAGAGTGTGCCTGGGGAGATGGGTGCCCTACTTTAGTTAGAGTTATAAAGGAAGGCTGTTCTGAATATTTAAGTTTGAGGTGAGTCATTGAGGAGAAGATGGAAGAAGCTTTGTAAAGAAACATTTTACCCTCTCCAAGCAGAGGGGAGTATGAGTACGAAGAGTGGAGGTAATGAAAAGTTTATCTTGATCAAGGGGGGAAAGGAAGCTAGTGGGGCTCTAGAGGAAGAGCTGGCACATTTTTTCTCTAAAGGGTCTGACAGTAAATATTTTAGGCTTTTCAGGCCATATGCTCTCTGTTAAAAGTCAGCTCTGCCTTACAGCTCAAAAGTAGCCGTGGATGTGAGAGTAGCTGTGTTCCAGTAAAACTTTATTTGCAAAAACAGATTATGGGTGGATTTGGCCCATGGGCTATAGTTTGCCGTGCTCTAGACTATAGAGCAAAATAGTGTTACATGTTGAAATTGGAAAACTGTAGGATCCAGACCATGGGGCTGAGGGCATAGTAAGAAGTTGGAATTTTATTCGTAGTGCAATGTAAAGCCATTGAAAGCTCCCACTAAGCAAGGGAGTGACTTGGTCTAATTTAGTTTTTAAAATATTATTCTAGATGCTGTGTAGGGAATAGATCATAAAAGCCATCAGTGTAGAAGTAGGGAGGCACTTTGCAGTAGTCTGGGCAAGAGATGGAGATGCCTGGCCTCCAGGGGGCAGCAAAGAGATGGTGTGCATGAATTAATTGTCTCAAATCAGGACATGGAAATGGATTGGATGTGAGAGTGAGAGACATGTCAAGGCAGCAAGGATGAGTTCTAGGTTTCTGAGTTGAATTAGGTTTCTGGGTGATGATAGTGCTGTTATCAAAACGTGGAAGATGGAGAAGGAATCAAAAGTTCAGTTTCAGAAAGTTTTAGTTTGACCTGTCTGTGAGACACTCTGAGTCATTCTTCAGAAGAATGCCTGAATAAATAACTACAAGGGAAAATGGACCATTTCTGAAGCAGGTCAAAGAGAGAAGCAAAGCCAGTATCCAGTCATTCACACTAGAATGGCTTTGGAGGGAGTGTACCAAAGCCCTTCTGTAGATCGTGAGATATACATACACATATGTATGTGTGTAATATATACATATATATATATATATATATATATATATATATATATATATATATATATATATGCCGGGTTGTGAAGTTACATGAGCAAACTCAACTCAGGACTTTTGTTAAAGTGGCCACAATCATTACTTCCTGTCTCAAAATAGAGGGCGAACTCCTTCTCCAGCATAGGAAGCTGCATGCCTCCACTTCGTGTCTCTGTTTCTGCACTATCAATGAGCAAGCCGGCACAGCAGTGAAAGGGGGCTGATTGCAGGCAGATAAAAATAACAATTGTAGAGACACAGGATGCTAATTGTGACCAGCAAACAAAGTTTGCAGATTAGTTGTGACCTGTAAATGTGCTGCTACACATGTTTCTCTTTGGGGCTTTAACCACATCCTAAAACACAGTTCAGCATGTCAATTTTTCAGAGCTAGTTTGCTTGCTTGAGTAATCAAGTCATAAGCTTAAGAAAAAATGTAACCACATTTTATTGCTTTTACTTAATTCAACTTCAACTGGATGCTCCTAGGACCACTGCAGCAGAAAATAATCATAGAAATGGGGAACAAGTTAATGAACCATAGATCAGAACACATACTAAATAATGTTTCCCAAGCCATTCCATATTAGTAGGTGAAGTTTCAAAAGGTACTTTTTGGTCAAATATGTTTAAGAAGCATAACTTTGTTGAAGTAGGTTTATCTTTGGTAGAACATCTTAATGTAAATAATTAATATCATTCATGCTAATATGCAGTGTGAAATCCCAGAAGGATGATACAGTATTCGGTGTTTTCAAACATATTGAAAACATATCACAATTTGATAAACACACACGCATACACACATTACATCTATTGACTATATATTTTCAATAGAATCATCATCCTATCTTATAACTAGGGTCAGTTTGCAATATGCTTTCTGTCATTGGCAGAATATCCAATTTTAGCTGCTTAAATAATTAGGGGTTATTTTCCTTAAAGAGCAAGAAACCAAGAGGTAGGTTTGTGGCTCTATTCAGTGGCTCACGAAGTCAAAACAAACTCTTAAAAATTCTCTCGACCTTTCTTTTCCTCTCAGCTGCAAAATAACTTCTGCAGCTGCAAGTACCACAGCTGTGTACAAGAAAAGGAAGAGGGAATTAGGAAGAGGTAAGAGGATATCAGCTTCATCTGTTCCTCTTTTTTTTAATTTAATTTTATTAAAAAAAATTTTTTTTACATCTGTTCCTCTTTAACAAAGAAAACAAAATATTTTTCAGAATTCCTATAGCAGATATTTCCTTGAGTCTCATTATCTTATTACCATCAGGCTCCTTGACCACATATAACTGCTGCAGAGGGTGGGAGGGTAGGTGGAGGCTCTGGGAAGCCCAGAACAGGATTCTCATAATTGGTTTAGACATTCATGTTATTTCACCTGGCTTGGGCACATCATGCTTCAAACAAATTAGACACAAGGAGAAGCTGGATCTTGCCTAGGCAACTAATAGTGTCTGCTACACAGACTGTATTACCAGACAAATTTAGCATAATTCATTTGTCATTTGCTAATTGTGGTGAACATTGTAATGTACTGCCCAGATTCCCCTTCAGGAATAAAGGACGGATTACCCAGCTGCTGGTAGGGTTGCCGGAAGGAAAACAGGCCTCAAGCTATCAGCTCCCTTTAGGTATCCCTGCAAGTCAAGAGTCACCTTACCAAGGATGTACCCTCTTCAAGGCCGTCTTTATCAACATGGGCCTGCAAGGGCCCCACCCCTCCTCTTTCCCTTCATTTACCTCTCCCGGCCCTGCCACACTCAGAACAGCTCTGAAAGGTCATCCTATTTCCAGAGCTGGGGCTTGCTAAAGTTTCTGTTGAGACTGCATTGCAGCTTGACCCTTCCCTCTGCCCAGTCCTGCTTTACACTCTTGTCCTCCACAGGTTCACCTGATCCCAATTGCACTCCTAGTAAACCTACAAGCTAATGTCTATCTCGGAGTCTCCTTCCCGAGAACCCAACCTGCTACAAAAATAGAAATTAGATACACTCAAAACATGTTCCTTTCTCTATTTTAGTCTTGAAGTTTGTTTGGAAGCTCAAAGTAATTTTTGTTTTTTAAATTAGAGTTATTAAAGTTAAAATGTAATTTTTAAGGCTGCCACATGGCACTGAAATTCTTTGTCACTCCAACATTGGCAAGTGTGAGAATTTTTGCCATCTGTACCAACTATTCATTTTCCCAATTGGACAAACACTTGATTTTGTTTATAAATTTTGGAAAACAACTTTATTTTTCTGAATTAATTAATTAGTACTCATTGTAAAATTACAGAAACAGGTGAAAGTTTAACTAAGAAAGAAAAAATTACCTGTAATCTTAACACATACCTGTTATTAATCTTTGAGGGATGTCTGTCCAGACTTTTAAAAGGAGTTAACAGCTGTTTCTTCGACCTTTTATTTAGTCTTAGGAAAGTCTGAGGATTTGCTCCATGTTCATTCTTCCTTGTAATATTAACTGAAAGAATTTTTAGGAACAGAACTAGAGCAGTTCTATACTAAAAGAGGATCTGGCCAAGGACTAAAGGGCCAAAACATACCTCATCATTGAGACTGAGTGATGAATAACTGGTATTTATGAGATGCAGCTGCAGAGACTTGGGGCTAATCGCATACACCTGAGAGAACAACGTGACACGGACTAAAAGCTTAAGGGTCCCCGGAGCTGATGATTCCCTGAGCTATGAGAGCTGCATGTTTTCATTTCTATGACCATGTGTGTTCTATAAACAGCATGGCAGGCACATTGCAAGCTATACCTGTGAGGTCCAAGACCACAGCTTTGTTGTGTGTGCTATTTCCTGTTTGCGTTCTTAAAACTAAATAACAACTGGTGCTGGGTGAATTCTAATGTGTCCTATGAGTTTAATTGTTAAGCTGAACTCTAAATAACTACAACTGGCAGAAACAGACATTTTTTTTTTTAAGATTTTTTTTTTTTGATGTGGACCATTTTTAAAGTCTTTATTGAATTTGTTACAATGTTGCTTCTGTTTTTATGTTTTGGTTTTTTGGCCCCGAGACATGTGGGATCTTATCTCCCTGACCAGGGATTGAACCTGCACCCCCTGCACTGGAAGATGAAGTCTCAACCACTGGACCACCAGGGAAGTCCTGAAACAGACATTTCTATTATCACACAGATAATTCAGAACTCCATTCTCATTGTAAAAGATTCAAATATTATAGAATTTCATAAAGTAAACTCTCCTTCCCTGCATTCTCTCTCTTCCCTCATTTTTAATTACTAATTTAATTTACTTATTTTGCATAGGTCTATCCAGATTTTCTATTAGTTCTCAAGTCAGTTTTTGGTACTTTGTGTCTTTCTAGGAATTTACCCATTTCATCTAAGTTAAATTTATAGGCTTAAAGTCGTTCATGTTTCCTTACAATTCTTTTAGTTCCTGTAGGATCTATAGTTATGCTTATCAATTTTATTAATCTTTACAAAGAACCAGCTTTTGGTTCCATTGATATTCTTTATTATTTTTCTGTTGCTAGTCCATTGATTTCTGCTCCGATCTTTATTTTCTTCTTTGTACTTTAAGTTTGATTTCTTCCCTCTTGCTTGTCAAAGTAGAAGATAAGATTATTGATTTAGACATTTCTTCTTTAATTATGTAAGCATTTTATGATTAATATTTCCTCCTAAGCTTTGCTTTAGCTACAGCCTATAAATTTTGATATGTTGTGCCTTTATTTTCATTTAGTTTATAGTATTTTGCAATTTTTCTTATGAGTTCTTCTTTGACCATCAGTTATTTAGAAGACTGTCATTATTTTTCAAAACTTTGGGGATTTCCCAAATATCTTTCTATTGATTTCTAATTTAATTCTGTAATAATGCAAAGTACTTTGTATTATTTCAATCCTTTTAATTTTTTTGAGACTTGCTTTATGGACTAGCATAGAGTTTATCCTGAAGGTTGTTCCATCTGTGCTTATAAATAATGTGTATTTTGCCATTGCTATGTGGCAAATACTCCTTAAATGTCAATCATTGATACTATGTATAAAATAGACAACTGAGGGGAACATACTGTATAGCACAGGGAACTTTACTTAATGCACTGTGGTATCCTAAATGGGAGGGAAATCCAAAAGGGAGGGGATATATGTATATGTATGGCTGATTCATTTTGCTGTGTAGTAGAAGCTAACATGACATTGTAAAGCAACTATACTCCAATAAAAATTAATTTAAATAAATAAAACTTAAAGATATAAAATAAAATGTCAGTTGGATCCTTTTTACAATGTTCAAGGCTTCTATGTCCTTACTAATTTTCTCTCCATTTCTATCAATAACAGAGACAGGAGTTGCTAAGTCCCCAACTCTGGCTATTGTATTTTCTATTTCTCCTTAAATTCTGTCAGTTTTTGCTTCATTTATTTTTGGGGCTCTGTTGTTATGAGCATATACATTGTAATTATATCTTTCTGATGTATTGACCCTTTTATCATTATGAAATGTTACCAACAAAATCATCTCTAGTAATATTCTTTGTCTTGAGGTCTATTTCACCTCATATTAATGTAGCCACTCTAACTCTGTTATCATTACTGTATACATGCATTTTTTTCCCATCATTTTACCCTCACCTATTTGTATCTTTGAATTTTACATATTTCTTTTGTAAACAGGGAGTAAGATCTTGGTGTTTGGGGTTTTTTTTTAATCCCTTTACCTCTGCCTTTGAGTGGAGTGTTCAGCTCACTCGTATTTAATGTAATTATTGATATAGTTGGATTTATATCCACTATTTTGCTTGTTTTCTTCATATCTCATTTTTTTTGTTCTTCTATTGCTCCATTACTGTCTTTTGTGTTAAACAAAAACTTTTCTGATACCATTTTAATGCCCCCATTGATTATTTTAGCTGTATTCTTTGAGATTCTGTGTTGTTTTTAGTTGCTCTAGGGTTTAAAATATTCATTTTTAACTTTCACAATTCAAGTTAGCACTGACATAATTTCATTAAAATATAGCATACTAGTAAAGCCCTATGTCATTTCTCCTTATTCTTCTGTGTTGTTGACATATGTATAAAACCTTCATATATATTGTAAATCTAATAATACTGTTAGAATTATGACTTTAAAACAATCTTCTAATTTTAAAGAAATTAAGGAAGGAAAAGAAAAAAATATACATACATGCATATAGTTTTTATTTACTCACATATTTCTGGTGACCTCCATTTTTTCCTGTGGATCTAAATTATTGTCTGGTGTCATTTCCTTCAGCCTGAAGGACTTCCGTTGTTTTGTCAGGTCTCCTAGCAGTGAATTCTATCAATTTTTGTTTATCTAGAAATATCTTTATTCTGCTTTTTTTTTAAGGCTAATTATACTAGGCTACAGAATTCTAGGTTGCCGTTTTTTTTTTTTCTTTCTTTCAGCACTTTGATTATGCCATTTCTCCTTCTTGTGGCCTCTATTGTTTCTTACGAGAAGTTAACTATTAATCACATTGTAGTCCCCTTTTATACGAGTTGTGTTTCTCTTGCTGCATTCAAGATTTTCTCTTTTCTTTGGATTTCAAGAATTTGAATATAATGTGTCTAGTTGTGTTTTCTTTTGTTTGTGTATCAGCCTGGTGTTCATTGAGCTTCTTGGTGTTCATTGGGTCTGGAAATAAATGTTTTTCACTAAAATGGGACGTTTATAGCCATTATATTTTAAAATAATTTTCTGCTTCCATATCACCCCTCCTTTCATGACTCCCAATAGATATATTCTTGAAATTGTTCTACAGATCTTTGAGACTATTTCTTTTTTTTAATCTCTTTTATTTTTGTTCTTTGGATTAGACAATTACTATTGATCTATCTTCTAATTCACTGACTTTTGCTATTTCAAATCTGCTGTTGAGTCTCCCTAGTGAATTTTTTATTTCATTTACTACACTTTTCAAATTTAGAATTTCCATTTGGTTATTTCATCTGGGTTTTCAAGAGTCAATTTTTACTGACTGCTTTGTTTTCCCTGAATATGGGTCACACTCTTCTGTTTCTTAGCCTGTTTTGTAATGATTGTGTGAATTTTAGATAAAATTGTAGCACCTGTGCATTCTGTTTTATTTTTCTAGGGCTCAATGTTTTGTGGTTTTCTATTGTTTGTTTCTTTGTTTTAGTAACTTGCCTGGACTTAAACCACAGAATATCTTCTTCTGAAGCTGACAATGCATCTGGTCATTTTTTTTAAGTATTTCTTTTTTGGGGACCCCTCTGTCTGCATGGTTTAGTGGTCAGCCAGTGATTTGGGCAGACACCTTAATTATCTAAGACTTCCTCAGATGTTGCCAATTGAGGTATGTGTGTGGAGAACACCTTCAAAGTTGCAGCCAGTTCTCAAGTCTATCTTGGTGTACCATATCAGGAGATACATGACTTTAGTTGTTTCATTATTGATAACATTAACATTGATACTTAGTTAAGATTATATCTGCTAGGTTTCTCTACCAAGAGATTAATATTTTCCTTTTAAATTAATAAATAATTTGTAGACTTTTTGGTCGAAGTTTGTAATTTTAAAATAGGTAAGTATCACTTTTGCTCATTGATCATTTACTTACTAGCTTAGCACCTACTGACTATTTTTTCTGAATTAGTTATTAAGTTGATAGATGGTGGATGTTCTAACTCCATTATTCCTTCCACTCTATTCCAAGAAACAATTTTCCCTTTTTATTTATTCATCCATTTCTTTGTTTATTTACTTATCAACATGGACACATAGATTCTTTTTTTTCTCTTTCCTATCTCCAAATTTTTAAAGTTAGTCTTACCAAAGTATAATTTTACACAGAGTAAAAATAGACTGCTTTTAATTTTTCCCAAGAGAGTTCCCTTTTGTCCTTTTGCAGTCAATCTCTCTTCCAACCTCTAGCCCCCTAACCTACTGATCTCATTTCTGTTCCTATTTTAATATTAATTTCTGATTTTTTGTTGCTAATATAAAATTTTATATATTAATCTTATATTATGAAACCCTGCTACACTTGCTAATTAATCCTAGCCGATTGTTTTTTGTAGCTTCCATAGAATCATGTCATCTGTGAGACCTCTTCCTTTACTTCTTGCTTTCCAGTCCAGATGCATTTGATTTCTTTTGCTTATTGCTTGGGCTAGAACTTCTAATACAATGTTGAATTAAAGTGGTGAGAGTATATATCCTTGCCTTATGTCTATATTAGATGGAAAACCTTCAGTAATTGACAAGGATGACATCCTAATGATTAAGGATGATGTAAGTTGTAGGCTTTTTTTAAGTACTCTTAATTATGTTGAGGAAGTTCCCTTCTACTTTTAGTTTCCTGAGAGTTTTATTTTTTTAGACAGGAATGCATGTTGAGATTTTGTCAAATAGTTTTTCTGCCTCTACTGAAATGATCACATGGTTGTTTTTGTTTTTTGAGGTTTTTTAGTCATTAACCTGATGATTTATATTGATTGATTTTCTACGGTTAAACCATCTTTTGTTCCTGGTGTAAATCCCACTCAGTCATGATATATTATCCTTTTAATATGTTGCTGGATTAGTCTTGCTAAAATTTTGTTAAGAATTTTCCCATGTATGTTTATGAGGAATAACTTTTCTGTCATTTTCTTTTCTTGTAGTGTCTTTATCTTATTTTGTTATCAGGTTATACTGACAACATCAACATCTATACTTACTATTTCACATATAGCAGATACTGTTCTAAGTAATTTACATATATTTATTCCTTTTTACATTTGGCATTATTTCAGACTTCACAAAACAACTGCAAGAATAATACAGGCTAGTCTCATATACTTTTCATTTAAATTTCTCAAATGTGAACCCCTTGCCACATTGGCTTTACTGTTCTCTCTCCCCTCTGGCCACCTTTGAGTCTTTTCACTTTAAAATTTTTTATTTTTCTTAAACTCTGGGAACTTTTCACACATAGTTTCCTTTATTATATACTCCTTCCATCATTTTAATACAATCTCTGGATAAATTTTATCCTTAGTTTGTCTGTGGCAGAACCAATTTATCATTTAGGACATCTCAGGTATTATTATAGGGTCAATGAAATTGTCTTGATGAATCTAGTTAAAAATTTCAAAATTGATTGCTCTTATTTACTCTTCTGTGCTCTGGAGAATAAGTCTACTTACAAAATTATAAAGTCCATGTCTGGCAGGACAGATAGTATCTATTTAAAATTAAGTTCATTCTCAGCACCCCTTACTCACATATTTATCTCTCCAGACCCATTCTCTGTTCTTCACCGTCCTTCGATCATGTGAGGCTGACTTCTACAGACTGTATCCTGAGGGCTGCCTTTCCCTTTGACTTGACTGGCTTTGACCAATGAGGAAAATGAATGGGAGATTGAGATTGGAGGGCAGAGAACAAAATTGGGATGTTTTCCCACAAATCCCTCTTTGCCTGGTCTTAACTGGAAATGGCTGGTTTTTTTGGGGGGGGTGAGGGAGGGTTTTAACTGAAAGCCATAGTTCCTGCCAGGCAGTCCTTTCTTACAGCTATATATCTCACTGGGTTCCAGTAACTGATACTTCTCTAATACCTTTAAGCCTAGGAGTTGTCATGGTCTCCCTCTGTTGTTAACTGGCAAGTGCTTCACCATCTCCTGTTCTTTCCATTAGCCCTGCCTGCAACTCATTCAACTCCTCCTTTTGACAGGTGCACCTGTTTCTAGCCAGGATCCTGACTGTGCATCACTTCTTGGTGTTCCTGCTTCTACTTCTACTCTATGTTCCTCATCCTAGGGTCCTCCAACTAGAGTTTACCTTCTCCTAGAAAGGTCCTAGCCCCAAATATCTTATTTTGTTCAAAATTTAATCTAACATATGTCTCACCTGAAGGAGGATCCACTAGAACGAGTATCACTGTAGAAGATATTCTAAGGATGCTAATTTTGTTACCTGTCCTGGGGCATTTGAATTTTAAGGGCTAATTCCTTTATAATCTCAAGCAAAACATCTCAAGATGGAAATTCTTATAAAGGTGGTAAAGTTGATATTCTCTGTGGTGCCCCTCAAGTAAGCCAGGCCCCAAATGTGGGAGAAAGCCAGAAGGTAAGAGCCTGTTCAACAAGAAGAAAAAGTTGCTAAAATACATACCTCAGAACAGTAGTTGTACAAAATGCTTTGAAAAATATAAGGGAATGCTTCTTTTATGTGATAATTTTTGGAAATGCTGCATAATAAATCCTCCTCTTGAGAAGAGAAATTGCATATTAGCTCACTAAAACTATGAGAAGTCTTACAATAAATAAACTGGTTTTACTTTGTTTGAGCCAATTGTGTTTCAAATAAGAACAAAATTTCTCAGAATGCTTTAACTTTGCTAATAACACTCCCTCTAGGGCATCACATAGAAATCTGTGTAATGGAGCAAATTGTTTTCTTCCAGAAAATTTGGATGCTTAAGCATTTTACACGTAGGAAAGTAGACTATATCTGCTATTAGCTATTTCTCTCTTATTTCTGAATTTTTGTTATCCACTCTTTTATTTCAGTGTTTGATTTTCTAATAATTCTGGTTCTATATGGCTATAATAAACATAATAAAAAGATCTGAGAATCTTATGCCAAATCCATGCAGTGTTCTATTGCTTTTAATTTTTGTCTTTTCTGTCTGAATAATTACGTTTTCTGGAGGATCTTATAGTGTAAACTCGATGAAAATATGAATCATCAATATAGTCTGATTAGATGCAATTGTAACACTATAATTAATTCTGAATAATTTCACACTTTAAAACAGCATAATTAGAAGCACAGGGGCCCCTTCCCTCTTGTCTTTCATAAAGTTGTTTGCTTACTTTGTACTAGCTTCAGTCTTACCAAAGAATGATTTACCAGAATAAAGAAAAAAATCACCCAGAGAGATAAATTCTGTTTCTATAAAACAAAGGTATTTTCAAGAGCCTTTAAAATAAGGAAGCATCTTTTATTCCAACTATAAAAGTACTACAAGTTACTGTAAATAAGTTTAAACAATAGATAAATACATAAAATGTAATGTCAAAGTCCCAGGTAATCCCCTGCTAATACCTACTCTTACTACTTTGGAATTCCTTGGACTTAAAAAATATGTGTGTGTGTCTGTATAATATATCTGTGTGTATATACAGATATAAATAAATACACTATGGTGATAAAGATTAATTATAAAGCTAATAGATAACCATAAAAAAGAGGTTGGAAACTGGGCCTCTTTTTATACTCTGTGACCCATTTTTCTGAGTGTGGAAGCTCTGAATGGTAGCTGCCATTTTGATATGTTTTCTAGTTTTTTTGGCAACAAAATGTCAATTTTGTTGGCCTTAAAATCCTCATTTCTTGACCGGTGCCCATCAAAACCACATACCTTTCCCCCAAATTTCCTACAACATTTCTAATTGCTTCAGTCTTCTCAGGACGTTTCTGTTTAGTCTAGCTATCTTCTAAACTTCATTACGATGACCCCTCTCATGAAAAAGCACTACAGAAGCCTCATGTTTATTTATTATTTGAACATGACTCATGAAGGCATCATTCAAATCTCTGAATGCACTCACTAATATATTCCATAACGAACATATATCCATAGGTGTTTTTATATTCTGATAACGTCTTCATGTGCTCAGCCATCTATATTTAATGAAAAGCTATCACTTTTTCCCCTGGCAAATTTCAAACATCTGTGGAGCTATCTAATGCACAGACATGAACTTTCTCTGTGACCTTGGACAATCTTGTTCTATCTCCTGAGTGTATAAATCTATGGCATGGGGAACATTGTAATGCAGATCACTTTTCAAGAACATTATAATAATTAGAAATTGTGAAGAGGTTCGGATTTATCAGCCTAAGTTTGACTATTTTAGAGATGCCAATAATGCACATTATGTGCAATCATGTACATTAACCCTTCTAAGCCATTAGGTAATTACTCAACATGTACCATGGACTGCCTTATTGACCCAGAGTGGGGGGTTATACCCTTCCTTGGTCCCTGCCTGTCTCCTCTGCTCTTGTCTTCCCCAGATCTCTGCAGACTTGTGTGTGTGAGGTTGCCGACTTGAGACAGGCAAACCTTAGCCATCCTCAGGCATTGTCCCACTAGTGGGCTTTGTTTGTCTCTCTCCCTGTTGGGCTGTCCTGAGAGTTACAGTTCTTGAGCTAAACAACAGAATTCCTACATTTTTACCTGAGTCATTACTGCTGAGTCTGACCTTCTCTGCATCCAAAACCAGCTACTGAACACCCTTATTGTTTCTAGAATTGTGCTTTATGGATCAGCCAAGATGAGGGCATCCTCATACCTTCCTTTCCCATCCTCTGCACTGTTCTCATTCTAACAAGGAGATGCCTGCACCTCAGTTTCCAGTCTTGAGACTCTTTCTCTCTCCCATGTCCTCTGCATGCCCCAGTTGATAAAAATGGGAATCTACTTTGCCCCTGCGCTAAGGTCCTGCTTGGGTAATCTATGCAGTTCCCTTTTGAGCCTGGGGCTTCTACCCTTCTTGCCAGTCATCCTGTTTTAGGGCCAAAGGGTAACCCCTCATGGCTACCGCACAGCTGGTCCCTCTCCTCTTGAACTGATGTGTCAAGTGTCCAAACCTCCCTGGAAGCCTGGGAGTCAGCTCTTCGACAGTCTCCATTCTTGAGTTCTGTCTAACTCTTGGACGGATCCTTTTGATCCTCTGTTGTGTTCTGGTCTCTAAATGAACCTGAGATTTCTGTTCCCTTGAGCTCTTGGTCTGTGGGCATCCAGGCCTGCTTCATACAACCTGCCACACTGCTAATGGATGGAAGCTGAACAGAAAGTTCTCTGAACAAACAGGTTTAGAAAAAGCTCTGGTAAGAAAGTTTTTCAGGTTCCCTTTTTTGTAGGATTTATCTAAGCCTTTAGTATACCAATATGCAACCATAGAGGTGAAAATAATATACAACTTTTCCAAATATATTTGCTGAAGGAGTATTTTTTTCCAAGAGTTTCTTGAAGACCTAGAACAAAACGTGTTCTAGGAAACATATTTTGAAATTGCTTTTGTAGAAGATTAGACTAGGGAATCCCATGGTCTCTTTCAGTTTTATAAATTCTGATTCAATGATTCACAAGAACTATTTTGGGGGAAAGTGATCAAAGTGGAAAAATCTGTTAGTGTTTAGTTAACTCTGTCCAAGGAATAGAGAAGCACTGTATTTTATTTACTAGGGAGTTGCTTTCTATGATGGAGCAGGGAGAAAGCAGAAAACTAACATTCTTTTATTTATTCAATCATTGTGAGAATATTTATTGAGACTCACAATGTGCCAGGCATTATTCTAGACACTGGAGTGTTAATGATGGATAAGATCAGTGCTCTCCCTGCCCTCAGGACTCTTAGAGAAATCAGCTAGAGCAAGCCACCTAGTATTTTTGCTCTGAGTCTGTGCATCAAAAGTCTCATTTTTAAGTTTCCTTTAGAGTTTGAGTTCTTAAAGTTTTGAGTACATCTCTTTTTGTAATAAACTGGATTCAGACTTGTCATTCTTCTATAATTAAAGAAAATTGGTGAAGTTACATAAGCAAATATTCATAAGCACATAGTATGTAACAGATATACATACACAGAAATACATACAAACTGTATACATAGATATGACCAAGACAATTTTTTATCTGACTGAGGCTAGAAATAAAATGCTACTATTGACATATATATATATATATATATATATATATATATATATATATATGAGTTTCTCAGAGAATTGTCCAGAACACCTATATTAAAATAAGCAAGAGTAATTGTGAAAATGCAGATTTCCACTCCAGATATTCTAATTCAGTAGGGCTCAGGAATATGCATGTTAAACTAATGCCAAATAACATACTTATGCACACTAACATTTAAGAACTCCTGATATTGAGACTCGGGGGTGGGAGAGAGCTGGAGCTTGTCACCGTGTGACCCTAGATTAGACAGAGGGACTCAAATTGGCTGGGGCAAGGATTGGCGGGGAAAAAGGCAGGCACCCAATCTGCTCGTGGAATAATGTACAGAAGGTACCTGATAGACAGTAAGTGTTCAAAAAATGTTAATTCTCTTTCCTCTGACATGCCTCAAAGAAAACACAATCAACAGCTGAGCATGCCTGGGGGCTTCTTACTGTTTCCTCCTCAGTTAAGTATATTTTATTTTGTTTTCATGTGACCTCATTTGGGAGGAGATCCCCAGATTCTCTCCAGAGACACGGGAAATCCCTCCTAGTCTAATTTATACCTTGACTTTATTATATTTTTTAAAATTAGATTTAGGTACTGATAAAAATTCAAATAGCAGAGTACAGAGGCTTGTGGGGTTTTTCTTCTCACGTTTCACAAAAAATTTAACAGCTTACTGGTTTCAGATCAAAACTCTAGAAGCCTCCATCACCACGTTTCCTGTTTGTAACTGAACAAAGTACACACAAAAGATTTTAAGAAACAGAAGAGAGAAAAAACTGAGGAACAGATAAGACAAGGTTTAGTGCCACACTGCTTCTAACATAACAGAGCAACATTACTTAGAAAAAAAAGTTTGTGGGAGCATTTTTAATCCATACATTTGCCTATGGCTACATAAGGATTTTTCTGAGAAAAGAAGCATGCCAGGTAAGTGGCATTTTAAATTCTTTTGTTCAATTCCTATGCCTAAGAATTTACGTAAAATTTCCAAGCCTCTAGCAAAAAGACACTTCAGGTTTGGAAAGTACATTAGTTTACAGAATTATCTTTAAAGTGTGAGATAACTTTTACCACAATTAGAACTATTTTGAAATATATTAATGAGCATAAATTGACTACTTTCTCTTAAAAAGTTGGACAGTGTTTTATAATATAAAGCTAGTTGTAGCTATTCAGTAAGGGTTCCTTGATAATCACGCCATTTAAAGTACTTGTTATTTTTAAAGGAATTTTCGTTGACCATGCATATTCCTCTTTAGTTTAGTTTAGTTCTAAAGCAGGTTAGGAGTAACAACATTCTGGGATTGACATGTACACACTGCTATATTTTAAATGGATAACCAACAAGGACCTACTGTATAGCACAGGGAACTCTGCTCAATATTATGTAACAATCTAATCAGGAAAAGATTTTGAAAAAGAATAGAGACATATATACCTGAATCACCTTGTTGTACACCTGAAACTAACACAACATTGTTAATCAACTATACTCCAATATAAAATATAAAGTTAAAAAAAAGAAAGCTGGTTAAGAGTAACAACATTCTAATTCCTTGGATTTTAGACGCTATATTATCTTCCCAGAAATCAATCATCAACTTTCAGAGAGATGACAATTTGCAAAGACCAGTGAAAATCCCATCACCTGTGGAATGGACTATCAGAGTTGAATCCACATTGATTAGCCGAATGTCTGCTCCACATTGACTATCATCTATCATTCCTCCTTTATTCTTTTATGTACTTTTAACTTCCTTAATAAGCAACTTTTTGTAATAAGAGAAGACATGCTTATTATATAAAGTGGGAGAACTGTGAAATATATATGAAAAAAAATTTACATAGTTTTCATCACCTTAGGAAAATAAGATATTATGTTGTATTTCCTTCCAACTTTTGCTTCTATATATCTTCATGGTTTGCTTTTCATAACTGAAATAATAATGTAAATAAAATCATATGTTCAGCTTTTTTCACTAACATTATAACCATCTCCATCTTTATGATAACTTCTGCTTAGTTGTTTTACATGAATGCACAAAGTGACATCTTTTGTGTTTTAGTTTACTTAGTTGTTTATTGGTAGACATTAATGTTGTATACAGTCTTTTTATATTTTAAATGACAGAAAGATGAACAACTCTATAGCTTTTTCTATATTAAGGGTTATTTTCTTAGGAAAGATTTCTAGACATGGAATTAATGAATAAGAAGTTATGAACATTTTAAGTCTCATTATTGCCAAATTGCTTTTCCAAGGCTGGTGCCAATTCACTCTCATCCTAGAGTGTTTCTCCTTAACAAGCTGGTCTCATTTTAAAAAATCTTCACTAATTTGATAAGCACAACATGCTAACCAATTGTTTAATATGTTTTACTTTGATTATAATCAGGATGAAAATTTTTGCATGGGTTTTTAAAATGTTTATAATTCTGTCATTTGTGAATTGTCTAATTACATTTTTGCTTATAATTGTGCTAATAGTATTTTTAATATCAATATGTATAAGCCATTTATAAAGATAATAGATATTTTAATTTCTGTGAATTTGTTTCCCAGTGTTTTGTTCGATGGATTTTAAAACTGATTGATTGGATTAATCACACAAGGAACATAAACTGATGTATGGTTTTCACAATTCTCTTTATCTTTTCCAGGTACATATATTAGCAAAGAACAAAAACAATTGTTCCAGTTTAGCTAGTGCCCTGCAAGAAATGGACTTAGCAATACTATGAACAATTGCTATGAGCTGACAGTCATGGGGAACTTGGCAAGGGTGGGAAGGCCGAAGGCAGTGAATATGATGTTCAACTATTTCTCATTAATTAATTTTAAATTTGGAAGGGATGATAAGATTTCCTTCACAGTATTTCATAGTTTATGTTTAGATCCCTTCAGGTGTTATACAGGAGCTCCTCCATTGTCAGTTAAGACCTACGGTTCCACAGAAGAGAGAAAATGTACACAGTATTTGCCATTAAAGCCTCATAGATCTTAAAAGCCAAGAAACAAAACCAAAAACTAAAAATCCTTAATGTGAAAGGAGAGACTCAGATTATAGTATTTTTTACGTTAGATAGGTGAAGTAAAAAAGAAAATAAGTGTGAACACAATGGAAAAGTGAGATTATTCCTAGTTGAGTAAAACAATGTATGAAAAGAAAAACCCAAGTCTTTCCTTTTCTCCTACCTATATGCCTTGTAGTCACTGCATCAATAAATGTGCCAGCATCATACTTTCTACTGTGTTTCTGCATTCACATAAAATCAATATTAGCTAAATCAAAGGCAAAAACAACTCCTTTGGGCTACCATTAATTTAGTTTAAACAATGATTCACAATTTAGTTACACGTCGCTGTTTTTCAAAAAAAGGATTTTCATTGTCTTTTCTCACTTTTCTCTTCCCGTGAGCCTCAATCACCTTTTGAGAACAATGAAAGCCTGTCTTTTGGAGACTAGATAGGACTGATTTATGAATCATCTTTTAAACTCAGATGTTCTTTAAATGAAAAATAGGTCAAAGAGAGTGTTTCATCATTTAATTTAGGTAACATTTGACAGGCGATTTCAAGAAAACTTGACCCAGGAATGATTGCCACTTAAAGGTCACAGCTGTAAGAAATAAATATCCACAAATTGCTAGTTAATAATACGTAAATAAATACTGAACTCTTTTCCAGGCATTGTTTTTTTTTTTCATTTAATTTATTCAGCATTCCTGAATTAAAAAGAAGAGAGAAAAAATTATCAGGTCTTCTTAAAACATTAAAGAAACATAGTAGTTACAGTATTTTGTTGGATGAAAGTTGGCACACACCCATGCCATTTTCAGAGGCTCTTACCAAGGTGCTTCTCCAATAGGAAACAATAAGTACATATACAAAATGGAGCAGCTACATACAGATAAAGAGAGGCTTGTCTACAGCAGGGATTTTGGCAGCACTTCAATCCCAATAGCATTTCCCAAGTTTACCAATTCCAAGTTTAATTATGAAAGAGACAGAGTCTAGTACTGGAGGAATCATAACATACTGTCTTAAAATCTACCCTCCATCTCACTCCTGTATGTCCACTTTCCTCCGTTAAATTCAGCAAGTATTGATTAAGAGGAATCGTGATGTACTAGAAAGAGGGGACCTTCCTGTCACACAGATGGGGATCCGACCTCCAGTTTTAGAGCTGGCGTAGTGTGAGGGTCAGTGTTTTGCAGAAAGTCACACAGCTAGTAAGTGACTACGCTCCTCTTTCCCTAACGTTTCCCAAACATCTGTTGTTTGAAAACAGACGTTCCAAGCTTCATATTGCCATTGTCCCTCTCCCCATCATGGCCCCTCCCTGACATATATCATTCACTTCTCAAATAACCTTCTATTCATAATAGACACTCATTTAAATTTGGCAGTTTTCAAATTTTGCATTAAAAACAGTATCTTATTTACTTGAAAGCCTGGGACTAGATTTGAGAATCTCTTCAGTGATTAGTCCACGACTCTAATGCCTTTTACTGATGGGATGATGGGGATGGATAGTGGTGGCAGAGGCTGTGTAGACAGTGACAACATGCCACATCAAAGAGTCATGAAGAATGTGCCTAGTTTGACACCAAACGATCACCACAGTAGGAAACATTCATTTTATGAGTAGAATCCATGGGGATTGTAATACCAGAACTTTCATGTTGAACTTTCTAGGGTGCCTAAAATACATATACACCTTCATGGACTGCAAAGAAGAGATGGTCACTGCTCTGAGAGAGTTTACAAGCCAAGAAAGAGAAACCATCAAGGGAAGCCATATCCTATATACTATAAACTCACACACTTGTCTCAGTTACAGATCCTCTGAAGGAGAAACAATTAAGGCATTATATGTATTGCTTTTCTATTGTTAATTGTTTAAGTAAAGGCTCCTGTATGAATCAAACCTGCCAGCAGAAAGACATTACATTTGCTTAGCTGGGTTTCCTTCCAGAGTACATGTAATTGTGAATTTCAAAGACAGCGCCTGCCAAGAACTTTTGGCTTTAAATGAGTCAGAGGTCTTATAATTAAACCTACTACTATTAGCCCCTGGTAGTTGAAAGCTGTTTAGAAATTTAAATCGTGGTTTTCCTAGCTGTCATTGCCTCACTAACAACTTCCCGATGCTTTTGGCTTTTTAACAGTATAAATAGTTAAATTAAAATTGTGTAGGAGTTCTTTTTAAAATGATAAAAGCTGTGTAAATGAAAGTAATTGCAATTAATGAATAATGATACTAAAGATTGCATTTGTCGGGCAAGAAGTTTTAGGTACTTTGCACACGCAGTATTATAAGAGGGACTGTCTGTATTGAATAGATACCTACATGGGGCTAGAGTACTTTCCATACTATATATGGAAAGTAACTGGGTAAGGGGAGGTACAAAGTATGTGTGTGAGTGTGTGTATGTGAACATTTACACAAATCTACCATTCAAGTTGAAAGTCTCCATCATTTAGCTATTCAATATCGTCTTATCTCTGTGTGTTTTGTTTCGTTTATCAAAATGGGGGCATTTATTGTTGTCAATGAACAAATTATGAAAGATTCCAAGAATGTGATGAAATACAAAGCTTCTAAATGAAAATCTTCCTATTTGTAACTCAGATCACATTACAAAAGAAAAATATCTTGGAAAGCAGAAGGGTTAGAAAGGAATCATAGACTCCTAAAAAGAGAGGAAAACTGGAGACCATGCTAAACCAAACCCCACACGTTAGACTTTAGCCTGTGTTTTAAAAGGCCTCCAACTGATTATGTAAAACAAATTTACTGTTACAGCAAAGACAAAACCCAGCCCTAAAGGAATGTGCAGTGTGGTCCATGTTCTTACCTTGGAGTTGCTGTCATATTTCATGAAAATTATTAGGACTTTCCTAAAGTCTTTCGTGTAAGTGTAGTCTTGTGGTATTGGTTTGGTTATTTCTTTGTAGCTGAGAGAAAAATTATCTTCTTGTAGCAATTAATGGATTAATACAACTTTTCAATGCACCCTTTAATTAAAAAGGAGAAAGGAAAATTTCTAATTTAAATATAATTTTTGCGAATGATAGGATAATTTCTAGCTAGAATTAGTGTAATTTTTAAAATGAAATTAGGGCTTTCTGCTTACTGCCTTGAAGTACAACTTTTTATTTTTTTAATATTTATTTATTTATTTGGCTGTGTCAGGTCTTAGTTGTGGCATGCGGGATCTTCACTGTGGCAATGAGAGATCTTTCATTGTAGCACGCGGGCTTCTCTCTAGTTGTGGTGCGCAGGCTCAGTAGTTGTGGCGCACAGGCTTAGTTGTCCCACAGCATGTGGGATCTTAGTTCCTTGACCAGGGATTGATCCAGCGTTCCCTGCATTGGAAGGTGGATTCTTAACCACTGGACCACCAGGGAAGTCCTGAAGTACACCTTTTTATACTGTGCTATATTTTATTTACCCAAACCACAGTATATACTAAATACTAGATGCTGTGAGAAATGGAAAAAAACTAAGTACAAAGGAGATTGATTTTATTAGTTCTCCCAAGGGTAATAAATTCTAGAGATTTGTTATAATTTTCTATGTATTTATTTGCTCTCTTACCCTTCCCCCAGAAAGAGTGGTATTAGAAGTACACAGAACAGTATAAAGGACAACCAAATAAATCAACACAAAGAGAAAATAAGGAGCAAGGTGTACGATTAGTTCACAAATATGAGTAGCATATAATTCCTAGAGATTTAGTTAAGATAGAGTGTGTGTCAGATGATACACAAGGCCAGACAGACATGGATTATAAGAGTAAAAATGTACCTGTTCTTGAGGAGATCCTCAGCTTCATATACCTGATACCAAGTGATGTATTAAACAATATCTTCTAGTCCATAACATCTCTATAATTAATAAATTCAACAGCAAGTTTCGTACGGTTGGTTCTTTTTCTTGAAAGGAGTTTTATTTTGCTGTGATAACAAAGACAGAAAACATAGAAATGGAAGAGAACAAAAAGAGCAACAGAGAGTTAATTTTTATTTTCTGACTACAACCTGAAGTTTAGTTCTCTGTTGCTATTTTAGGCAGGTCATCAGCTGAGATGGAAGCAAGTTTGATATTCTCTTAAGAAATCTTGGGAACATAACTGGCACATGTCCCAGTACAGAAATCATCGAAGCCACCATTCAGAGGTTGATCCAGGGAAAACCTACAGGGAGGGTCATAAATCTCCTTCCAAAATCAGTTTTGCACCGTTTAAGCATGTGTATAAATGAATGATCAAATTCCTAAAATATGTCATGGGGATTTGATGCAATAATTCTAGACTGGACTATTTCTAAAGCAAGGTTACAAGTCACCCAATTTGGCTAAAGGTAAATTATCAAAACATCCATCAAATTCTTAATTTTAAGCAGTGCCGCTTTTTGGTCAATGTGTTGTGTTCTTAGATAAGTTATACTATACTACTTTATATTATGGTATATAATTTCTAGGCTGAAAATAAAAAGAAATAATAAAGAACACCTGCCAAAAACAATAATTTGAATTTTAAGTGCAGTTGTTAATCTTCAGTCATTCTCTCTCTGACAATGGCTAGACAAAGCAACAATTTCATGAGGTTACTCTTGGTTTATGCAGGTAGAACCATGTTGTCAGCATATAGGAAAACATCCATTTTTCTGTTCTCATAGTAGGAGAGTGTGCATTTAATATGTAAAAACAAACATATTAGGTCTTTAAGGTAAAGGTTGAAGAAAAGAGAATGGAAGCACATCCCCATTTCATGCTTCTCAAAGTTATAATGTGGTCTGTGAAGAGATTGTTTCTACTCACCCTGACTCTTACGTTTTATGCAAGCATCCCAGTTTTATGCAAGCATATATGTCCTAGAGTTGCAACAGAGTTCACAGCTTAGCTCAGCTAGTGGTATTTTCTAAATTTCTTTCTCTGGAGATTTTAATGACACTAATCAAACGTCTCAAAGACTGGTTTTTCTAAACAAGAAAATAAAAATTTACCTTTATAGTTGTTACCACCCCTATAAATCTAATCAGATAGCTAGCTGTTAGCTCCAACTTCCTTATATCGTTTCCTAGGAAACAAATAATAATCATTAGATTTTTTTTGGCAATATAGATTCTGGGCAGAGAGAATTAGGCTGTGGTTGATGAGTAGTTTCACCAAAGCTACAGCGAGTACTCTTCTCACAGGGATCGGTTTTCCAGCCGCTGGGAGATAGATAGGTCCTTTCTCAATAGTACTAGAGACAAATGTAGCAGAATCTTCACTTGGTCTTTTCCTGGGTTGTGGATGTGTCTAGATGTCACACTTGATCAGAACCTTTCTGTTGGCCCTGGTTATTACATTTATCCTTCTTCATCCACTCTTCATTTACTTAGTTGGCACATGTTTAGCGAGCACCTACTTTCTGCTGAATAGGTTGCAGAAATAATAGTGGGAGTCTTACTAGTAGTAAGATAAAAATAATAACAATAGCTACCATTTATTGAGCATCTATTAGTGAGAAATGCTGTTCTACAAATTTCATTATATGTCTTAATGAATACCCATAACAATAGGTACAATGAGGAAATTAAAGAATGAAGATAAAGATCAATAAATCATTCTTTCTGCCCTTTGGGTAGCTCACAGTCTACTGAGTGAGTGCTTCAGAAAGAAGGTACTTTTGAAGGATGACTAGAAGTTTGTCAGATGGACAAGGGGGAAAGTATTTCAGGAAAAGGGGCAAATATACAGACATAAAGGCATGAAATGGTAAGTATGGTATCTACTGAAAATTGCAAGTGCTTCAGAATGATTGGAACATGATATATTATTGGGTGGATATAGTAGGTAAGCCCTAAAAGACAGGCAGGAAACTTAAAGTAACATTTTGTGGAAATTACTCATGGTAAGGAAAGAAAAGTGTTACATCCTCTATGTTTAGGGCAGAGATAGCAGCAGGTACCTTCTCCTGAAGGACCTATGTCACAGGCTCCAAAGAAAAAACAAAGGGACAACTTTCTCCAGAAACCATGGAAGAGAAGAGTGTATGGGGATCGTGTGTGTAAAGACAGTAGCTGGGTTAAGAGTGGTGTTTGATGGAGCAAGGATTGATGGAAAGAGCCATAAACATAAAGTCAGGGCCAATTGAACTAATAGGAACAGAGGCCAAATTGACCTGAGCAGGGTCTGCTTAGTATTGTGTTTTAAAATATTGGCCTTCAAGACACCAAAATTCTTTGAGATGTACATGTCCTTTGATCCAGCAATTCACCTTCAGGAATTTTTACCTTAAAAAAAATTAAGGTTGGGTGTATAGTTTTAGCTAAAGCTAGTCATCACAAGATGTCTTATATAACTAAAAATTAGAAGCAACTTAAATGTCTAACAATAAGGGATTGATTAAATAAATTATGGAAAATCCATACAGTGGAATAGACGGCAGCTAAAAGAAATGGGAGAATATTTTGCTTATAGGAAAAGACGCATGCTATAAAATTATCAGGGGAAATGTAAATAACAGTATAGTCAGTATAACTAAATCCTATGCCTCCGACCATAACAACTTCTACACAGAAAATAATAATAAGTTTGGAAGTGTATTAACCAAGGTGTTCACGGTGATTGTCTCTTGATAGTAGGGTTAGAGTTGATTCTTATCTTTTTGTTTTGCTTATCTGAGTTTACTAATTGTTTTTAACTTTGAACATGCATGATGTGTATAATAAGTCTGGCCTCTTTGTAGCAATTAAAGTTCATTTATTTCAGTGTCACCAAACACTGACTGTAGAGGGTGAGTGATGAGAGTCTACATTTGGCTGAGTGAATAACCTAAAATGATAGTTGTAACATACCACAATAGAAAATATAGTGTGTGCACTCAAATTGCTTTAAAATGTGAATGAACTTAGAACCGTATCTAGACTGTGGGTCCTTAAGGGACATACACAAGGAAAAGAAAAGAAGAAAACTCTTTAATAATAGAATCATTTATTTAATCATTACTTTAATAACAGAAATCAGAAATTAATAACCCTATATTGTGACAGCAAAGAGGGAAACTGAGACCCATCTGGCAAGTGAGACAGCTTGCTGGCCTGATTGTTCACCATGATAGTTAAATCAACCACCTGAAAGGGGTTATTATCAACAGGAGGTGGGGAACAATCGAGCTCTGAAAGTTTGCCTTAAAAATTTGCTTTAACCCAGCAATTTTACTCCCAGGAACCTTTCTCCAGATAAGTCCACATACATGGAAAATGTCTATCCAATGGAGTTTCTTGCGTTATTGTTTGTAAGAAAAATATTTTAAAAATCAGAATGTCCGTCTTAGAGAATTGGGTATATAAATTATATTACAGTAACACTATGAAATTCTATGCAACCACTAAAAATAACATACTAACATGGTAAAAATCCCCCAAACACAGTGGTAAGTTTTTAAAAAAAAGGCTAATAAGTGTAATATTAGTGTCCCATTTATGTTTTAATAGAGGACCTTAAATGTTATTCTATATTTGGTGGCTGGAATTTTTTAAATTTATACTCAGCAGGCACTTGTTTTTTAAATAAACAATTAGACATAAAAATCAAATCTAAAAATATATGCAGTATCATATAACTAGAATTTTTAATATATTTAAAATAGTTTATTATATTATAGAATTCTATAAGTATTTATGGGATTATGTTCATGATGAATAAATTAGGCGCCTCCAAATGTTAGTGTTTTTAACCAAATTAATTGGTAGCTCTATTGCAGAAGATAAAAGACTGCTCAAGTCTTCTCAGTTTTCTTATACTTCATGAAATATAAAAATTCCCTTAAAGAAAATAAAACCACTCATTTCACTACCATTATCAGTTAACTTTTCCCATTTATTAATTCTTGAAAAATTTTTATAAATCCTGTAGTATATGTCTGGCACAGCAGAGTAGAAGGCAGAAATGGTCCTATTCTCTGTGGAGCATATAGAATTTTGAACATCTAACTACATGGTACAAAATTAAGGAGGTAGCAGACATTAGTAGACAGAGTTTCTGGTGTTAAAAGAGACACAAACTAGTTCAAACAAAAGCAATGTATAGATGAATAAGTGATATGCAAATTATATGCATATATGTATATGTACATCTATATCATAAATAAATATATATTTTATATATTTAATCACCACTATGCCTAACTATGCTCATTTAAAAATAAATGATGCCAATAAATAAATAAAGCAACTCAAATACATAGAGGGCAGTTCAACGACCACTGCAATGTCAATAATTCAAAGAAAATTAACAACTCAAATGTCAAATCTGAGATTCAGAAAATAAGTAAAATAGAGCAACACAAAGAACATCTGGATTTAGGGAGTCTTTATTTGATGGTTTAAAGACAGGCTAGGGAAGTAAAACTAATTTCCCTCCTATTAAGATTTTGCCTCTTCTGCTTATTGTGTTTAACGTATTTGGATTTCTTTGAAAGGGCTTAAAATGTTCTAGGCAGTCACAGAGAGAGAGTTGGGACTATGAAGGAACATAATCTCTATTGTAGCTATTTTCACATTGCATTTCTAATTATGTGCTCACACATTCACATCCCCAACTAAACAGAGTTCCTTGAGGGCAAAGATTCTGTTTTCTTTACCTTTGATTCCCTAATATAGGACATAGTTCCTGGCACAGAAGACATACTGACTGAATACATAAATATATAGTATTATTATACAATCACAAGTTATTTTTCTGGGGTCAGTATTCACATGGGTACATGACTCCTAAGATAATTAGCCGAATTTTATATATGTATGTAACTATATCTCATATTTTATAATATATTTACAAATATATTTGTAATTAGGCTAAATATCTTAGTAGTCACTCATATATGTGTAAAGATTGCCATAGATAATCAAGGGCAACTGACAGGCAATATCCCACAAAACCCCCTTTACATCTCAGGAATGAAAAAAGAGGCCTTCGCAGAGGGGAAGAGCAGAATCAACCTTCCATTATCTGCTCATGGAGATCTAAATAGTATGAGAAAACTCCTTATGGCCAGTCTTGACAAAACTGGGTTACTATTATTCCAGTATTATTGTTTTATCCCAACACACAGTGTCCTACAGTACTGGGATTAATAGAAGGTGATGATAAGTGATTCTCCATAATAATGAAAGCATGTATTCAATATGACTACAGACAAAGGATTAAAGAAAGGGGAAAAGTATAGCCTATTATGACTCTGCATAATTTGGAAGTTCTTAATTTTGAACCAAAGTTTTTATAACCTGTCACTATTTGTCAAATCTTAGTAGCTAGACTAAAAATGTCTTCCATTTCATCTTTACAAGAATGTGGGACACTTGCTTCCTTTTACCTAGGTGGGAATTTGAATACCCATTTTGAAATCTGTAAAAAGCCTTTGGCTGTCAATGCTAACTAATTTCTTGACAGAGATTTGTCCTTTGTTGTGAATAAACACAGTGGTTTTAATTGTGGGAATACCTAGTTCAAAACAAATGAGTAAGCAGCTACTATATTAAGCGTGTGTTTGCTTCTGTTCACAGAAAACTCTGAATGCCAGTTTTATGTCTGGGCAATTCTAGCCTTCTTGGGTTTAGCTCTGACTATATCGCTTATCTTCAACATTTCCCACTATGTGGAAAAGCAGCGACAAGGTAAGACACTTTCAGAAATAGCCATATGAAACCTGCTTGAGTGGAGACTGAGTCACTGGAAAACCTACAGAATAAGACGATTTTATGAAATGTTATTCAATAAGATATTTTTATCTGTAGAAAATCTATTTGGTACATTTTTTTCATGCTGAGGGTTCTCTTAATTTAAACATGTAATCATGTTAGAAATGTAAACAGACTCCCAATTTTAGCTTTATCTCTACTAGAGGGTATAGAGTAGGAAGGGATTATCCTGGGAAAATGTATTTTTCCATCTTCCTCCTCCAGTTGAACAACTCATGAAATTGTAGCCTATTCTGGAGCATCTGTAAAGGTTCCCTCTGGTGTGTGATGAGACGAGTGAAGACTAGGTCTTTAAGGTTCCACTCAAGTCTATTCAAACTTCTCAGCATCAGTCAGGGCCTCTAGAGTGCAGCAGGCTTGGTTGGGATCAGAAGGGAACTGGAAAAGCAATAGACTGAACCATGGGCTTTTTATCAAACGCTCTCAAGGTCTAGGATCTGCCACCGACAGCTTTTCTTTCCATTAAGCTGGGCAGAAGTTTTAACCACGTGGCTTTCACCCTCTTGTGCCATGATTGAATTAGTGTGGTGCCCATCAAGTGGCACAATATTTGCACACTGTAGGCACTCAACATAGGTATGCATGCTGAATACAATGATGGATGAATGGAGGAATGAAAGTTCAGCTATTTCT
Source organism: Balaenoptera ricei (assembly GCF_028023285.1). Lineage (NCBI taxonomy): Eukaryota > Metazoa > Chordata > Mammalia > Artiodactyla > Balaenopteridae > Balaenoptera > Balaenoptera ricei. The sequence continues at coordinate 105,724,172 of NC_082642.1, read as the reverse complement.
TGGAGTGCTCTTAATATTCTAGAACCAAAAAACTCTTGGGGGCAGGACATTTAAGTGGTAAACAAATAGAAAAGAAAAGGTAAATACATTTTCTTTAAACAGATGAAAATAAATAAAGCAAAGTTAACAAAACTAAGTTAGGTACATGTGTCTAAGAAAAAGTACATGAAGCTAAATTAGAACAATGGTCAGATTCCAGAGAGAGTCCTTGATCCGCTTAAGAGTGTCTTAAGTGTTGATAACGCTAATGTAAGGTATGAAGAAGGCATTATTGTCATACAGATTTGAAAAAAAAAAGATGAGAGACACTAGCAAATGAAGTGACATGGCTGAGGTCTCACATCTATTCAATACCACAATCAAGGATAAATGCTCAGTTTTTCTAATTATCTGTTTAAAACCGTTTCCACCAGCACATGCTACTTTTGCACTGTTTACCAAATGTCCTCAGCCAGAAACCCAACACTCTTTTAGGCTCTCTATTATATCATTTCTATGCCGAAGATGAAATTCCAGGTAAGCAACACATTTTCATTAGCAATGATTTCAGTAGTTATTTTTTATTTTCAAATGTGTTTCAGACTAACAAACTTTATATGTCAGTGCAAGATGACCCATCAGACATCTTCTAAAAAGTTTCCTTCCTTTGTAGGAAGAAGAGAGCTAAGGGTAGCACTTTTCTTTGTATAATAGCTTAAGATGACTACCTTTCAATTTTTTTATTAAAACATTTTATGAATGCAGATAATATTGTCACCTGAATTAGTAAAAAGTGAATTGAGAGCTGTAAGAGATGAAATAATTTAAGGTGGGAACCAGGACAAGAATAATTATCTGAGCGAGTACTTCACTCTTCCTTGATTCTGGCTGAAATCCTCTGGAGATTTGTATGGGACCAGGGAACAAGTGGTTTTATGTTCAACATAAACCTAACTGTTTAACCTAAATTTTATTTAGCAAATTTGACCTATTTACTTTCAACCTAAATAGTCCTTTTCTTCAGCCCTATGATTGCATTGAATTGTGGTGAATATGTATGTTTAGAATCACTTTTTATCAATGTGATCAAGATCAGGGCTGGTCTAATTTTACTGACCTATTACTTCTGCCCAGAACTATTTGGCTGTACCAGTCTATTACAACACAAGGCGAATAGGTTTTCCAATTCTCATTTTTGGTTGTTTGTGTATTGTAATTTATTTACCCATATTCATACCGTTTTGCTACCATACAAACTTTTGGGGGGAGTTATTTGCTTGTGATGATTAGTTGACCACTGTTAAAAGACAGTTGCCTAACTAAAAAAAAGCAGGCTTTTCTTTCTTTTTTTTTTACAAAGACAGATTTTTTTTTTCCTTCTTTCTAATTGTACAAACCTAGGCATGCTATACCTGACTCTATTGCCTAAAATCAACAGAGTGGGAAAGAACGCTTCAAAAAAACAGGAAATTGTGAATTACATTTATTGATGTACTTTTAAAAATCAATTTCAGTTCCCTCAATTGTTTTTAAAATCATGGCTTTTGAAGTCAAGCTGACCTGTATTAGAACTCTGTTTTCAATATCTACCTGGGAGAACTTGTCTGAGGAACGTAACTTCTCTGACTTTCAGATTCCTTATCTACAAAATGTGGAAAATACTATCTAGACCATAGAGTTCTTGTGAGAAGTATGTAGATACCTTAGCACAGTGCTGAGGATTTAGTAGGTGGGTCCTGGACAGGGTACAGCCCACGTCACTGTTCCTGGTGGCCCTGGTGCTTCCTTCTTTCGCTCCTTCCACAAATGTTTGTTAGAGGTTTACTGTGGCTTCATTTAATTTTAATGTCTGTTATTTCAGTGAACATTTCAGTGAACATTAGTTTCTCTGGCTTTTTCACCCCTCCCACCGTGACTAAACTCTCTAAGCCCTCTCCAGCTCTCATCCCATTTCCTGCCCCCGTCTCTTTATTATTTAACATGTCTGTACAATAACCTGAGTTTTAGTGATAACGGTTGTGTTCAAGTCACATACAGGTTCATTTTAGAGAGTTTTCTGTAGGCTTCCATGGAGTTGGTTCTAAATATTAGTCTGTCTCAAATTAATTTATCTGAGCAGTAAAGAGCTAAAGACTTCTCCAACACATCCCTCTTCTGTACCCTCACCGACTCCTTCATGGTGATCTTAAGCCCTACAGATGCATATGAGCCCGGTGGATTGCCCTGCTGCAGAGCCCTGCCTCTCCCTTTCTAAGGATGGTGAAAAAGACAGAGACGCCAGTGGGAGGGGGAGAAAAGGACACCTAGAGAGAGGGGAGTGGAGACATGCCAGAGTGCTCCAGTCTCCACCACAGCCCCCTGATGCTCAGGCCCCTCACTGCTGCACTGCGCCATCACCCCCACCAGCCAAAGACACTACGCCCTTACCCAGGTCTGAGCCAGGTCCAACAGACTCTGTCTGACTACTCCAGGCAGGATGAAGTCTCCAGCAGGGGAGTCACAAGTTTCAGCACTGGGTCAAGTATAGGGATGGAGTGTTATCTCATACCCTCATGTGCACCTTCCCATCCTTTTAGGGCACCCTCTTTCCCCCACACCCCACCCCACCTCCAATCCCCTAGACCTGCAATCTGCTAGGAATTATGGTACCACCCACTTCCATCACCGGGACTTGGGTTGGGTCATGGGTAGGCTCACCCCCGAGCTCATGGATCCAGAAAAAAACAAAAAAAGACTGAGACTTTACTCGATCTTTACTCCTTAGGCGGAGCACATTACCCTGAGTCTTGCACTTTATAGATGTGCAAATTTAAGATTAGCCTTGGAACAGTGTTTGTTGTTGCCAAATAAGGCCCTTTGTTCTTATCCCATCTCCCCTTTTTCTCTCTGCAGCCCATTCCCAACCACTCAAGTATTACTAATGACCCATCCTTTCTACCTCATATGAGCAAACGGCACTGTCTTTCTTTCTCACCCAGAGATTCCAAGTGGATTTGGGACTAGCTCTGCAAACTGTTTGACTCCTTTTCAGTCCTCCTGAAGACTCCTTTTCAGTCCTCCTGAAGACTCCTCACTGCTTTGTTTCTCCTGGACAGACAGACTAGAAGAGATTGCATCATATTAGCCAGCTTTTCTGCCCCTTGGTCTGTGTACACAATGCCCCTGCATCTGGCCTTATGTTAACTTTTTATTTCTACATCTTTGTGCTATTCTTTGTGGCTAAGAAACTTGCAAGATATGACTCCACCTTGTCAAACAGTCAGTGAGTAAGTTTTGCAGGTGTATTAAATAGCTTATAAAAGAAAATCTCTATCCCAGCAACAATGCAGTATCTACACATTCAATCAGATAGACAAGATAAGCCTCTCCTTGATGTTTTCTGTAGCAGGGCTAGGTAGAAGCTTTGAAATGGAGTCCTCCCTTTCCCCAAAATAAATCTTTCATTTTTATGTGATTCTTTGTCCGAATCTGTTCTTTAGTAGGATTATATTTATTTCTTTTCTGATAGGAAGGCATTCACTTTTTCTTCCTTTAAGTCCCCAAAATATTCTTTATCTAATTTTTCTTCTCTGTTTTGAGAAGGATAAAGAACTGCATGGTTCGCTCATACATCAAAGTCCTATCAGTGTATCTCCTCTTTGCTAGAAAATTATGGCACATATTTCACATTAAAAATGCATCATAAAATTTGTATTATGGAGTTTAAACCATGTGTTCTTGTTTCTTGTTGTTATGTATCGCACATGGAAGAGTGAACACTGTAAAGGGGAAAACATAAAAGAAAATGTTAGCTCACACCCTTTCAACCATGAACCTGACCACAGTGTTTTTATCTGAATCACAAGAGAGGATTATGAAAACTCACCTAGCTTTTCTCACACAGAGTCTTGCAAACATAACTGCTTTATAATAAAAGAAAAACTGAGTTTGATTTTATTAAATATAACTGAAATGTTTAAGTAGGTTTTAAATCATGCCATTTACTTTTAAATAAACCTATAAGGCCTGATGACAGAGCAAGCTCTTTTCGGGAGCCTGAGCTTGCTGACTTTTCTTCTTTGCCGTAACCTCTAAACCTTTGACTGTACACCTCTTTTGAAAGAGATCGTATTCTATCACGCTTCTTATGGTAAGTATTGTAAAACTAAAACCACGCAAGTATTGATTGTCCCACTCCAGATTATATGTTTAAATTTTAAGAGTAGTGTGATGTGGTGACTTTGAACTTTTAAGGTTCCCTTTCAGGGTGCTTCTTCAATACAGTTGGTTTTGATGTATAATATCCTTTACCCATGACTTATTTTCTCCTTCTTCACATTGTTTTAGTTCCCTTGCCTTCCACCTAAGTAGCCTTTATATAGTTGTTTCTCTTTCCTTTTTCACACAAAGCTTTTCGGTCTAAATCTTTTATGTATTTATTTATTTATTTGCTTTTCTCTGCTGCTAATACATCGAACTACATTTTCCTTTTCCTTCTATAGAACTATCCTTTTACATATTACAGCAGTGTATTTTCCAGGCACCGTCATTCATACTCTAAGCACCTCCAGTTGGAAAATCCACATTATCTTTAAGAACTATTGGTCTGTTTGGAGAAACATTTTTACTCCATACCTAGTTTTTTTTATTCTATTTAAGTACTGTCGCTATTTTTTGTTTGTTTTTATCTTTTCTTTGAATTTACTACTCAATTGGTGAAAATCTTCTTGCTAAAGGTGAGATTTGATTATTTCATTTCAAATCAAGCTTTACTTATAATTCTTTTATCTTTCAAATAGCATTTAAATTATATCAACTACTTTTCAGCTAATCCATTTAATGAAGAATCTTCGCAATTCAAATCAGCACAATTAAACGTGGCTTGCTGCAGGATATGGATTTAGAAAATATAATATTGATACCCAACTTTGTCACTTTCTAAAATGTTTTTACGTAAATTATTTCATTTATCTTCCACATCTACTCCATGATATAGGCATTATTAACACTACTTTATTGATAAACTAAGATCAGAGTTTTACAATGATTTTCATGTTCATTTGCAATGAAATGCATTGAAGAGCTGGTACCCAAATCCAGTGTCTTCTGATTCCTAACCCTGAATTTGTTCCATGATACCTCAGGCTACAGGTGGACTAAATTCTTGTGCATGCACTTTAATTCCAGACAAATTTGAATAATAATTAATGACCTGAGTATAAACATGTACTTCATATAAAAAGAAATCAATACATACTTTATATTTTCCAGTTAACAATTTTCTAATCTATGTTGACTAATTTTTATTCCGATGCGTATTGATATTTTTTACATTTCTCAAGCTTTCTGATTTTGCTGGGCTCCCATTAACTTGTGGCTACTATGCAACAGTAGACTTCTCTAGGCTTCTCCCAACATCCATGTTGCATTCACATTCACAAAACTAGTTTGAAGGTTGTTGAAAACAGCTGCATCTTTTAGATGCAGTCCATGGTAAGACATTTACTGTGGGCTAGAAGAAACATATTTCTGACAGATCCCAAAGGGGATTCATCACTTTCGGTCCCATAGCTGCTTGATGTTTGTGCTTTGCAAAAACTTCCCGCATTTGGTCCTTCACAGAATTCTTCCAAACACATTGACACATGGCATATCCATTTCGCCCTCCAATGTGGTGATTTTAATAATTTGTTTGAAACATTATTTAATAACGTTTCTCTAAGAGTTAATGACCTCTCTGGAGAATAACAATTTTGTCGCACATAAATCTAACTAAAAATAGTCTTTGTAGTTGTTTGGTGACTTGCTCAATTATAGGGAAACATTTTTGTTAGTTTCTTACCAACACACAGTGTTTTCCAAATGTTAAGACGGAAAGATCACCATTTGATTGCTATTGTCTCTGGGTCACTGTCAGAGACTTAGATAATACTGGGCTTTACTTTCATATGATAGCTTTTGCAAGATTTTGGTTTTTATTTAATGCCAGGCTTAATAATATGCAATCAAAATGTAATAAATATCATATTATATACAACTATTCAGTTCAAAGAAAATTTATTGATAAACCAGTAATACACACTTCTTCATAATTTTGATCTTAATTATTAAAACTGAACTCTGAATTTCTCTTAATTTCCTCTAACTATTGCCTCTCTAAAAATTTCTTGAAACTATTTATTTCCAATTTTGAATACACATATTTAATTTGAAGTACAAATAATTCCTTTCATTTGCCTTTGAACCACCACCTCCAAGGTTCAACAGTGGATAGTTGGAGATTTGACCCATATTTTTTCCATGATTTTACAATCTTACATCAAATCTCTGGTCAGTCTGGTTTTTGCAGACCAGCATACTGTTTCCCTTAAAAGCCATTCTACTGTTTTGATTACTTTTAGAGACTGTGTTGCCAACCTTTTCTGGATTTCTTCCCTCTAGAACCCTTATCTCTCCTTACCTCTCTATTTTTACCATGTGGGTGAAATGTAATCATGACCAGAGGAACTTCCTGAACATCATTTTTATGATGTTGTTGTCACATACCAGGAAATGATAATGGGCACTCCAAGACTAGATAAATAAGTAAATAAATAGAAGTGTCTTCTAGGGACTTTTTTTTTTTTCTTGATAAGGAAGAAAAGACTATCCAAACCAGCAAGGGCAAAGAGGGAAATCTGTCAGAAGGAAGCAGAGGTGTTTCGTGGAACCTGAAGGCAGAGCGTATAGCCAGGCCCCACAACAGACTGGAACCACAGAAAAGGCAGGGACAGGTTTCCAATGTACTCCGCTTGGCGTTTCCCTGCATGAAATGGCCACACAGCTGGGCTCTGCATTACTGCCAAGCTGCACCGTGTTTTCATTCCAGATTACCAAGAGAGAACCTGATTGGCCCAAATCAGAGAATATCTTTATCCCTAGCTCAAACAGTGGTGGTCAAGTGGCTTGATTAAAGATGTTAACTGACATTGAGGCTAAGCTCCCCTCAGCATGCTCTAGAAGGTTTAAGACATGTACGTCAAAATTTCTTTTAATTTGTCTATTTTGAATATCTTTCAGATAAAATATACACGTACTCCGATGACTACTTTCCCAGGTATGTAGAAAATGAGTCATAGATTATGATTCCCAAGGAATAAGGAGAAGTACCTAATGTTATATTGCTTATAGGTTTGGCTCAGGAATGTTTCACTTGGGTTAAAATAAAATGAAAAGTGAGTTTTAATTACTTTTACTTCCACCTGAAGAATAATAGTTATAATATTATTATCTGCCCTAGTTACTTACTCATCCTGAGTCAGTGAGAGAGCTGGATGAAGGACAAAATGAAACTCTAACCTGGTGTCTACAGAATCCTCATTAATTTTGGAAGAAGATATCCTAGATTAGGATTCAGTTCAGGTTGTAAAAATGTAGTCTAATTAAATATAGAGTTGTGTGGCCCTTAAGAATTTAAGGTAGAAAGAAATCTGGCAATATTAATACAATTTAAGATATGTATGCACACATACTTATACAAGGATGATTTGTGCTGTGCCATTTTTAAGGGTATTGCCAATAAATAACTCTAAAATAATATGCAGTTATAGATATAACATAACTTAATTGCTTATACTTATTAAACATGTTGCAGATAAATTTGTGTAGTATAAAACTTTTTTTAAAGAAGGTTTATAATATAAAGCATAGTAAAGAAGTTTCATTTTCTTGGACAATATATTCTGACCCAAATGTGTCATTAGATTGCAAATTTCTCTTTTGGGATTAAAAAAATCTAAATATAGAAAATTTCCTAGAGGATTCTTCAAGACATTTTTGAAATGGTAAACTGAAAGGCTGAAAAGGTCTTTCAAAATACAGAGCTTTTTCACTGTACAGGGTAAGACTGCAAGCTTTTTATTGGCCTCTAAAATGTCCTTTTTTAAAAAAAAAATTCTTCTCCATGTGGAAATGTCTCTGGAAGATTCAGATCTGGGCTACAGGCAGACCCACACAAAAAAGACAATCTATATTTTATGACTGTTTTTAACATTGGATTCTATAACATGAGATAATTTAAGTCATTAGTTCATTTCAAGAGTGATTTGCTGATTTGGTTACAACAAAAAATATGACAAAAAGAATCCTACATAACCATGTAGAAGTTAATCTGACAATTGATTTGATACTTGTCATTTGAAAGGCAGTTAAGATGCAGGGTGATAGAAAGTCTTGTGATATTATCGTTCTACCAAAGACTGGGTTGGTGGTTTTTGGGTTAGGATGGGAAGCGTCAGAAAGAGAAATTGGTAAAACACCCATCTCAAAGCAAGCAGGCTCTTAGCTGCAGGGAAAATTCAGAAAGGAGGCTTGTTCTTTTATAACATCTGTTCCTTCAATAAATATTCATTCAACAAATAAGCATTTGTTTAGACAACAGAGATACAAAGATGAAAAGATGTGATCCTTCCCTCAAGGATTTAATAATCTGTTATCTATTGTAATAAATCTCCATTTAGGCAAAATTTGAATATACAATGCAGATTGTATCTATTAAAAAGAGGCTGGCATATTAATTCACAAGTTTATGTATGTACTTCACAGCTTGGCTATTTCTCTGATTATGTAGTTTGGGAGCCAAAGTCACCTTTATAGGAGAGCATGGAGGCTTCAGAAAAAAACAAATGAACTATCTCCAGCTATTAAGAAATAAACATTAAAACAGCAAGTGGAAATAAGGGCTAGCTTTCTTAGGTAGGGCTAGAATTGTGGATGCTTCCTCAGTCCTTAGATGGTTCGAGGCTGGGTAGAAGGGAGGCAAGCTTCCCTCACACTGGGTTCCCTGCTGCACTGTCCCCCTGCTCCTACTCAGCATTGGTTTAGGTGGGAAGCTATGCTGGAGGGGAAAGAAATTTGCTTCTCTGGTCTTATCTTCCTGCTTCCCCAAATCCCTGCCTTCCGGCATCAGTAAGTCAGGAACATGGTCACTTTAAGGACAGCAAAGCGTCTCTATCTTATAGAAAGTTAAATATACACTTCCTGGTATTTACCCCTGGGCCACTTTATTTGTCCTTTAAACGTAATTCTACACAATTCTTGTCTTTTGATCTGTGTTACGAGGATAATGCAGTGAGAATATCATCGGTTTGAGATACAAACAGTTCTGGATGTTAATCACTCTTGCGATTACCAGCTTTGTAATCTTGGGAAAATGAGCATTGCTGAAGTGGAATTTTACCATCTGAAAAGTATGGATTATAATATAATACTGTACTTACAAGGGTAGCTGACGGATTAAAAAAACAAAACAAAAAAAGGCTGAATGTTTTATTAGGTGAAAATGAAGGTCTAAGAAAATTCCCACCCATTTGAATTATATTTACCCCTTAATTTAGGAAAGCAGTTCAGATTTACACTAAGCTTATTATAGCTCTTCGGTGTTCAGAGTCTCTCTCAAGGACTTAGGACAAATCCCCAGCGACTTTTGCATGGTCTTCTCCTGGGTGGCACTGAAAGGTGCTTTTATCACAAAACATATCTCATCGCAGCTATTCTTCTACCTTAAGATGATTTCTTGGATTTCTAGTTTGGCAGGCTGAGAACCACCCCCCTTCACTTCCCCTCTTTGCTAAATATACTGACCTGGTGCCCTGGAACAGACTTTTAGTCTCAGCTGTCCTCTCCACCTGTTCCCAGGGTTGAGTATCCTGATGACAATAGAACTCTTGGGTAGCCTTCCCTGGTGCCTCAGACTTCCAGGTAGATATGCAGATGAGGCCCTCACTGTGACCACTGCCACACTTGGAACCAAAGTATCTCCATGTTTTCCAGCCTTCTGTTTGTTTTAATGTACAAGTAACCATAATCCAAGCTCCAATCCTGTGCGAATGCAAGAAGTCCAGTCCCTAACCTAAGTATTTTTGGGAATCCCCCAGAATGTGCTTATAGGTTCCAAAAACCTTATTCTTGGTTGCCTCTTGGGTACCCCTAGCTCTGTTTCACTGCTCTAGTTTTCTTTCCCCATCTTGTTTAGAATTCTTCATGCTGGCAGATCTTTCCAGTCTCCTTTCCCCCAAACTTTGACAAAAGACTCTTCTTTTCAAGGGCTCCAAAACACTGGCAATATAAGCTCCTGTGTTTAACTGACTTTACAAAAAAGTAGACATCATTAGAAGGACATTTGAACACTGATCAAGAGAATAAAATTTTAATGTTAGATATCATTGCCTGAGAGTCCATTAACTTCCCCCCTCATAGGAAATACTACTGGTTCTTAGCTAACCCTAGCCATACTAACCCTAGTTATACAAAAATTGCTGGGGTTTACACTTTTCTCTTGGACCAAGGGTCTATCTTTGATATCCACTCACCCCAAATTCAAGAAACCTACACCCATGGCACAGTCCCTGCCAGAGAAAGTAAAAATTTAGTGAGCATATACTCAGGAACACCTTGTTGCAGCAACTTTCCCTTTTTTCTCCTCCTTCATTATTGCTTTTTCTTTCCTTTTTGTCTCATTCCCATCAGTATATAAACAGACAGTACTGTCTGACATCTTTTTTAAAAAAAAGAAAAGAAAAGTTCCCTTGATATTAGATTGCCTATAGTTACCTCTCCATTGCTCTGCACCCTTTATAGCAAAACTTGGAAGTGCCATCTACATTCTGTCCATATTTGCTGACTTCTCTTCCTCTTCTCTTCTTTCTTGAACCTATTCTATTCGATCTTCTGTCCTCAATAATCCACTGACTCAGCTTTTGTCAAGATCACCAATGAAATCTACATGGCAAATCTTAGTCTCATTATACGTGGTCCATCTGTAGCATTTGACACATTGACACTCTACTTCTTGAGACACTTGCTTCTCCAGACTCTGGGCCACCCCCTTTTTGGTTTTTCTCCTCAATTAGTAGCAGCTTCTTCTCCTTTGCTGGTTCCTGAACCTTCGACAACAGAGTGCCCAGGGCTCGGTCTAGTGAACCTCTTCTCTATCTACACTCATTCCATTAGTAATTTCATCCTCTCTCATGGCTTTCAGTAACATTTATACACTGGTGAAGCCCAAACATATATCTGCCTATTCAAAGAAATGTCTACTAAGCAAATCAGGTTAACACTTAGCAAAAACAACTTCTGATAGAACCTAAGCTTACTCTTTTTTATCAATCTTACAATTTCCCAGCCCCTTAAAATAGTTTTATTTAGTTTTACAGAAATCTTTCATTTTTATTTGGATATTGGAACCCTACATTTATGTCATTGAATTTGGGAGCTGAAAAGAACAATAGGGATTAAATAATTTAATATCCTTGTTTATAAATAAGGAAATTGAAATTCAGAGATTTTATGTCCAAAATCACCCACACAGAAGTAATGATTTTTTAAAAATTGAATTTACTTATTTAATCTACTTAGATAATAAAGTATTTGAGGCATTTTCTTTAAAGGACTTCACAATAAAATAATAATAAAATATAAATACAAACTTTAAAAATAGAGACTAGAGAAAATTTATGTGAAAGTAGAAAATTTGAACCCTAGTAAAAGATGCAATTAATATTATTTTAAATCTTGGAATGTCAGTAAATGTGCTGATTAGTTAGAAGATCATTTCAGACATGTTGAGAACAATGGAGAATCTGATCTGGCCCAAAACTCAGAGGTGCACTAGCCTCTGGGCATATTTATTAATTTATTTTAAATAGTAATCAATCTTCAACATAAAACACTGCCAAACATTTGTGCTTGAAGTTTATTAGATATTTGCATTAGGCTGGAGCTATTTGGCACTGCCAAGTAAAGACATACTTTTTAATTTGTTGGTTAGGCAACTGCTTCTTTATAATAGCTTATTTGCGATGATTAATCATTTGAGACCTGCCTGTAGACACAGGGCACTGCATCATAAATCACGTCTTATTTTCATTCATAGAGAATGAAATGATGTTCATTTTTTGGACATGATTTATCATTTGCAGGATGTATCTGCTATCTGTGTGGGCTAGGAAAAAATAGATGGATTGTCATTAAAAATTCTTCACCTTTTGCTATTATATTCTCTGTATAGCAAGAGAAAAACCATGAGCAGGGACTATTCCATATCCCAATATTAAGCTGTAGTGAATTACCAATGGAAAGAAAGGTTATGGATGAGTTTCTTTGTTATCAGATAAGTGAAATACATGCCAGCATCTGGATTTTCAAATCATTTCATACAGGTATCATTTGATCTGTTTTTTTTTTTTTTTTTTTTTTTTAACGATACCTACTTACTATTTACATATACTGTCTTCTTTCAGAAGCATGGGAGTAGTATAGGTGTTCTGCCTTGAGATAAGAGTTCTTTTTCCTTTTGATGCAATTCCCTCCAGCTCTCAGTGATATGTAATCTCAATGTTAAAACATTTGCTGCTGTTTTATGAAATGCCACTCTTACTGCCTGAAATGTTCTTCTGTCCCCAACCTGCTATTGTGAAAGCTGGTCACCAGGGCCATTGTCACTGTCTGGTGACAATGGTAGGTTGTCTACTGTAATCCTAATAGGATTATTCAGATGAGGCTATAAGGAAAGTTAATCAAACATCAAGAGCAAATAGTATTCAGAGCTTTAGGACCAGACTTGCATTACAATCCTAGCACTGACAGTTACTGTCTATGTGTCTTTTGACAATTTACCTCTCTAGCTTGCAAATTCCTTATGTGCACAATGGGGATTTTTTAAAAATGCTTCTCATAGGGTTGTTCTGAGGGTTGAATGAGCACTGGCATAAAGAAAAGCTTTCACAACTGTTATTTATTGCTGATATTACACATAAGGTTAGGGAAAATACTTTAATCTACCTGAATCTCAGACTTATCTGTAAAGTGGAAAATAATAATATTTCTGCAGAATTTCCCTTGGTTTTTGATGTAATGCATGTAAAACAGCACAGTATTTGGATGTAATAGGTGATCAATCATTTTATTGCATCTGCCAAGCTGAGTCTACGATATTTCTCTGGTCTCTTATTTTTTAATCATCACTGTCAATATTTAGTTAGTAAACAGAGTGCTAGAGGTATGTTCAGAGTGCTATTCTTAACAAATAAACAGGAAGTACAATGTATAGATTAGAGCACAGATAATCTAGGTTCTAATCCCAGCTCTGCCATTTACTAGTCTTGTGACCTTCAGCAAATTATATAACCAAGCTGTGCCTCAGATTCCTTATCCATAAAGTGGGAATGCTGTAGTGCCTATCTGGTCGAATTGTCGTGAGAATTAAATGAATGAATATATATAATGCACTTCAAGTAGTATCTGACACACAACAAGTGCTAAATAAGTATTTGCTATTATTGTTCCCCAAAAGAGGGTCCAAAACACATCTTTTCAAATTCATACACACATACGCATACACACTTGCATTTACTCACTTACTTGCCTATCTACCTTGGGTGGTCAAGGCTGAATAAGAGCACGCAATAATTTACCCAATATTGAATTTAGCTGAGAAATTAGTTTTGAACTATGTGTAAAGTAGATTCTAACAAGGCAAATTATTTCCTTATTATAGGGAAAATGAGTATGATCTTGAAGACACACCAATTTATGGTAACTTAGATAATGTGGTCCCAGGTAAGTTTTATTTTTCCAGAAATTAAATTTATTTATAAATCAATTACCCCACTTAATTCCACAAAGAATTTGAGGTAGCTTATTTTTTTGTCACAGTCACATTTAAATGTTCCAATGGTAACCATAAATTCAGTATTTTTAGCATATCATTTAGCATATATTTCCAAAGCTGCATATCATAAATCATATTGCAACATTCAGTGTAAATCAACATCCTGTTTTTCTATATTCTCTTTATTTTACTCTAGTAGTATTGAGAATACCGGAAGACTCTATTACCATGAATTTTGACACACACAGAATTCTATGAAATAAAGCTATTTCTAGAACAGTAAATGACCCAGGAAAACAGTGCTTTATGCTCTGTATATAAAAGCAAATCTACAGTGAATAATTTGGAACAAAGAACACGTTCTCTGGTTTCCCTTGTTTTAACTGGTTCTTTTAAAGTAGAGAACCTAGGTTTACACTGATGACAAGCAGGGAAAGAGAAGCGCCAAACAATTACTGAGTGGGTTATACATTTTTTTGTTCTTTTGTAACAAGTACTCTTCAATTCCCAGCATCCCTTATAACTTGAAATATCCCAGCCACCCCAAAAATAAAATGCCCCTAAATGCCTCAAAACAAACAGCTGTGATCTAATTCCAGCGCTCTGATGAGAGAAGCTGTTGAGAGTAACACTAGGATTTAACGCTATCCTTGCCCTGTAAGAAGTTCACTTAATTCATGATAGGAGACTTGGGGGTTAATTCCTGTTGATCTCTGAGTCTTGAACACAGAGGTTTCCAGTAATGGGCTAAACTTATCTGAATCTCTATATATCAAAACAGTATGGAATCTCCTAAAGTTACACACAGGAGTCAAGAATTTATTTAATTTTTGTCTTTCCCCCCACTGTAAAGTGTTCTCTAAACTCTGCACTCTGAGGAATCGGAAACTATTTTTCAGGAATAGACTATTAAAAATAATTTTCCCTTCCCATTTCCCCTTGCAGAATTTTGGTACCCACCTGTAATATCTGAGGACTTAATTTCTTATGTATTCTGGTGGCTCAAAGCCCACCATGTCTGCAGTCACCATGTCTAATGTGCACAGGTGTCACTCCTACAGGTTCTGATTTAGTAGTTCCATGATAGAGCTCAGGAACCTGCTATTTAACAAGGCTTCCAGGTGATTCTAATGCATGTTTTCCATGATCCATGCTTTGAGAAACATCACCCTATGGGCCAGTTCTCTGCATTGCTTTTCAGAAAGGGTTGAATGATTTTGAAGTACCTTGTATTATAGTAAACATATATTTTTATCTATGGGGTCAAACTGGTGCAATCCACATCTCTGCCAGGTTACTCACCATCCTACAAGTCATTAACTCTCCTTCTTCTCCCTTTTAAATAGGAGTATCTGGGGAAAGAAAGGTACGGATGATTCCGTAAGCATCCCCACAGGATGAAATAAGTGCAGGTCTGCTGGCTGGTGGACATGGTACAAAAACCCCCAAGTACTTAGTACCAGCAGTATACACCCCAGACCCTCAAAACAGTCTGGCTGAACTGTCCTGTCACTGATTTATGGGACGACAAACATAATCTAAACCCTCTTTTTTCAAAAATGGTATGTAAGGTTAAGAAGGCCTCTTAGTAAAACGTCTTACTTATGGAAAAAATTACCAAATCGTAATCATCAATATATGTGCTCTGTGCTTTATGCCATCTGCACCATTTGTAATCATGCTTAAAGGGAACACAGACAATCCTTTAACTCGTGGGATCTCAATAACATCTAAATGGTAGTTTAAGTTGAGATTGTCATGTCCTACAATGGTATAAAGAAATTAATATGATCTCGTTCTTATCCCAAGTGACCTTCTTTTGTCTAATTGTTAATGCTGTAGGGCAACAGACTTCTCCACAGTCTGATCTGCAGAGCAGTTTGTGCTTCCTTCCCTCTTTGTATCTTCACAAAAAAAGCCTAGTCAAATGATCCCTGAAGGTTTCACATTTATAGCTAAATGTTGTTTGGGTCGTGTATTTTTATTCATGCCAGCATTTTTTAGTTTTCCGTTGTAAATCTCTTTTCCACTCCCAAGAACCAGTGGATGAAAACTGCTATGAACAAATGAAAGCCCGGCCAGAGAGATCTGTGAACAAACTGCAAGGAGACGCCCCACCTTCACAGGTCAGTCTTGTTTTCCGTATCAAGGGCCAAGTTCAACCTAGGTCATAGCACAGCTGCATGTTTCAAGAGCATAAAAACAGCACATTCTGATAAACATCAGAAGCAGCCTGTTAGAAATTTTGCATTCTGAATCGATGTCAAACTCTGGAGCCTGAGCTCTAATGAAAAGCTCAAAGGCAGATAAATAGTACTCAGAGCTACACTTAAAGAGTCAAAATTACGTACAACTACAAAGGCAGTAGATTTCAAGGGAAAAGTGGATTCTCTTCCTAAAGAATTAGTTAAGCTTTTTCTTTCAGAGCGAAAAAAATGACATGTATCATAGAAATAAATATAAAAGTTGACACATGCAGAATTCTCAGAAGACCTAGATGTCAGGAATTTATGGCGGATGGGGAGAAAGAGACCTTTAGTGAAAAGATAAATTAACTAATTATAAAAGACCATACTTCTGTTTTATTTTAAAAAAAAATGAGTGTAAATTTAATACAAGTCCTATGGCTATGGTCTTATGACAAGAGATTTACACGTGGCTTGTGTGGAGATAGGCAAGACTAAAGCCTAAATAGAAACAGAAAAACCCAAGAAGAAATGAGTAGTTTATCTTTTTACTACCACAATCAGTTCAACATCCTCAGACATAGCACTGCCATTCACGATTCTTAGCATACGTGAGGCTGAAATGTTATAAATTTCAGTTATAATGGTTCTTTCTTATTCCCGATCTCGTCCCTTTTATTATGTGCTCTTGTGCTATTCCCTAGAAACAGTCATAGGGCCAGCATTTCCTATGCAGTTGTTACATGTCAGGCTTGTATTATGTGCTTTATAGGCATATCTTTCTAGATTCCTATAAGGGAGACAGCACGATTATTCCCATCTGACAGAGGCTTGCAAAAGATGAAAAACTTAACCTAGAGACTCAGAAACTGAGTGGGGAGACAGAATCCAAACTTAGTCCTGCCTAATAGAAAATACTCTCCTCCCAAAGATGGGTCAGAACTTGGAAACTTCTCATTAAGATAGAATTTCTCTTTTTCTTTATATGAATCCCCTAAAAAATCAAATTCTTGAAATTTTTATTAAGAAACCAAGATGTGGTGAGGTTTAAGCAAAATGTAAAGTCGTCCTCTCATGGGCAAATCTGTCATGTGATGTTCAATTAATTTTAAATGTATTTTTTAGATAAAAGATATGAAAAACTGCACGTTATAATATGATCTGCAAAATTCATGGTAATATTCATGATAATAAAGAGAAAACCTCTAAAGAAGGTTAAAATATAACTACACCAACTGAAATGCAGAGATTCACAGCACCTTAGTTACAAAAGAACTGAGAATTCTGAGTAGAAGTTGCTGTTTAAAACATATAAATTAAACAGGCCAGCTTTATTTGTGCTGCATCTGGTTTTTACTCAAGTGGAAATTGTGCAAAGCCTTAAAATATCTTCAAAAGTCTGCTATTTTATAAATTATATATTTAAAGACACTTCTAAGGAGATTAGTCTTCATTCTATTTCACCCTTCTCACAAATTTAATTTCACAAATTGGAAGTAATCTCTTTGGTTTTTTAAATTAATTCTTATTGGAGTATAGTTGATTTACAATGTTGGGTTAGTTTCAGATGTTCAGCAAAGTAAATCAGTTATACATATACATATATCCACTCTTTTTCAGATTCTATTCCCAGATAGGTCATTACAGAGTATTGCGTAGAGTTCCCTGTGCTGTACAGTAGGTTCTTATTAGTTATCTATTTTACATATAGTAGCATGTATATGTCAATCCCAGTCTCCCAATTTATCCCACCCAGAAGTCATCTCTTCATATTTGCTCAATTCCATTTTATTAGAATGATCATTATAATCAAAAACACTACCCAGTTAGCTACTATGATACATAGTTACTTGGGTCAATTACAAAAGCATAAAGAATCTATAACATAATGCAATAAAGCCTGATGGATAAAGTGTTTGTTGGAAAAGGGAATAAGTTTCTTGCCCTTTGAAAATGATGTGTACAGTTCAGAAGTTGTAATTTCAGTATCTAAGTCTACTATTGACTAGGAAGAGATGATCAGGAAACCTAACGATAAAATGAGTTCATGAGAGTTCCCATGTCTTAAAAAAAATTTGAAGGATGCAAGTGTGAACTTGTTTCTCTTCTCTTATCCTCATGTTAAAACCTCTCACCTATCCCTTCTTTCCCTCCTATGTCAGAAGCAGCCTCTCCTCTTTCCAAAGCCAATACTCCTACTTGTGCTCTTGAGTATTTCTCCTATTTCCTTCAAGATCTTGCACATTCAATTATTTGTCTCCATTTCTTTCTTTAAATGAATTACTATTGACCTACCAATATATACAAATCTCTGCAATATTTAAAAACAAATAAAACAACAAAGCTCTACTTCAACCTGTTTTTCTCTCTAATTCCTAAACTGGTTCTTACTTTCCTCCATGGTTTCCGTTTCTTTTCATAGATAAAAATTCTTTTTTCCCTGTCTATATTTTCCACCCATCTATTCAAGTAAAACAACACTCTGGAAGTCACAAATGACTATTACACGTACACATTGTGGTCCTTTCTCAGGACTCTCGTTCTTTGAACTCTGCAGGACTTGATAAAGTGGACCAGTTGTTGACCAGACATACATTATTTGCTTTCAGTTATAAGCGCAAAAACCCAATTCAAACCAGTTTAGCATAAAAGGGAAATCACTGGCTCATGTAACTGGGAGATGAAAGGGTGTCTTTTGTTTTTGAAATGATTGAATATGAGGGCTCTCTCCATTTCTTCTCCCTGCTTCTCTGTTACTGACTTCATTCTCTTCTATTACCAACAGACTGTTCCACTGAGGCTGGGAAAGCCACTGGAGACTCAGATTTTCTTCCTCCCAAATCCAGAAAAAGATATCTTTTCTATTTCTGCATCTGTACCTCAGTCCCAAAGATGCCATGCAATTGGCTCTACTGAAGTCACATGCCCACCCTTGGGCCAACTTCTGTTGGCAGGAGGATGGGTAGTGTAATTTTTTCCAGCCTGGGTCGCATACTTAATCCTGTGCTGAGCTTGGAGTACAGCATTGTGATTGATAGGCTCTCCAGGACCAGATAGAAGAGGGAAATTTCCTAAAGGAAAGTGGAGAATTTATCAAAGAAAGAACAGAACAAAGTGCTGGACAGTCAAAAAAGATATCCACCCCTTTGTATTACTGAGTGCCTTTTGGCTATTTTTCTAACTTCACTGACATCTACTCTATCTATCTAGTCAAAGGCAAAGCAGGTCTGAAAAGCATGAGGTGTATTCAGGAATCAGTGAAATGTCCAGTTTGCTTGAAATAGAGAGTTTATGTAGGGGAGTACTGGGAATCAAAATAGAAAGTGTGGAAGCATAAGCATAGAAAACCTTGAATGCCATGCTATAAAATTCAGATTCTAGGCTAAAATTTTTGAGACAGAATGGTAAAATATTGAAGTTATGTCTTAGAAAGATAACTTGAAGACAGTATATGGGCTAACTGGCAGAGTGTAGAGACTCAGGCAAGGATACAAGTTACCCATCTTCTATACAATTTTCCAGAAATGATCATTTTACAAATAAAAAGTCAGACAAACATACAAGAGAGGTTGTAAATAGAGCCATCCCCCTGCCTGGTGGAGAAGATTTAAGACATTTAACTTTTAGCATGAAAACAAGTGCCTACAGGGAGAAGCTTATCCACACATAGGGGTTTTGTTAATCCAAATGTTGCTTTTTTACCCTAGACTCCACAAGTTGATATACCTTTGGCTTACTCTGAATGGTAAATCCTTCACACAGAATATTTTGGTTTATTCAATAGCTGTCCTAAAGTTTTAGCCTACAACTCTGATAATTTAGCCTTACAGCTCTGATAACCTTGAAAAACCAGGTCTGAACTGCACAGGGCTGCTTAAATGCTGATTGCTTTCACCAGATGCATACTACAGCGCTACACGGTGAGGGGTTAGTTGAATTTGTGGACGCGGAACTGCGGAAATGGAGGGCTGACTGCAAAATTATATGTGAATTTTTACCTGTTCAAGGGGTTGGCATCCCTAACCCCCAGGTTGTTCAAGGGTCAACTGTTCAACTGTATATTATCTCTATTTGCTAATAATGTTGTAAGATAGGTACTCTCATTTTATAGCAAGAGGCTCAAAATAGTTAAAAACAAACAAACAAAAACTGCCCAAGGTCCCATTACCAGTATATTACAGAGCTGGAATTCAATCCTAAACTTTCAAACACCAAATTCAAGGTCTTGTCTTCAGGCCTATTGCTTTCCCCAAGTTTCTCTAGTCTCCTGCCTTTCTTATTCTAGTACTGACGCAGCTCTAGGCCAGAGAGGACTACCAGGCTTTCTTGTGCAAATGAATATCTCCAAGACCAACCTAAATGAACTCAAACAGGATCTGGGGACAGGTAGGCAAGAAGGAAGTAAAAAAACAGGAAAAAAAGGAGAAAATGGGAAAATGGGAAATGCAATTCTTGCCAAATGCCAGTCATCTAAATGGACACTGTTAACCTTATACTATTTTCTTATAATGTAGCAAACACATATAGTTCTTTTTTTTTAACACGATTTTAATTTTTATTTATTTATTTATTTATTTATTGCCACTTTGGGTCTTTGTTGCTGTACGTGGGCTTTCCCCAGTTGCGGCGAGCGGGGGTTACTCTTTGTTGCAGTGCATGGGCTTCTCATTGCTGTGGCTTCTCTTGTTGCGGAGCACGGGCTCTAGGCATGCGGGCTTCAGTAGTTGTGGCACATGGGCTCAGTAGCTGTGGCACACGGGCTTAGTTGCTCTGCGGCATGTGGGATCTTTCTGGACCGGGGATCGAACCCGTGTCCCCTGCATTGGCAGGAGGATTCTTAACCACTGCGCCACCAGGGAAGTCCCTAACATTATACTTCTGAGTCTCAAAAATGTAGAAAAATTTGGGAGTTTTGCGGGTACCATCAAATGACCAAGTATTAAACATATGTAAAGCAGATTTTTGATTGGTTAAATTCCCTCCTGTCATGCTTTGTTCCCAGTTTAACAAATCAGTATTGTTACTTGATAGGCGAAACATAGGGCAAGCACTCCCTGAGGTGAAGGCAGGGGGAGAGGCAGGTAAAAATCCATCTAAAAGGTTCATGTATATGTTGAGTATAAAAAAGAAATACAACTATACACACACAAAAAGTTCACTTAAGCATTTTCCACTCCAAAGTCTTATCATCCTAATTGACAAATTTGGCAAATAAGGTAGCTGAAGCCCAGAAAACAAGCTGTGTGTTTTTTATAGGCCTTAGAAATACCCAGAGGTCATCTAAGTTAAAGAATGGCTAACAATGAAGAATTAACATACCTTTCTTTCTAGGAAACTGAAGCAAAGATGTTCTATGCCTCACTAGATCACAGCTGTGAGGGGAAGCGCAGAAAGCCCAAGAAACAGAAAACTTATTCGTCAGACAAGGATGAGGATGGGCAGGTACATGCAACGGATATCAACCTTTCTAAGACCACTTTGATGGACAGTTTCCCACCAGAAAGCCAGGCAATAGAGGAAAACATTCATGATGATCCCATCAGGCTGTTTGGATTGATCCGTGCACGGAAAGAAACTGTAAACTAGCTGGGCTATTATCTAGCTCAGTGATCCAGCTCTTACTGGAAGTGGTTGTTAAAGAAATGAAGACCCCATATGACACAGCATGATATGTCAGGGTGATTAGCTGATCGTCTGTTGGTGGGATGGTGGCTCACCTTTTATACAGAGCTTATGTTATACACAGCAAATGGAATACCATACAAATTAGTTATTTAAATTAGTTATTTGAATTCACTTAAAAAATACTGATGTAGTCAAATGTAAATGAAATCAAGTTTGCAAATTGATCCTGATAACAAAATCATAACTTCAAAACAATTATTAATACTCAGCGAAATAAACCAAAAAAAAAAAAAAAAAAAGGTTTTAAGCATAAATATGTTCTGGATCATGTTGTAAGAGAAATAAAAGTCAATGTTTTTTTTTTTAAACAATTCTCGTTTCTCATCAATGTGAAACACCCCATAATTGGAAGAAATTTCTGACTGAAAGGCATGGGAGACATTAAAACTTATTTCTAAGAGAAGAGAGATAATCTTCTTAAGAAATATTTTTCACAAATGGAAATATCTTTATTAGTTCTAAAAATTATTATAAAATTAATGCATATTCCTTGTAACAATAAACAGTATCAAAAAGAATTTAGATATTCCACTAGCCAGAGATAATTACTGTGATCAACTTTCTATATATTCTCCTAGATGTTTTTCTGGGCATGACCATATATATACCCACATATATGACCATTAGTTGTTTTTTTAACCAAAAAAGAAAAAAGGGGAATGATTATTTTATACATATTATTTAAACTTTTTTCACTTGACAATAATGTACTGTAGATTTATTTCCACTGTTATTTTTAACTGTAACTAGCTACAGTTATAATTTTAATGCCTGCATAGCATTTCATTGATGATTATACCAAAACTTATTTAAATAATTTTGAAGTACATTTAGCTCATTTCCAATCTCTGTGTTTTTGCTTTTACAAATAACATCGTAATGAGAATGCATCTCAGCACATATTTGGTACTTGTCTGACTTCTCCTTGAGGCTAAATGTCTAGGAAAAGAATTGCTGCTTTAAAAGGTATGCATTCTGTAAGTCTCTACAGAATATATTTCTGAAAGGCCAAGAGTTCGGTCAAAGTGTGTGTCCTATTTAAACTCTGATAAGTGCTCTTAAATTGCCCTCCAAAAAAATAATTAAAAAAAAAACTTTCTATCTCTCTCCATTTGGAGTAGGCATTTAATTCGGTCTCAAATCATCACTGACCAAGAAAATTGTACGTGACAGCTATCAGTCCTACTCTCTGACCAGAGCTTAGTCACTCTTTCTTCAGTTGTTTGTGGAACTCCTGAGGCAGTTTATGTACTAAGTTATACAATGATGAGGGAAACTGAGACTCTGCACCCACTGAACTACAGCCTAGGAGAAAAGATGAGTATCAGGTTAACAAAGAAAAGTGTAGCTACTAGTAAGAAACATACTATTAAGAAAACAGAAGAAAGAGATAATGGAGAGAGGGGATCTCTGAAGAAGAAATTTTAATTCTGAGAACTGAACAATGAGAAGAAGCCACCCAAGTAAAGAGAGGAAGAGCACATTTTGTGCAAGAATTCTATCCATATTTGGAAGTGCCTACTTCTGTCAATAATTATTTTCCATTATGAATCTGTAGAAAATTAAATGCTGATGACAAAGTAAACTATTTTAAGTTGTCCACAGTGCCATAGGAAACACAAAAAATACTAATATTTAAGGGCAGAAGAAAAGGAATCAGGTTTCTGATTCCAGAGAATAGCCAAGAAAAACCCACAAGAAATAAAGTTAATAATTAATAATTACATACTGACTTTAAGTTTTTATGTTTAATTCAAAATAATATCTTTGCTATCATATATGTTTATGTTGTTGCATTTCTATATATACCATGGTTCAGTAAAAATAAAGTTAGATTGTATTTTTGGCAGTTGTTTTTTCCTGTAATTATTCCACATCATTCACTTACGTTATTTATCTGGCACCTGGAAATATTTGAATTTTTTGCCTCTGGTTTATATCATTTGAATTCCAAAATATTTTAAAGTTTTATGTACCAGATATATCTGATGCCCATTAGTCAGGGAGGTTTTTAGCTACAAACTTAAATTCTTTAATAGATATACGGCTCTTCAAGTTACCTATTTCTTGTTGAGTGAACTTTGTAAATTTGTGTCTTTTGAGGGATTTGTCCCTCTCATCTAAGTTGTTAAATTTATTGGCATAAAGTTGTTCAAAATATTCTCATATTATTCTTTTAATATCTGTAGAATTTGTAGTGACTTCACTTCTCTTTGATACTGATAATTTTCTTCTTTTTTCCTCATCTAGAGATTTATCAATTTTATGGATTTCCTGAAGAACAAGTTATTGTTCACATAATTTTTCTATTGTTTTTACATTTTCTGTTTTATTGATTTACCCTCTGATCTATATTATATCCTTTCTTATGACTCTTTTGTGTTTCATTTGTTCTTTTTTTTAGCATTTTAAGGTGGAAACTGAGGTCATTAATGTAAAACTTTTCTTGTCTAAAATAGGGATTTAGTCTCATAAATTTCCCTTTTTAAAAATATTGTTTTGCTTTAGCTGCATCCCACAAATTTTGATATGTGCTTTCATATTCATTCATTTCAAACACTTTCAATTTCCCTTTTGATTTCTTCTTTGACCCATAGGTTATTTATAAATGTATTGTATAGTTTCCAAATATTTGAGGATTTTCCAGATCTCTTTCTGTTGTTGACTTCTAATTTAATTCTACTGTGGTCATAGAACATATGACTTGAAACTTTTTATATTTATTGAGCCTTTCTTTATTGTCAGAATATAGTCTATCTTGATGGATGATGGTGTACACTTGAAAAAAAAGATGTATATTCTATTGTTGTTTGTAAAGTGTTCTATAAATGTCAATTAGGCCAATTTGGTTGATAGAGCTTTTCAAGTCTTCTATACCCTCACTGATTTTGCCTACTTGTCCTATCAATTATTGAGAGGGGAATGTTGAAATCTCTGACTATAATTGTACATTTGGCTATTTCTCCATACCATCTGTCAGTTGTTGCTTCATGTTTTTTGAAGCTCTATTATTAGGGGCACACATGTTCAAACGCACTATTTTTTTTGATGAATTTAATCTTTATCACTATGAAATGACCTTCTTTATTCTTGGTAGTATTGTTTTCTCAGAAATCTACTTTGTCTAATATTAATATTGTTATTCTAGCTTTTGATTAATGTTAGCATGAAATATCTTTTTACATCCTTTTTCAACCTAGTTACATCTTTATATTTAAAATGCATTTTTTGTAGGCAACATATAGTTTGTTTTACTTTTTAAAAAAATCCAGTCTGAGGGCTTCCCTGGTGGCGCAGTGGTTAAGAATCTGCCTGCTAATGCAGGGGACACGGGTTCGAGCCCTGGTCTGGGAAGATCCCACATGCCGCGGAGCAACTAGGCCCGTGAGCCACAATTACTGAGCCTGCGCGTCTGGAGCCTGTGCTCCGCAACAAGAGAGGCCACGATAATGAGAGGCCCGCGCAGCGTGATGAAAAGTGGCCCCCACTTGCCACAACTAGAGAAAGCCCTCGCACAGAAACGAAGACCCAACACAGCCATGAATAAATTAAAAAAAAAAAAAAAATTTAAAAAGTCCAGTCTGAAAATCTCTCATTTAATTGGGGTGTTTAACCTGTTTTCATTTAATGCAATTATTGATATGGTTGGGTTAAAAGCAACACTCTTGATATCTGTTTTTTATTTGTCCCATCTGTTCTTTATTTTTTCCTCTTTTTATGACTTCTAGATTACATCAGTATTTTTTTATGATTCCACTTTATCTTCATTGTTGGATAATTAGTTACAAATCTATGTTATTTTAGTAATTTCTTAGAGTTATTAATAAACATCTCTAATTCATTACAGTCTACATTCAAATGATATAATACCTCTTTAAATCTTAAAACAGTGAACTTTTACTTCCCTCCTCTGACCTTTGTGCTCCGGGTTTTATACATTTTATGCATTGTTATTATTTTTTACTTTAAAAGGCCAATTATCTTTTTAAAAGGCTTAAATAATAAAAAAATGTCTTCATGTTTATCCCTGTAGTTAACATTTCTAAAACCCCTCAATGCTTTGTATAGATCCAGGTTTCCATCTAGTTTCATTATCCTTCAGTTTAAAGGACTTCCTTTAACATTTATTTTTCAAGCCTGCTGGTGATGAAGTCCCTCAGCATTTATGTATTTGAGAAAGCCTTTATCTGCCTTCATTTTTGAAAGATATTCTCAAAATATCTTTGGGTAAAAAATATCTCTGCATAAAAAATTTCAAGGTTGAGTTGACTATATGTTTCTTTCAGTGATTTAAAGATACTCTTCTATGGACTTCTTAGTTGCATTGTTTCTGAAGAAAAATCTGGTGTCATACTTGTCTTTGTCCCTCTGTGTGTTCTTATTTTTCTCTGATTGTTTTAAGATTGTTTTATCACTGGTTTTAAACAATATGCAATATTTCTTTAAATATATTTTTTACCCCATTCCCCATTTCCAGGTTCTTCAACTACTTGCAAATTATCCCACATTTTACTTATGTTTATTTCAGTCTTTATTTTTTTTCTGTGTTTTATTTTGGATAATTTCTCTTGCTGTATCTTCAAGGTCACTAATTCTAAAATGTCTATCTGTCAATAATCCCTGAGAGATATTTTTAATCTCAGACAATTTAGTTTTTATCTCTATAAATTCAGTTTGGGTATTTTCTTCTTGCATCTTTCATGTCTCTCTCAAACATGTTTAATCTTCTAACTTCTTGAACATATTGAATACAGTTATAACAACTGTTTTAATGTTTTTATCTAATTCTATCATCTGTCATTCATAGTTTCAACTGATTGATTTTTCTCTTTATGGGTTGTATTTTCCTACTTTTAAAAATTCTTGGTAATTTGTCATTAGCTAGAAAATACTGTGAATTTTACTTTGGTGATAGATATTTTTGTAATCCTATGATATTCTTGAGTTTTGTTCTGGAAATGGTCAAGTTACTTGGACACAATTTGAATCTTTAGAGTCTTGCTTTTTGAACTTTTTAAAGCAGGACCAGAGTAGGGTCTTGCCTCAGTAATAGGCTAAATTTAACTTAGGTAAAAAGCTATTCTGACCCTCATGAATTATGAGGTTTTTCACTCCAGCTGTTGAAAACAAGTACTATTCCCAGCCTTTTGTGAGCCATAGGCACTGTTTTCTCTACTCTTTTTTCTAGGTCTTTCCCCAAGCTTTTTCTTACATGCATGCACTGATCAGTATTCAGCTGAATCCTCAATGCGGACTCTTTACACATCTCCAGAGTTCTCTCTATATGCAGCTTTTTCCTATTCAGTACTCTGCCTTCTTGACCTGCAGCTTCATCTCCTCAGTTCAGGAGATCAGTGGTCAATACTTACACTCCCTCTACCTGCTCTAGGGCCTGAAAACTTTCTCCAGGCAATAAGATAGGGCAATAGTAGGGTTCACCTCATTTATTTCCCATCTTTCAGGGATCATTTTTCTTCATTGTCTGACGTTCAATGTCTTGAGTATCATTGTCTCATATACTTTGTCTGGATTTTAGTTGTTTAAAGTGGGAGGGAATATATTCAAGTGAGAGGATAAATCCAAGATGTTATTCTATCTTGACCAGAAGCAGAACCCCAAGCACATTATATCACTTTAGTGTAATTTTACAATATATTTTTAGTGTAATTTTGTGTAATTCTATAACCCAATCAGGACTCTTTGAAACGTTAATTAATAAGCTATGAATTACTGATCATCATGCAATCATTAAAAATATATATCTATTTCACCTGTGACAGTTCTCAGAGATTATGTCCCAGGAGGAGTATAATTATAAACTTTCACATTTCAACTGAAAAAGAAAATGTACAGAAGAAAATATAGGGAACATTTTTGACTAGAAAAACAGATGAATTCCAAAGTCTTAAGATTTTCACTGAAAATATCTTAAGGTCCCAAAAAGTTCAACTTAAATCTCAAGAATAGGAACAATAACTCATTTTCCTTTGGTATTAAAGGACTTATTTCTAGCAGAGTAAAGGCAGGATGATTAATTTTGAAATATGCTTAAATCTCTCTGAGGTTTTGCCTTCACTTGATAAACAGAATTGATAACTTATATTAAGACACTAAACAAAATTTAGAGAAGATAACAAGAAAGAATACAAATTTGACAGATGCTCTAGTAATGATGCTTGCTGTTCCTTTAACCTCTTCTGAAGAAGCTGCTTTACCTACTCATAGCTTCTACCACCTAAGACATCATGTCAAGACAGTGCATCCTCTAAACCAATCTATAGATTGGACAGTTATCAGTGGGGGCTGAGCCAAAAGGATGCTATTAAACAGAATTGGGGCCTTGGGAAACAAGGCACAATTGCAAGGGGACAGAAACTAAGAGTAAACACAAGGAGATAGTTGGTAGAGAATGGAATTCAAGACTCTATAAGTGGTCAGATTAATTAGAAAATCAATATAACAACTCTTATTTATTAAGAACTTACTAAGTGCAAGACACTGGTCTAAGTACTTACCTGCATACCTAATTTAATTATGTAACACCCTAAAAGATGGATGCTATTATAATCATAATCTTACAGATGAGAACCAAGACTGATAAAGATTAACTTGCCCAATATTGCACAAATAAATTATAGATTCAGGATTTGAACAAGCAGTCCAAGTCCAGAGCTGGATCTGTTGAGAAGCTGATACCTTCAGTTGGTTAAAAGCACCTTGGGCCCTAATTTTGGATTGTCCTTACACCCTACCCATTTAATCATAACGATCTCTCTCTATTTCTAGTATTTAAAATCAAAAGAGGCTAACTAAAACAAATTGAAAAAAAGTATTTCTTAAAAATGTTGAAAAATAATGAAATTTACGGTAGTTTTCACAACACTAAGAACTTCTCTAGTTTAGGACAAATCTAAATATAAGTCCACTTAAATGACAGTCTGTAGCTTTCAATAAACACCAAGACTTCTACCACAAAATGTTCATATTAAAGTGTTTTTTACAGGCTAGTATTTTATTAATGACACTTGCCTTTAAATACCTTAGCATTTCTTTATCAGTCTTGTATCCCAATTTTAGGGGAAAGAAATAGAAATCATCGCTTTGGTGACTTTGGATGCTAAGTCATGTTCACTCCCATAAAAGACAAAATCCAAAACAAACTTGCAAAAAAAATTCCAATGTTAAAGCTAAAACCTTGTTTTGTGCTCAATTTTGTCTAATTCTGAACACAGAGTTGAACGTTATCTCATTTAGAATCAGAGAAAATTTTATTTTAATCAAAATGGAAAGAATGGAATAAGAGTTTCAATGAGTACTGTCTTTGGCTGCCTTTGATATAATAAAGAATTCTCTTAACAAGTCAGTATCCGTCACCAACCTTGAGAGTTAGTAGATATTTGGTTTGGTTTTATTTTCATCTAAATTGATTGAGACAGTAGTTGATAGATTAATTTTAAAAATTGGTCCAAGTGTTGAGTAATAAAAAGGTACCATTAGCATTTTAACTTAAAATGTATACATATTTTTTATTAAACTTTTGATGTAGGGCAAGACCATTTCTTAAGAAAGCCTATGATAGGAGTTCCATGCCATCTTGTATAAATCTCACTGCCCATAAAACACTGTCTATAGTCCCAGTTTTAGTTTCTTTAAAGTGAAATAAGAACTTAAAAACATTTGTGATGAAATGTAAGTGCAGAATCCCTCTAGACCTTTTCTTCCAAGACTTTTACGGGAACTTTACCCACATCTAATTTGGCAGCAATTTTTAAGCAAGTCACATTTATTTTTTCTTGGCAAAAGAGTGAACTTAATTATCATACAGAAAGTTCTATCCACACCCATATTTCATTAGGACACATAATAATTATCTTAGGTAATTAGGATAACAAGTATAGCTAGCAAGTTTAGAGATAACAGCGCTGACTCCCGGGAAGTATACAACCCTGGTGGTGGAAGAAATTCAGCAGGCTATAAGAGTCTTATCTACTGGCCTTTACCACACAAGCAATAGTAGTAGCTGAAATTCTACCAATAGAAAGATTAATTTTTGAATTAAGCATTATTGTGTTTTTGTAGTCTTTCTTCAAAGAACAGAGAGAGAAAACTATTGAGCCAGCAGGAGCAAACTGTCAGTAGTTCTCCAATTTTTATTCTCCCATTTATTCTTTCTCAGTATAGAAACTTAATTTTTTAACTGGTGACCAAGCAGGCCTTAATATTTCCCCAGCCTGAAAAATTTTAGACAGATTTCTTCCTGACTATAAGTCCCCGACCTCCCTTCTCCTAGAGTATTCAATTTAAAATACTTGTAATTACAAATTATTTCTTTGTCCCCTTTTAAATGTATATAATTTGCCTTAGGAGCCTCTTGGCAGTTTGAGGACCCAGGGCATGTCTTTCTCAAGGTCCTGGGAACCATTTCTTTGAAATGTAAACATCAAGGATGATAGTGCCCTTATTTCTCAGTCTTCTTGGGAGGGTAGAAGCCTAACTCTAGTGGGTACCTTGTTCCAAGTTCTAAAACTACCTCCTGTCATGGAGATAGGAGAAAATTTACATTTCCTTTGTGTAAGGCCAATTAGCAAACAGGTGACCTAAGTGTACCCACACCCCAGCTCCTTTGTTTCCAGTCCTTTGTTTCAGTGGAGTTGAGTTGTCTCCCCCTTCTATTGCAACAGTCTTGAATACAGTCTTCCTTGCCTGTTTAACTTTGTTCTTTGCAATTGCACTGAACTTTATTCAGTGCAATTGACACTGGATGCATAGCTGCTGGAACAACTTTCCCCCCTGAAGCTTGGTGTGGCCTACTTTGGTAGTCTTTTTCTCTAGCTGGAATAAAGATGTGATGGCTGACATATGATTCAACAATCCCACTCCTGGGCACATATCTGGAGAAAACTCTAATTTGAAAAAGTACATGCACCCCAAAGTTCATAGCAGCATTATTTATAATTGCCAAGATATGGAAGCAACTTAAGTGTTCATCAACAGATGAATGGATAAAGAAAATGTGGTATACATAGACGATGGAATACTACTCAGCCATAAAAAGAATAAAATAATGCCATTTGCAGCAACATAGATGGACCTAGAGATTATCATTTAGATATCTGATTTACTAAGATATCTGATTATCATTTAGATTATCTGATTTACTAAGTTAAGTAAATCAGAAAGAGAAAGACATACACTGCATGATATCATTTATATGTGGAATCTAAAATATGATACAAATAAACTTATTTACAAAACAGAAACATAATCACAGACATAGAAAACAAACTTATGGTTACCAAAGGGGAAATGAGGTGGGGGAGGGATAATTAGGCATTTGGGATTAGCAGGTACAAACTACTATATATAAAATAGAGAAACGATAGTGAAGATGATCCAGGACCTCGGAATAAGAATGGAGGCAAAGATTGAGAAGATGCAAGAAATGATTAATAAAGACCTAGAAGAATTAAAGAACAAACAAACAGAGATGACCAATACAATAACTGAAATGAAAACTACACTAGAAGGAATCAATAGCAGAATAACTGAGGCAGAAGAACGGATAAGTGACCTGGAAGACAGAATGGTGGAATTCACTGCTGCGGAACAGACTAAAGAAAAAAGAATGAAAAGAAATGAAGACAGCCTAAGAGACCTCTGGGACAACATTAAACGCAACAACATTCGCATTATAGGGATCCCAGAAGGAGAAGAGAGAGAGAAAGGACCAGAGAAAATATTTGAAGAGATTATAGTCGAAAACTTCCCTAACATGGGAAAGGAATTAGCCACCCAAGTCCAGGAAGCGCAGAGAGTCCCATACAGGATAAACCCAAGGAGAAACACGCTGAGACACATAGTAATCAAAGTGGCAAAAATTAAAGACAAAGAAAAATTATTGAAAGCAGCAAGGGAAAAACGACAAATAACATACAAGGGAACTCCCATAAGGTTAACAGCTGATTTCTCAGCAGAAACTCTATAAGCCAGAAGGGAGTGGCATGATATACTTAAAGTGATGAAAGGGAAGAACCTACAACCAAGATTACTCTACCCGGCAAGGATCTCATTTAGATTTGATGGAGAAATCAAAAGCTTTACAGACAAGCAAAAGCTAAGAGAATTCAGCACCACCAAACCAGCTCTACAACAAATGCTAAAGGAACTTCTATAAGTGGGAAACACAAGAGAAGAAAAGGACCTACAAAAACAAACCCAAAACAATTAGGAAAATGGTCATAGGAACATACATATCGATAATTACCTTAAACGTGAATGGATTAAATGCTCCAACCAAAAGACATAGACTGGCTGAATGGATACAAAAACAAGACCCATATATATGCTGTCTACAAGAGACCCACTTTAGACCTAGGGACACATACACACTGAAAGTGAGGGGATGGAAAAAGATATTCCATGCAAATGGAAATCAAAAGAAAGCTGGAGTAGCAATACTCATATCAGATAAAATAGACTTTAAAATAAAGAATGTTACAAGAGACAAGGAAGGACGCTCCATAATGATCAAGGGATCAATCCAAGAAGAAGATATAACAATTATAAATATATATGCACTCAACATAGGAGCACCTCAATACATAAGGCAACTGCTAACAGCTATAAAAGAGGAAATTGACAGTAACACAATCACAGTGGGGGACTTTAACACCTCACTTACACCAATGGACAGATCATCCAAAATGAAAATAAATAAGGAAAGACAAGCTTTAAATGACACTATAGACCAGATAGATTTAATTGATATTTATAGGACATTCCATCCAAAAACAGCAGATTACACGTTCTTCTCAAGTGCGCCCGGAACATTCTCCAGGATAGATCACATCTTGGGTCACAAATCAAGCCTCAGTAAATTTATGGAAATTGAAATCATATCAAGCATCTTTTCTGACCACAACGCTATAAGATTAGAAATGAATGACAGGGAAAAAAAAGTAAAAAAGACAAACACATGGAGGCTAAACAATACATTACTAAATAACCAAGAGATCACTGAAGAAATCAAAGAGGAAATCAAAAAATACCTAGAGACAAATGACAATGACAACACGACGACCCAAAACCTATGGGATGCAGCAAAAGCAGTTCTAAGAGGGAAGTTTATAGCTATACAAGCCTACCTAAAGAAACAAGAAAAATCTCAAGTAAACAATCTAACCTTACACCTAAAGAAACTAAAGAAAGAAGAACAAACAAAACCCAAAGTTAGCAGAAGGAAAGAAATCATAAAGATCAGAGCAGAAATAAATGAAATAGAAACAAAGAAAACAATAGCAAAGATCAATAAAACTAAAAGTTGGTTCTTTGAGAAGATAAACAAAATTGATAAGCCATTAGCCAGACTCATCAAGAAAAAGAGGGAGAGGACTCAAATCAATAAAATCAGAAATGAAAAAGGAGAAGTTACATCAGACACCGCAGAAATACAAAGCATCCTAAGAGACTACTACAAGCAACTTTATGCCAATAAAATGGACAACCTGGAAGAAATGGACAAATTCTTAGAAAGGTATAACCTTCCAAGACTGAACCAGGAAGAAACAGAAAATATGAACAGACCAATCCCAAGTAATGAAATTGAAACTGTGATTAAAAATCTTCCAACAAACAAAAGTCCAGGACAAGATGGCTTCACAGGTGAATTCTATCAAACATTTAGAGAAGAGCTAACACCTATCCTTCTCAAACTCTTCCAAAAAATTGCAGAGGAAGGAACACTCCCAAACTCATTCTAGGAGGCCACCATCACCCTGATACCAAAACCAGACAAAGACACTACAAAAAAAGAAAATTACAGACCAATATCACTGATGAATATAGATGCAAAAATCCTCAACAAAATACTAGCAAACAGAATCCAACAACACATTAGAAGGATCATACACCACGATCAAGTGGGATTTATCCCAGGGATGCAAGGATTCTTCAATATACGCAAATCAATCAATGTGATACACCATATTAACAAATTGAAGAAGAAAAACCATATGATCATCTCAATAGATGCAGAAAAAGCTTTTGACAAAATTCAACACCCATTTATGATAAAAACTCTCCAGAAAGTGGGCATAGAGGGAACCTACCTCAACATAATAAAGGCCATATACGACAAACCCAGAGCAAACATCATTCTCAATGGTGAAAAACTGAAAGCATTTCCTCTAAGATCAGGAACGAGACAAGGATGTCCACTCTCACCCCTATTATTCAACATAGTTCTGGAAGTCCTAGCCACGGCAATCAGAGAAGAAAAAGAAATTAAAGGAATACAAATTGGAAAAGAAGAAGTAAAACTGTCACTGTTTGCGGATGACATGATACTATACATAGAGAATCCTAAAACTGCCACCAGAAAACTGCTAGAGCTAATTAATGAATATAGTAAAGTTGCAGGATACAAAATTAATGCACAGAAATCTCTTGCATTCCTATACACTAATGATGAAAAATCTGAAAGAGAAATTATGGAAACACTCCCATTTACCATTGCAACAAAAAGAATAAAATACCTAGGAATAAACCTACCAAGGGAGACAAAAGACCTGTATGCAGAAAACTCTAAGACACTGATGAAAGAAATTAAAGATGATACCAACAGATGGAGAGATATACCATGTTCTTGGATTGGAAGAATCAACATTGTGAAAATGACTATACTACCCAAAGCAATCTACAGATTCAATGCAATCCCTATCAAATTACCAATGGCATTTTTTACAGAGCTAGAACAAATCATCTTAAAATTTGTATGGAGACACAAAAGACCCCGAATAGCCAAAGCAGTCTTGAGGCAAAAAAATGGAGCTGGAGGAATCAGACTCCCTGACTTCAGACTATACTACAAAGCTACAGTAATCAAGACAATATGGTACTGGCACAAAAACAGAAACATAGATCAATGGAACAAGATAGAAAGCCCAGAGATTAACCCACGCACCTGTGGTCAACTAATCTATGACAAAGGAGGCAAAGATATACAATGGAGAAAAGACAGTCTCTTCAATAAGTGGTGCTGGGAAAACTGGACAGCTACATGTTAAAGAATGAAATTAGAATACTCCCTAACACCATACACAGAAATAAACTCAAAATGGATTAGAGATCTAAATATAAGACTGGACACTATAAAACTCTTAGAGGAAAACATAGGAAGAACACTCTTTGACATAAATCACAGCAAGATCTTTTTTGATCCACCTCCTAGAGTAATGGAAATAAAAACAAAAATAAACAAGTGGGACCTAATGAAACTTCAAAGCTTTTGCACAGCAAAGGAAACCATAAACAAGACGAAAAGACAACCCTCAGAATGGGAGAAAATATTTGCAAACGAATCAACAAACAAAGGATTAATCTCCAAAATATATAAACAGCTCATTCAGCTCAATATTAAAGAAACAAACACCCCAATCCAAAACTGGGCAGAAGACCTAAACAGACATTTCTCCAAAGAAGACATACAGACAGCCATGAAGCACATGAAAAGATGCTCAACATCACTAATTATTAGAGAAATGCAAATCAAAACTACAATGAGGTATCACCTCACTCCTGTTAGAATGGGCATCATCAGAAAATCTACAAACAACAAATGCTGGAGAGGGTGTGGAGAAAAGGGAACCCTCTTGCACTGTTGGTGGGAATGTAAATTGATACAGCCACTATGGAGAACAACATGGAGGTTCCTTAAAAAACTAAAAATAGAATTACCATATGACCCAGCAATCCCACTACTGGGCATATACCCAGAGAAAACCATAATTCAAAAAGACACATGCACCCGAATGTTCATTGCAGCACTATTTACAATAGCCAGGTCATGGAAGCAAACTAAATGCCCATTAACAGACGAATGGATAAAGAAGTGGTGGTACATATATACAATGGAATATTACTCAGCCATAAAAAGGAACGAAATTGAGTCATTTGTTGAGAAGTGGATGGATCTAGAGACTGTCATACAGAGTGAAGTAAGTCAGAAAGAGAAAAACAATTATCGTATATTAACGCATGTATGTGGAACCTAGAAAAATGGTACAGATGAGCCGGTTTGCAGGGCAGAAGTTGAGACACAGATGTAGAGTATGGACATATGGACACCAAGGGGGGAAAACTGCGGTGGGGTGGGGATGGTGGTGTGCTGAATTGGGTGATTGGGATTGACATGTATACACTGATGTGTATAAAATTGATGCCTAATAAGAACCTGTAGTATAAAAAAACAAACAAACAAAACAACTAATACTAAACTTTCATTGGGTTATTTGTATGGAAATGTGTTAATATAAATGTTTCAGACATTACATGAAATTTCTAAAAATCTTATATTTGTATTTGTATGAAAATATGTATGGAAATATGTTAATATAAATGTTTCAGACATTACATGAAATTTCTAAAAATCTTATATGTTCTGGTATAATGTTATAAGTAATAATCCTAGTTATTACTTTAAAATGTATATCTCAGAAATAAAAAAAAAAAAGAAAAATAAATAAATAAATAAAATAAAATAGAGAAACAACAAGGTCCTACCATATAGTACAGTGAACTATATTCAACATCCTGTAATAAACCATAATGGAAAAGAATATAAAAAAGTATATATATATATTTATACTTATATATATATATATATATATATATATCTGAAGCACTTTACTGTACACCAGAAACTAACACAATATTATAAATCAACTATACTTCAATTAAAAAAAAAAACAAGATGTGATGGCTAAATTTGAGCAGTCATGTTAGATCACAGGCTAAAGATGGCAGAGAAACAACAGGAAGAGCCTAAGCCCCTAACACATGCAACATCATTCCAATCTTGGACCAACTATATCCAGCTTCTTTAATGTGAGAGAGAAATTTCTGTTTTATTTAAGCCATTGTTATTTTGATGTTTCTGTTACTTCCAGGTGGGCCTCATCTAAGTAATGCATCCACAAATATCTTGGTTTCATTCTTTAGCTAACTTTTCTCCAACAGGAAATAAGGAGTGTTAAAATAGTGTTGTTTGAGGTGTGGGGGGTTGGCAGAATGAGATCCATTGGTATGTATCCATGCACAGTAACTGCTCCATACCAGTCAGAATAATCTTAGAGATAAAAGAAAAGCCAGTTTTCAGGAAGATAAATACATACTGAAATTCCTCACATATGCATAAACTTGTTTCCTCTACATTAAAATTTAGACTGTTTTTTTTTATTTAGACTGTTTTATATATGATTTTGAAAACTAAATTTGCATACCGTTATTGATTATTTACAAGTTCAGAGGAAATACAATCAAAAGAATAAAATTGTGCCTTAAGAGATCACTGAAAAGAAACTATTTGGCAAGATATTTTAAATATTTTAAATAAATATTAAACAACTAGTTTGCCACTCTAAATCTTGCTATCAAATTGTTAGGGACAATAACACTTGCTGTACTTTTATTTACCAAATTGTTATCAGTTTGACCTAATTCAGTCAGCCCACCTGGCCCTGGAAGACAAGGTTCCAGCAAAGACGTAAATCAAGTGGCCTGGAGAGTTCAACCCTGATATAGGTCAGAGGAAAGCAATAGAGAAGTGAGATCAGATTCTAACCAGGAGACAGGTGTGCAGCCTCTTGTTGTAGAGCACTTAGGCAAGCACGTTTCCTTGTTCCTCTAGCCAGGAGTGCCGCAGTGTCCCCTGCGCTATAAGTTTTTAAACCTTTGATTACCTTAAAAATGGAATACCTTTGCCTGGGTCTGTTGACATCTTTTTGTCAATTTTCCCATCCTTGCATTCTTTGCATTCAATGAGGAATAGCACATACTTCATTTGCAGAATCAGAATGTGGATGATTAATGCTATATACACCTTCTTTCACTGTTAATAAGTAAAATCCCATTCATCTCTTAGTCCATTTCTGCAAATAAAAATGAGGTCGCAAGCCTGCTTTTTACTTTTTATGCTAAGTAATGAAGTTTACAAAGCCTCGTCTTAAAAAAATGTACCAGTCTTCACAATTAACAAGAGGAGTCGAAAAGAAATGATGTCCCCTCTCTCCTGAAGTTACAGAGTTAGAGAGCTTTCTGCATCATAAAACAAATTCAAAAGTTCTGATTTGATAAGGTATTAAATTGAGAACATTCACAAGAATAACAATCTTGTCTCTTGCGCAAAAAGGAGATTTTGTGAATATTCATAACCATTACCAAATTGTACTATTCTATTAAGATAAATTTATCCTTGGAAGCAGCACTTGAAGAAAAGATTCTTGTAAGACTTTGAAGACTTTAGAGATTGTTGCCATGCCCCGTAATAACAACCAAAAGAAACTTGCAGTTCTAATTAGTTATCTTACCTGAACTGGTAGTATTATTGTAACTGTCATCTCAGTGTTTTTAAACAATATAAATACTTGTTGTACTAGTAAGTCATAACAGGAAATAATCACTGGCATTTTCCAGTTCTCTGACAATCATGATCGAACAACTTAAAGCCAATAACTGCAATTTTTCTTATTTTAACAAGGAGATTGTCTACTAACTTATCAGGAATAACATGTCACAAATATTT
The DNA here is from genome assembly GCF_028023285.1 of Balaenoptera ricei. Classification (NCBI taxonomy): domain Eukaryota; kingdom Metazoa; phylum Chordata; class Mammalia; order Artiodactyla; family Balaenopteridae; genus Balaenoptera; species Balaenoptera ricei. The sequence goes on along the minus strand of NC_082642.1, from coordinate 105,686,116 downwards.
GAAAATGGAGGAATAATCCACCTATAGGCAGCCTACAAGTAATATATCTAAAACATAAGGATACAAAAAATAAAAAAGATGAAAAAAGATATAATAAGCAAGTAACAAAAGAAAGCTGACATAGCTATAATGATGTTAGGCAAAATAGACATGAAAACAGAAAGCAATAATAAAGAGGATCATTGCAATTCATAAAGTAAACATTTACTAAGAATATATAGTGATTCTAATTTGTATGTACCTAATATCATATCTAAAGCCAAAATTTACAGAACTAAAAGGAGAAAGTATAAAAATAAGAGACTTTGTTGAGGAAGAAATTTTTCCTCTACGCTTACTGGTTCTTCTGGCTGGTATAATAATTACATTAAAATAAGACAGATTAACAGAAGAAAAACCAATTTAGTTTTGTATGTATGAGGTCCCCCAAAACCTGAAACTCAGAGAAGGGACCAAAGCAGGAAGCTTTTATACCTTTTAGACAAAGAAACAATAAATTTGTGAAGAACTGACAAGACAAAGAAGCTTAGGTCTGAGTACTAATTAGTGAAGAATCTAAGCAGAATTTGTTTACATAGCCTTTTCAGCCCTAATTCCCTATCTTTGGTGATAAGGATGTCTCTTTACCTCCTGGTGCAGGGAAGCTACCTTTCATATGGGAGATTTATTTGCTGCTTTCAGGGGGACAAAGGAGGGTCAGAGAGTCCTTCTGGCACTGGCTGTTTCTTAAATAACTTTAAAATAATCAATATGCCGCTTTGGCGTATTTTGTCATGGCCTGCCCAGAGCCACATCAACTTAAACACAACTTTCTCTGTAATTTATGGATTAATACACAAAGAAATCAATAAGGATTTGGAAGATGCAGAAAATATAGTTAATATTGACCCAATGCAAAACGTATAAGCTGCTGTGCTCTGGCAAACTGTTATACTGTAAAAGGGTTACAAGTTGGCCCAGAACTTGATTCCCTCTGTTCTAGGGAGTGCAGACAGTGGGTGTCTTGAGTCTCACAGATCAGTCTCATCTGACCTCAAGTAACCTCATTCATTTACCCTAGTAAGACATGATATGAAAATGTTTGAGAAGAACTGAGACAATGGACTTGTATAGAAAACTATATTCAGTAACTGGACATTCTTTTCAGGAACACATGGAACATTTATGAAAATTATTGACCACATTCTAAGCCATAAACTAAGCCTCAATATACATCAAAGAAGCAGAATTACACAGACACATTCTTTGACAATTAAGATAGAAATTGATTTTTAAAAAAATAAGTAAAAAAAATCATAAATTTGGAAATTATAAAAACATTTTTAAATAGACCATAGATAAAAGAATAATGAAAGTTAAAACCGAAAGGTAAAACTAAACTCTGATTCCACCTACTTGTGGGTTGTTTTTAAGTGATACTTAGAAGAAAATGCATAGTCTTAAATGCTCATGTTAGAAAAAAAATAAGGTGAAAACTGAAGCATTAAATATCAATTGTAAAAAGCTGGAAATAAAAATAAACATCAATAAGTCTAAATAGAGAAATAAATAAAGGGAAGAGCAGCAATTAATTAGAAAAAGGAGAAAAAACAGAATTAACACAGCCAAAGTTTATTCTTTGATAAGGCATAATACTTTCAAACTTCTAGATCAGTGGTCTGAGACTGACAGCAATTTTGCTCTCCCCTCTCACAACCTTTCCCAGAGGACCCTCTTGGCAGTGTCTGACGACAAAGTGTGATTGGATATACAACCTGGGGTGGGGAGTGCTACTGGCATGTAGTGGGTAGCTGCTGAAACTCCTGCAAAGCACAGGACAGCCCCCAATAACAAAGAATCATCTGACCCAAAATGTCAAAGTTGAGAAACCATGCCTAGTTAGATGGATTAAGAACAGGAAGAAGCCATTAGTACACAGTCTTAGGAATGAAAAGGGGCTCATGTCCACAAATACAGAAAAATATTAAGAAAGATAATTAGAATATATTATTACCAAATGTATGTATGCAAAAATGGGTAGACATTTAGACAAAATGCATAAATTCCTGGGAAAATACAAATTGCCAGAACTAAAGAAAAGACAGAAAAACTAAAATGTTCTATAACTGTTACAGAAGTTGACTCAATAGTTTACAGTCTTCCTACTGAACACAGGTACTCTCCTACTCTGCTGGTAAAGAAGACAATACCATGCACAATGGAGGGCAATTTGGCAATACTTATAAAAATTACAAATCCGTTTGCTCTCTGACACAGCATTCCCATTTTAAATAATTCATTCTATGGATACATTAGGATATATTTGAAATGATATTTTTACACAGCATTTACTGCAGCATTATTTGCAACAGCAAAGCAATAGGAATCTTGTTAAATGAACTCTGGTAAAGTCACTAAATGGAATACTATGCATCTCTAAAGAGGAATGAAGACATACTGTGCATTAATGTGAAAAGCTCTCAGGATATGGATTAAAATTTTTTTAAAAGCACCGTCTGGGGCTTCCCTGGTGGCGCAGTGGTTGAGAGTCTGCCTGCCAATGCAGGGGACACAGGTTCGAGCCCTGGTCTGGGAGGATCCCACATGCCGCGGAGCAACTGGGCCCGTGAGCCACAATTACTGAGCCTGCGCGTCTGGAGCCTGTGCTCCACGACAAGAGAGGCCACGATAGTACGAGGCCCGCGCACCGCAATGAGGAGTGGCCCCCGCTTGCCACAACTGGAGAAAGTCCTCCCACAGAAACGAAGACCCAACACAGCCAAAAATAAATAAAATTAAAAAAAAAAAAAAAAAAAACTGGAGCATTTGCATGGACCCTTAATTCTGTTAAAAAAAAAAAAAAGCACCGTCTGTAACAGTGTATAATGTATGCTGTCTTTTGCATAAGAAAGTCAGGGGTGGAGGAATAAGAATATACATATATTTGCATTTACTTTTATTTGTATAAAGAAAAATCAATATATACACAAAAAAATCAAGAAATGGGGTGAACATGGAGAAGGTTGGGAGTGTGACTTCTCACCCAGAGAGCAGAAAAAGAGAAAATAGTCCTTAATCTATTTTGTGAGGTTATGATAATCTTGATAGCAGAAACAGATAACAATGGTATAAGTCCACCCCACTTAAGAATATAGATACAAAAAATTCTAAATAAAAAATTAGCAAAACAAACCCTGCAATTTATTAAAAACAGCTTGACAAAAGATAGTCAGCACTTTACCACATCAAAGATCTCAATATATGAAGAAAATGCAACATTTATTCATTAAAAAACAAAAAAAAACCTCTCAGGACATTTAGTCTAGAAAATCAGGTGTCAGATAAAGATGTCTGCTATTATTGCGCCTATTCAACATGATTCTGTGGGATTCTTTTTGGCATGATAAGAAAAAATTAAAAGTAAATTAAAAAATAGAACTATAATAACAGATTATATTATAAACTTTAAAAAATTCCTAAGTTACAGAAATATTAGAATTAGGGAGTTTATAAGAATGCCAGACATAAAAAAAAAACAAACCAAAGGCAATTGCAGTTTTACATACCAGTAACAGCATACAGCCTAAAATAGTCACCACTTATAAATAAATACGTAAATTAATTAATTAAACGGTGGCTTTATGTAAATATAGCAGAGATATGAAAATTTAAATGGAAGACATTAAAGTTTGTTTAAATAAATGGAGAGAAATACCATGTTTGTGGATCACAAGAGCCAAAGTTGTAAAGATATCATTTCTTCCTAAATATATGTATAGATTCAATGCATTTCCATCCAAATCCCAATAGGCTTTTTCATGAAAGTTAAAGGCTGATTCTAAAATTTATATAGAAATGTAGAGGGCTAAGAATAGCCAAAATACTTTTGAAGGAGAATAAAGTTGGGGAGAGAAGTTGGTGCTGGGACGTGAGAGCACACCAAAAAAGAGGGGAGGGGGAGAGGAAGGAGGGAAGTAAGGAGGGGAGGAGAGAGAGAGAAGGAGAACGAGATAGAGGGCTTTTGCAAGCATGGGGGAGATGACGGCTGTTTAGAGGGTGTCTTCAAAGGGCAGATATATGTGCCTTACTCTTGGGACCCCACATTTGGTGTTGGCTGTGAAATGTCCATGGAAGCAGGGTTTGAATCACAGACATATTGGGAGCAGTGTTAAAGGTTTCTGAGGCAGAACTGGGGGAGGACTCCTGTGAGAAACAGGTCAACAGCAACATGCAGCAGCAGCAAAAATGGTAACAGGGACGTCATGTTCAGGCAACATGAAAGAGTCCCTCTAGGGCAGTGGAGGCGCCTCCAAAAACACACTCAGGATTGAATTTCATACAATCTTAACAAGTGCAGAATTAATTTGATTTACACAATAAAAGCAATGTAACTTTTCCTGTTCCAGAGACTGATCTACTCAAACACCGACCCAAATGAACAGGGTTTCTCTTGCAGAAATAAATCACGGCACTCCAGCCAGAGAAACGGGGGAACAGCAAAAATATGGAGCACAACTTCTTTCAAGGCTTTTGTTTAATGATCGCTCAGATTCACCTTGCCTCAGATGGCTCTGACAGTAAGTGCGCTAAATATTAACAAAGCAATATAATAAAATTGACTTTTTAAATGTTGACATTGCTGTGTCCTGATTATTTTATTTGGCTGCTGTTTATCAGTATAAAGCTGTACAAAAGTGATACAAATTTCTGTCTTGAACATTTTATTGGCCTCACTTTCTATCCAGGATAATTAAACAAGTAAAGATAATTGGGCAAATGAAGATGAAAAAAGCATGGTAATCACTTGTCATTCTAATCTCATCAGCAGATAATTCATCTAGCTCAGCCATGCTACTATTTAATCTACCTCCTTTCAATTTGGGTAGTGTTGCACTCTAATCAGGGGAATTAAAGCATATTCAATTATAGAGGAACGTTCTATAAGGCAGGAGAGCTGAAAAAGCTAAGCTATCTGTATGTGCATTTTGCTTAATAGCACCTGCCTATGTGTCACCAACAAAAGTCAAACTCTTTGACTCTACTTTCAAAGTCAATTGGTATTGAGTGAAAAGTAAATAAATGTTTCCTTAATAATCAATATCTTGTGTTCAGTAAGGAAAAGGAAATGATTCTGAAGAAAAGTGAAAACAAAAGCCTCTGCTAAATTTGAAACTGGCCCATTTTTCCAAAACTAATTATACTCATATTAAATCATTCCAGTGGTTCTTTGGGCTTTAGTAACTTTATCACGATTTATTCATAATAGCTTTTTCCTTTCATCACTAGATATGGGGGGCAGGGGGGGAAGCCCACCGAATAGCATAATAACAAACAGCTGTTGGATGTGATAGAAATTTCCTAGGAAAGAAAATATGCTTAATATTATTTTTCTCATCTTTTTGCTGTGTTTTGAAAGCTGCTTGTCACAGAACAGGTTGTATATAATGTATTTATCATGTTACATAAAGAGTGAGAGATTATACAGTAAGCCTAATCATGCTGTGTGTGTTGGAAACAGTTTCTGCCTGAGTAGGGCCAGAAAAGGATTCCTACCAAAAATCCAAAATCCACACTGACTTCAAACTGCTGTCCGCTACTTGTCATGCCTCTCGGCACTTGGTTCTGATGTTTCTACTTTATTTTTGTATGCTTCCAAGGGAGCTCAGGGAGCTCAGAAAAGCACTGCAGTGGGGCCATACGATCTCAGACACAGCACTCCACCCCCAATAACTCTCAAGGGTTTTGTAGGGCCCCTCCAGGATATGCTGCAAAGCAAAGGGTTTTGTCACTTTTCTGACAATGCATAAACCCAAAAGGAAAGCCTTTCTGTTTGATTTGTATTGAAAGTCAATTTCATTTCAAAAATAAAAGTCGAGTCAAATCAAACTACTTGCTATTTGTTGCACAGATTCTTAAGTTCAAGGAATGAAGTTCTCTACCAGACTGAACGTCGAAAAGGTCAGGGATCCCTTTGATAAATGCTGAATCATGATCTTGTTTCCATTTTTCTAAGGTGTGGGTGGGCTGAGTAGCTTGTATACAGATGTAACAGTCAAGGAAAGAATCTAAGGATTTCATTTTTTAATCTGTACAAATTTTTGCAAGTCTACAGATCGGCTTCACACATCAGAAAAGGATCTTCTCCTCTCTGGGCCTCTGCCTTGCCCACTTGCTGATTTTGAGAGAACTACCCAAAGCAATGTGTCCAGCTGAGATGGTCACATACTATACCACTCAACCCATGGCTGACCAAGGGTAGTCCCTGGTCACTGGACTATAATATGATCTGTTATATGGATCTTTTTCAAGCCAAGGAGTGATGACAATTCACTGGACCAATCAGATTCAATATTGTTATTCTTTTAGGCTGGAGATTACTGAAAAAATACATAATTTGTAGTGGGTCTAGAATGAGAAAGACAGTAAGAAGCAGAGGGAGAAAGAATATCTGAAAAATATAGTGGCATAACTCTAGAACAAGGATCTGTGTTAAGTGCTCCTAAAGGCAGCTTTACTAGAATTCAGTTTGTATCACCAGAGCTGCCATCCATCAGACCACTAGAGCTATTGCTGTGTCATGAAGATATTTCTGTCTCACTGAAACTTGGACGCATAGGTCATTTATTCATTCAACAGATATTTATCAAGCACTTAGTATATGCTAGGCACTGTTCTTGATGTGGACAACACCACAGTGAAACAGCAGATGAGACAGCATGTCCCTCGTGGGGCTTATATTTTAATGGGGAGAGGTAGAGAATACACAAAATAAATTAGTAAATTGTATGATCTATTAGAAGGAAAATTATTGTGGGGAAAATAAAGCAAGAAGAGGAACATGGGGGACAGAGGGAGTGATGGGTAGTTACAGTTTCAAATATGGTAATCAAGAAAGGCCTAAGAAGGTTTGAGCAATGATCTGCAGGAGGTGAAAGAGCTACCCATGAGGATAGCTGGGGCAAGAATTTTCCACATGAACTAAACAGTAACTGCAATGGTTCTGAGGTGGGAATACATTCAACATATGAGCAGAATAGCATGCAGGCCACTGTGGCAGCATCAGGGTGAGTGAGGGGAAAATAGGAGGAAAGGAGTCAACAGAGGTAAATGGGGGTGGGAGGGGAGAATGTATGGGACCTTATAGGCCACTGTATGCATTTTGGCTTTGGTGACAGGGAGCCCTTGAAAGATTTGGGGCACAGTGATTAGACTATGTTTTAACAGAGTCTCTCTGGCTGCTGTATCAAATTTAGATAGTAGGCAGTCAAGGGGAGAGCAATCATGAAATAATTGCAATAATTCATATGGGAGATGATGATGGTTTGAGCCAAAATGGTAGCAGTGATGAAGAGTGTTTGGATTCTGGGTATGTATTTTGAGAGTGCCCATGTTCCTTTCTGAGTTTTTTAGATTCGTTTATTTATCAAACTCAAGAAGAGAGCATTTGTTGGATGAAAATGCATTAATTGAAAAAAATTGACTTCTGCTTCCAGAAACATGGAATGTACATAATTTTCCTATTTCTCCCACTGAATACAACTAAAACCCCTGAGCATTATATATGTGACAAACATAAGAAGACTTGAGAGGTGAGAATGTGGAAAAACTGGATTACTCACACATTGTTGGTGGGAATGTAAAATGGGGCAGCTATATAATCCCTATATTGCACTATAGTTTTGCATGTTACCACTATGCAAACTGAGGAAACGGTACAGAGAATCTCGCTGTATTTTTCCTACAACTGCACGTGAATCTACAATTATCTAAAAATAAAAAAGTTTAATTAACCAAAAGCAAGTTACTACATGAAAATCAGTATGGAAACAGAAAATATGGTATCCAATCTGATTCTAAAGTTTGAGAAGTCATGCTGTGCCGACAATTATAGTAACTGTAATTAATTAAAAATAAAATTAAAATATTTCTTTCCAAATTTCCAAATTTTATTTTCTTCCAGATAGTAGCACATCTACATAATTCCACCTCCTTGTGCTTTTACAGCAATTCAATCACACATCCTTCAAAGAAACAAGGAAAGGCAGTGACATAAACACTTTCAAGATCTCAAAAGGTATTCTGAAAGTGTCATGAAAGTCCTTCATGTCCACTGAATAATTGAATTACCATTGTTTGTTTGTAAAATTCTGAGCTGAACTGTCCTTGCTTTCTTTCATAGTGCTTCTCAGGATTTGCAGTTTTATACTCCTAATGTAATTTATTTGTTTAATAACTCCCACTGGCATGTAAACTCCAAGAGGGCATGGTCCATGTCTGGTTTTATTGCCTCTTGTCTCCATAGTGTCTCTCTCAGAGTCTGGCAGACAACAGGTCTACAATAGATATTTTATGAATTAAAGAACAAACTAATGAATGCCTCTTTCTGCCTCTTCCCACTTCATCAGTTCCACCCTCCTAGCAGCCAGAGCCTCATGGACTTATCTTTCTGTCTAGAGAATTCACTGGGCAGTAGGCTCAATGGGGGCTATGGCTAGATAGATGTGGACGCACCTTCCTCACTTCATTTCAGTTCATACGTTTAAGGGATATCCAGCTCTACCTGGGGCGATGGTTGCTGCTCCCGCCTCTTATGCCTATTAGAAGTGGTTGGAAAAAATGAAACAAAGAGGATGTGAAGAAAAGGGAACCCTCATGCACTGTTGCTGGGATTGTAAATTGGTACAGCCACTGTGAAAAACAGAATGGAGGTTCCTCAAAAAATTAAAAATAAAACTATTATGTGATTCAGCATTTCAATTCTGCATATCTACCTAAAGAAAACAAAAACATTAATTTGAAAAGATATATACACCCTAATGTTCAGTGCTGCATTATTTACAATAACAAAGATATGGAAGCAACCTATCTCCACTGACAGATAAACAGATAAAAAAGACATGGTATATATACACATATATACAGTTGACCCTAGAACAACATGGGAGTTAGGGGTGCTGACCCTAACTTCACAGTTGGCCCTCAGTATTCTTGGTTCCATATCCACGTATTCAACCAACCATGGATCATGTAGTATTGGAGTTTGTATTTAGCAAAAAAAAAAAAAAAAATCCATGTATAAGTGGATCCACAGAGTTCAAACCCATGTTGTTCAAGGGTCCATTGTACAATGGAGTAATACCCCACCACTAAAAAAAAAAAAAGAAATCTTGTCATTTGTTACAACATGGGTAGATCAAGAGGGTTTTACTCTAAGTGAAATAAGTCAAATACCATATGATCTCACTTATATGTGGAATCTAAAAAACAAAATGAAACAGAAAGAGACTCATAGATACAGAGATCAAATGGGTGGTTGCCAGAGGGGAGGGGGATGGGGGTTTGGGAGAAAGAGGTGAAGGGGATTAAGAGGTACAAACCTCCATTTATAAAAAGATAAGCCATGGGGATGTGACATACAACATAAGGAATATAGACAATAATATTGTAATGACTTTGTATGGGGCAGATGGTTACTAGACTTATCATGGTGATCATTTTGTAAAGTATGCAAATATACAACTTAGTGATTTGACATCTGAAACTAACTTAATATTGTATATCAACGATATAAACAAAAAAAACTACTTGGTATCCACTCAGTTGAGAATAATGCAATTGTGCAAAATCACTTTGTGTCCTAGTTCATGTAATGTAGATTTGTTTAGGGACTTTCTTTTCTTTGAGCTACAAGACCATTAGTCTGGTTTTCCTCATGACTTTTTCAGAGAAAAATAATTGATCTTCTACTATAATAACTATAGTACCTGCATTTTAATGTTTCATGATCCAAAACTGGTCACACATTCTATTTTTCTCACCTGATATGACCTTAGCATTTTAAATTGCTGTTCAGTCAGTATATGAGGTATACTAGCTGTGACCACACTAGCTTTGTTGAAATGTATTTCTGCCTAAAAGAATGTAGCTGAAAATACTGAATAATTTTCAAAATTGAAAACAAGCAGAGAGTGTGTGTTTTAATGGACAGTCTTAGCCTACATAGAAAAAAATAATACATTTCCTAACTTTAATCAGAACAGAGGGCAACACAGAGAGCTACTTATTCTCTTTTGTATAGACACCAATTATTTTACACTGAGAGATCATTGAACTATCTGTTCTATGTTAATTATGTTGGGTATTCAATGCTACTGCACAAATTTCACATTTTTTCACAACAGGGACTCTGGAGGGACTCTTGCCCGGAGAGAACAGCAATTTAGAGTTTTTTGTGTAGGAAATGCGTTTCTAATGCAACTGTCTTGATTATCAGTCTCCCCTCCAACTCCCCATTTTCCCCTACTTCCAAAAACACACTTTCCTACTGCTGGTCTTAACTTTGCTCACCTGTCCTAGCCCACCTCATATTAAATTGGAGGATAGATTTTAAAAGGATGCTGTGTGTTTAAGCCCTCAAAATTCATGGTTGGATCACAAACTACCTTTATAGACTACTTTGGGAAAAATCCAAGTAACAAATAATATTTTGAAATCAAACTTTTTTGCTTCCAACAGTGTCTTCTTAAATTATCACCGAACAAAACCACTGAACAAATTGCCGTATCTTCTTTATGTAATGTTTCATGTATTTTTCACTAAGCATAAGTGTAAACCACCAAAAAAGTCTCTCCCCCAAATGAACAGTATTGGAAAAAAATTAAAGTGACCAGTGCTTCATATGGTGATTTTACATCTTTTCAATCTTTTTTGTGTAAGTGAATTATTTGCAGAACAGTTTTCCACATCTAAACTTGTATGTGGCTTTTTGGTAATGTAGCTGTTATCATGAACAAAGTGTCTACATCATACATAAAATATCTGTCTCATTTTTTTGTTATTATTCAGTTTCAAATAAGATATATTTTTTAAACTTACTTGAAGTCATTTTCCTGTAAATGTACATCATCTTATAGCTGAGCTTTACCAGCTTTAAATATAGCTGTGGAAAATGTCGTTTGGATTGGCTTGATAGTAAACTGTTCATATTCAAATTGCCATCATTTTTCAGGCTTAAAGTTTTTTGTTTTGTTTTATTTCTTTTTTGTGACTGATATACAAGATTGTCATTTAAAATTATGCCGACACAATGTCTAATACCACCTGTCTAAAGAGGCAAATGGTCAGAATAAATATTCGCTGAATATTAGTGCCTGGTAGGTTTCTAAAAGTGTTGTTGGAAAGAAATTAGACTGAGAAAACATCACTAGTTATAAACATGTAATCAAGAACTTGTTTAAGCCTGCTTCAAACGTTCAAATGAACATATCCAATTTCTGAAAAATAAAGATATATTTCAGTAATATTTTATGTAACCTAGTGGGCTACATCTGAAGGGAAATTATATGTCAAAGGATTTATAATGACATCTAATTTAAAGATATGTTACATTTTGGATAGAAAGTATGAACAAGCGCAGAGTTTGTTATATAAACTTTTTGAGAGCATTCTGCCATTTCTCCCTTTAATTGGTGGAATTCTTAAGATATACTGTAACTAATACAAAGCAATGTAAATGACACTTGGAAAATTTTTTTTCACCATTTTTTTTTTCAGTCTCTCTCTGCAAACTTTGACTCCAGCCCTGGGAAAGAGTATTTCCCTATAGATTCATGTTGCTCATTAAATGAGATCTGGGTGACTCTGTAAGATAATCATCACCACAGCCTGTAATTCGCCTTAAGGAAAAAAAAAACAAAGACTACAGACATTTACCCATCTATTTCATTCTACTGCTTGCTGGAAACAGGCACTGCAATTAGAGGGAAAGGAAACATGTAGAGATAAAAAAAAGGTAGGAGAGAGTGGAGGAAGCCATGCTGGGTCAGTAGGCTCAGGTCTAACTTCATTTATTCATTCAAAAACTATTTTGCAGCCCCTGCCATTTGCCAGCTGGATGACAGCCCTAAGGATAGAATGGGGGAAATAAATAATTATACAAAGAAGTGTAAATCAATGACTCCGGAAAAAAAAAAAAAAAAAAAAAAAGGATCTTGTTAGGGAATTTGGGATCATTTACCCAAGGACGTATCATTTGAGCTAAACTCTGAAGGAAGGTAGTACTGGATAAATGGGAAAGAAAAATCTATTCTGAGAGTGGTTACAGCAAAGCAAAGGCCCAATGTCAAGAGGAAGCATGATGAAGAGAAATTGAAAGATGACTGAAGCACCCAGTATGGAGAAAGCACAGAGGAAGCACAGCGTGAGCTGAGGCCCACAGAAAAAGCCAGACAAGGTAGAGCCTTATAGAGCCTCATATTAATGACCTGTGGAAGGTCTGAATTCCAGTGATGGATGAATTAACTCCCTTAAACACAGGCCACCTGGACTTGAAGTCCTTTCATTGGAAGATAGGCATACTGATCAAGAGCTGGTTGCCACACTGCTAATCAGGCAGCAGGGATCTGGAGCAGAAAGTTGGATGGCAGAAGAGCCACACAAAACACTGTAGTTCCAGAAAGTCAATTTTCCATCTACCTGCTGGTGTGAGGGTCTGCCCTTGGGTCATTAAAGTGATGAACAGAACAGGGGTATCTGAAGGGAGACCAGGAGAGAAGTGATAATACAAAAGTGACTCGTTGTTTTCTCTTTAATATTTTTTGGAAAGTTATACAGAGACAGATTTCAGACCCCGACAACAAATAACTTCCTAATAGAGTGACCCAAAGACTGGGTAGGCTTTCAAGGAGGAAGACTGTTGCCATGTTTGAGATGTTCATGTAGAGACGACAGATGGGTCAGATGCCTGAAGCAGATATGGTGGATTGATATGCAGTAGCCGATCAGTTTACCATTCTTGATATTTTTTATTATGCTGTGAACATTATAGTGTTTAATGGGCAACGTTTGTTGCCTCAGTGGGTGGGAAACAAAGCAGTAGAAAAATGACCCTTGTTTGTCAAAAGCCAAGGCAAAGAGCCTTGAAGGACTCAGACAATAAAATTTTTGTCCTAAACAAAATTTTGGGAATATTTGGAAATATATATGAAAAGCCAGGCTACAGTGTCCCCTCTTAAATAAAGATTCTTTAGAAGGAGAGTGTTTAGTATGAAATAATAGAGTTAGAAGCTGAGATTTCTGAAAATTATCTGTGCCTTATTTCAGGTACCTGATCCCTGCCTCTAACCTGGCCCAAACCCAACTCAAACCTTAAGGAAGGGGAAATCAAGAGCAGGGTAGCCCTCTGACACCAAGCCCCTTCCTCCAATTCTTGTGTAGAATTCAGGAAGATGTGAGGCCCATAATTTCCCCCATGTCCCAAGGAGTAGTAAAGAAGACACAGTTCCTATGGCCCAAAGTGGGACAGGTGTAGTATAATGCATTTAATATTCCTGCAATGCACTTGGATATGGCATAGAAACTTCTATAGGGACAAAAATGTAGCTGTGGCTTGGGTGAATGAACAGTTGAAGACCAGAAGGGCAAGGTCATCAGTAGGTGTTGTACATTTGTACTAATTAGTTACTACAGGCATCCGTTTTGATTGTCTGCGCCTGTGCCATTTTGATTTTTGAATATTTCTAATACATTTGGATGATTATCCTTGATCACTATGGAAGTCAACTGGATATATGGCAACACACACTAGATCCCACCCTCCCATACATCGGTGTCACCAGCAAAGCCCATTAACAATTCCCAAGAAATAAAAATAGAATCTGGGTGATAAAATGAAGTCTAACCTTTTTCTTCCCTTTGTGCCTAGTCTAGTTTCACTTGCACATAGGGTTCCATGAGCAGAGGCCCTGCACCTCGCCCTTCAGACCAGAGTTCCTCGTGCAAAATAGCTGCTCCTGACACCTCAGCTCACAGCTGTGCCAGCCTCACCAGAACTCTTTCCTTCCCTGCCGATGGGATCCCTGCTTTATAAAGCAGCCCCCAGGGGCCTTTCTCAGGGAGGGCGTGTACTCTGGAGCTCGAGCTCACACCTCTCCAGTCTTTGATCAAAGAATAAAGCTTTCTTTTGCTTCTGAACCAAACTCCATCTTGTTCCACTGCTTTGAACAACACTGGGCAGAGGGACACTCGTTGAGGAACGACTTGAAAGGGTTGGTAACGTTTAGTATTCAATAAGTTCACCTTACTACAGGCGAAAGAGAGAATGGAAAAGAGTTTCTAAATTGAGATTAGCATTCTTCTTGGTAATGGAAATGTAAATCCTAAAATAGTTTTTAAGTTCAATTATAGAAAATACATTCCATTCCCCACACATCTGACTCTGTGTACTAACAGTTCATGCATACATGAACATTTTACACACACACACACACACACACACACAGTCCCCAGAGTTTGTAGCAATGTCATGTTGCTATTTCATTAGTGGCTTTTTGTGTAAATTCACTTTCTGTGACATCTATCAGTATGAGACAGGCAGTGCTAATTCAGCTCTCTGTTTACCATCTAAAACAAAATCTCTTCATCTTTAGGAGAGGAAAAATTACTTCCCTGAGAACAAAATAAATAAATAAATAAAAATATAAACATATCAAAGGAAGTGACAACAAAAACACTGAACCCAGTCAACTTAAGAATTCTCCCAGTAAATATCATCTAGGTGTCAAGACTCAGCAAGGATGTTGTTTGTTTTATACAAACTTTCCACCAATAGCCCAATTCTCACAGGCATCTCAAACCTAATGAACTGCTCACTAGAGGAGAACAGCCTAAACACCATCCTTTTAAAAATTGGCCGTAGTCGCTTTAAGTCAGGGAACAAGCTGTTCCCTGCCTCTGAGCCTGGCTGTCAGAACCATTTCAACTAAAACACATCACCAAAGCAGGTACACACATCTCTTTTTGTCCACATCTGGTTGGTCCCTGATGCATACTTCCACTGTTTTTAATATTTATTGTCTTTCAGTTAAGTGCCAGGGAAATAAGTATGGGAAGAAGCTGTAGAGGTTAAAATAGGAAGCTCTTTGGTGAGGTTGGCATTTTAGGAGTATAGGGTGGTCGGTGGTCAGGGGGGCACAGAAAGTTGCATTCATCAATCTTACTAATTTTAAATTCATTACTTATTTCATCCTTGAAGCCACAATGTTGGGGCAGAGTTAGGAATAGAATCCAAGTCTTTTAACTTCAAATCAAGGTTATTTCTATTGCACCAAACTGCCTTTAATCATATTCTCCAATGTGGGATGTGGGCGCAATTTTGGGAAGCCCAATAGTAAGGAATCCACACTCTGCCTGGTACCGTTTTTTGCCAAATGAACTGAAAATAAAAGAACAGTGGGTAAGACTAACTCAGCTGATGGCAGACAAATAACAGTAAATGGACAGCGAAGAACAATTCTGATTACAGGGATTAATGTCCAAAGAGGCCGGGGAACATGAAAAAAATCACATTGTATCTCTATTACTCTCATTTTGTACCAAAGTATCATTCTCATACTTAGTTTCCCTTTCTCCAGTATTCCTCTTTCATATAGATACATTTAAAGGTTTTTAATAGAGATAATATGTAAATAGAGTCTCCTTCTTCAAAATCTGACACAGTCTTATCTCTTTCTGGTCTTGAATTTGAAATGAGAGTCAGGGATTGATGTCAGTATAACACAGAAGATGTTTTGGTTCCTACATGAAATTTTCCATCTTATTAGTATTTTGAAGTGATCAAGACAAGCTTTTTCACAATTCAAGAGAAAACTTTAACAACATATGAAACCTTAGAGAAAAAATGAAAATCTTGCAAGAGTATCTTCCTTCATTCCAAGTAGTGGCTGAACTGCCTCAATTTCCACACCTTTAAGCTATCTGGTGAGGCTGCGAGCACAGATAAAGAATCTATGAAGGATATAATTTCCCCTTGGTTAAAAAAAAGTGATTGATGGAGAAGGCTACCCTTTCATTTTAATTCTGATGAGCTTGGCCTCTACCAGAAGCAAATGCTGTCAGGGGTGCACATTCTGATGGAGAAGGCCTGAGTCAGGGTTTAAGGCCATGGGGATCTACTGACTATGGTTGGAGAATTAACTGTTTAGTATTTTTGATACAATTTTTATTAGTTTTTGCATGTGTGTCCTACTTACACAACTGCATTGTTTCTGAATAGTTTCCCTCTATTTTTTTCCATAAGCCCAATTATTTTTCATGTACAATTTTGCAGAACATGTGGCTTTTCAAGGGTACACATGTCACTTTATAACAGAAGGACCACCGTTGCAGGTTGGGTTCTCTGGAAAGCAGACTCCGAGACAGAGTATTCACTGTGCAGAATGTTTATTACGGACGACCCATGAACAACACCTGCGGAAGGAAGTCAGCAGGGATGCAAGCTGAACAGCCTCTTCTGACTCCACTGGGTAGCTCTGGAGCTACAGTGGTCCTTAGAGAGCTTATTATTGGTCTGAAATGGCTGGGGTTTTCTACCCTCCCATTGATCAGTTATTACGTGTGGGCCACCCGCTTCTACCACCAAGGGTGTGACCTTGAATGAGGCAGCTCTCTGCAGTCGGAGCAATTCCAGAAGGAGCTGCATCTGGGGGTTGTCTGCTGATAACACATCCAACAGCTGGGGCAACAAGTCCTTCCTTGAAGCAGGATCTGGGCAACGTCATCATGTCCACCACATCCTGAATTATAAATAAAACTAGAGACTCCCACCCACCACCCTCACAGTTAATCACTCTTGGGATTTTTGATGTGTCCTTCCAGACCTTTTCCTATGTATCACTGTACTGTTTTCTCTGTGTCTCTGTGTGTGTATGTGAGCGTGTAAGTGGCATTAGACCATAGGTTTTTGATCCATAGCTTTTTCATTCACCAATAGGACTTAGAGATCTACCTTGATTCTTTTGGATTAGCACGTCCCTAACAATATGCCACTTATATGAATATTGTTAAGAACTGATATTTGCCAATCCAGTATCCATTCTACCCTTCCTCTTTCCTCCTGAGTTTATTTAGGGTGACAACGTGCCCAGATAAAGCAGTACATTTTCCAGGTGCCTTTGTACACAGTTCTGGCCAAGATATGGAAGTGGAGGTCACTATGTGAGGCTTCTAGGAAAGCTCTTCGAATGCTGCTGACTCAGCTGTCATGTACTCTCCCTCCTCCCTTCTATTTAGAGCACAGTTGTGATGCCTGAGGAGAGTGTCAGGAACCTCCCTGAGACCAGCTGGATGGGAGCAAGTCTTAAGGACAGCAGGGAGGAAAGGTAGAAAGGACCTGGTCTGTTGATGGTATTGTGGATCTGTTTCACCAGCCCTGGACCAACTATCTCCAAATTCTTCAGTGTGAGAAAAAAAATCATCTATTTGGCCAAGGCTCTCTATCTATTATGTGCACCAGGAACCAATCCCTAACTAATGCAAGTATACTACAGTTTACCAATTCCAAGTTGATAGATAATTTGTTTTCAAGTTTACAAAGCCGCAATAAGCATCCTTGTATAAGTCTCCTTGTGTGTGTGTATGAATGTTTCTCTAGGATTCAGAAAAGAGGAATTCCAGGCTGATAGGGCAAGAACATGCTCAGTTTTAACCAGAGTGACTCTAAAGACAATGGTATCGTTACGGAACCAGGTTCATTTGGCCCGAGGCACAGCAAGCCAAAACACTGAGACCCTGAGGTTAGCAGCAAAGAGAGTTTCTTTGCAAGGCAGCCAAGCAAGAAGATGGAAGAACAAATCTCAAGTCCTCCTACCCGAAGGCAAGGGGCTCAGGGTATTTATGAAATAAAGAATAAAAAAACAGGGCGGTCTGAGCTGTGGGGAGCGTGGGGAACATGGAGAAAGGTGATTGGAAAAAGGTGCGATAATCATTCTGTGCAGGTGTAATTTGGCTTCTGGGCTCCGCACATGCCGAGGGTGGAGTTTTCAGCCCTCTGACGTTAAAAGGTCACACTCTCGCATGGCTATTTGAAGGGTCGGAAGTCCTAGGTAGTCCTAACCTGCAGCTCAAAATAGATGCAGCTGACTCCAAGTTCCTGGAAAACAACTTGGGCAGACATCTTATTGTTTAGGCTACGTGCAGCTTGGAGGACTTACAAGTCTTAAAACAACCTTGATTAGTGAAGGCAGGGGAAGTGGATTTGACTAATAATTACCCACAGTTTCAACATCTCCTCCACTCCTCTTTGTTTTCATACACCATCAATTTCAACCTTGATATTATTACCTCTACTTTTTCCCAATTGATGACTACAACATTGTTTTATTTTGCATTTTCTGGATTATTAGTGGTAAACATCTTTTCATATGTTTGATGAACAATTGTGTTGCCAAACTATGTACATTTTTCCATTTGGTTGCTTATCTTTTTCTTACTGATTTTTAGGAATTTTTCACTTGACATTTAACTTTCTCTTTATATCATGATATTTTAAACCTATGATAAAAAATTAAATTCTGGAATTTTATCAATTTAAGTTTAATGTTAGTTGATAACACTTTAGAATTTGGTTTCTATAATAATTAAAATTATAAAGGTAATTTTTCCATAAAACTTTACTGCCTTGGAGCAATTAAGACAAACTAGATTGAATTAGAAGGAAAGCCCAATTTATAGATGAATATAAACCAGTGGTTATTAAATTGTATTAACAAAGAAGTGTTTGGTATAGTCCTTCACTATTAAAAAAAATTTGAAATTAACACGCAAATTGTTTAACTTCTAATAGCTATTGCTATATCATTTTGGAAATATTTTGTATTTTATGTGTTCCAGAATTTTTCAAAACCACAACCAGGGGGTATTTTTTGGAAATTTATACCTGAAAATTTAAAAAATTATTCAGTTTAGTTTAATGTAACAGACATGTATTGAATATATACTAAGTGCAAGGGACCATGGCAAGATTTGTAACAACATGCGTGGACCTTGAGGGCATTACATGTAAGCGAAATAAATCAGACAGTGGAAGACAAATACTGCATGATCTCACTTATAGGTGGAATCTGAAAAAGCCTAATTCAGAGGAACAGAGAGTAGAATGGTGGTTGCCAGGAGCTGGGGGTTGGGGGTAAGAGGGAGATATTGGCCAAAGGGTAAAAACATCCAATTATAAGATAAATAAGTTCTGGGGATAATATACAGAATGGTGACTTTAGTTAACAATATTGTATTATATACTTGAAAGTTTTTAAGAGTGTAGATCATCATATACACATACACACACATGGTAATTATATGAGGTGATGGAGGCGTTAATTAACTTATTATGGTAATCATTTTGTAATATACGTGTATATCAAATCATCACGTTGTACATCTTTAACACAATGTTATATGTCAATTATATCTCAGTAAAGCTGGGGAAAAAGGGACCATGGCAAGGGCACAGAATATAAAAAGTGAGTAACAAATAGATTGGAAGGATTGCTATAATAATTATAAGACCTAAATTTTATCGTGCACTTACAATATATATCTAAATGCAATGCTAAGTTAGTTTCAGTAAGAAGAAATAAGTAGTTGTAAATCAGAAATTGTCGATAAAGATAGGTACATATCCTTGAGGTAGTTGATCACAAAATCCTCAATATGAAATTTGAGTCAAATAATTAAAATATCTTGATAATTTATTCTCTAAATCCCCAGCAAATTCCATTTTACTATACACTTAGTAAATAATTTGGGATCATATAACAAACTTGCACTGCACAGTTTGTGGGATATTAGCTTCCCGACCAGGGATTGAACCCAGGCCCACAGCAGTGAGAGCACGGAGTCCTAATCACTGGAGTGCCAGGGAATTCCCTGGATCATGTAAGTTTGAAAGTGAACAGCAGTTTAGCAAGGATTAAATATTTCATAAATTCTGGATAAGTAGAGTCCAAATTAACATTAACCGTACCTAGGCTACTCACTTGGCCCTTAGCCAAGTTAACCCTGACTTTGAACCTCCGCTCTGTGGAGGCCAGGGAATTGTAGTTGGTCTCAGCTAGTGCCTGGAATGGTTTGAAACAGACTTAGCATTCATAAGTCCGTGAAATTTTCTAGCTCCATTGCCCATTACAACTTCTCAACGTTCCTCTCCAACTGTTATTATTTGAGGGGGGGAGTACAGTGTTATGACTTAGAGTATAAGATTTAGGATAAAAACATATATTCGAGTCCTGATTTGGGGACTTAATGACCTAAGATCTCTTAAGATGATCTGAGCTTTAATTTCTTCATCTATAAATTAGGAATCGTAATAAAGACTCCCTCAAATAGCTTCTATGAGGATCAAATAGATAATGAACAAGTGTGAAAGTTCTTTGTAAATTGGAAAGTTCTATACAGATGCTATTATTTGTTGTTGCTGAATTAAATTGAATTCAGTTGATTCCCTTTGAAGATAGTATTAATTTTGCCTTGGTGGAGAAGAGAAGCATTGAGATCTATCTCCACGTCTTTTACGGCCCTTTAATAGTCATGGGAAGTCTTGTTAAAGGTGTGATATATCTATATCTACAAGGATATATGCGTCAATATATCTCTGTATCCATATGGAACCTAGCATCTCTATGCCTTATTCTGACACAGTCACTCAAGAGAGATTTCTGTCCAGGGGAAAAGTTCAAGATAATAAACACACCTTGCTACTGTAAGGCCTTTATCCCAATGGGGAACCCAATTCTAATGAGTTACATTCTATTACATAAAGAATTCCTTTTGCCTAGGTTACAGGGAGGCTTAGCACCTAGAAGTGTCTGTAAACTGAAATGCCCAGAAAGGCAAAGCAAGTCATTTTAATTAGTGACCCTGACTGGTCATATTAATACAAAGTGGTGGAAACTGGGAAGCACTTTTTTGTCTAGAGGCCACAGCTGCTACTCAACAGCTTCCCACTATTTCCCCAATCTTCCAACTTTAAGAGAACATAAAAATCTAGATTTTTATGGAATTTATTTTCCAATTTTCAAAATATGCCGTGGGCAGCAAAAAATGGTTGGATCTGGCCCATGAACTTCTTACTTGGGATTCATGGCCTACAGTCAACACAGGCAGAGCTACTTCCTTGTCTATTCCCTCTGAGGTTCCGATTACATCTTAGTCCTTTGTGTTTTAGAAGCAAGACCTGTCTAGGGAGGAGTGAGCAAGCAGACTGACGTCAGCGGGTCAGTGGTGGCAACCTTGGTTGCATACTGTAATCATCTGAAGAGCTTTCAAAAATGCTGATGCCTAGGTCCCAATCCCAGAGATTCCGATTCGCCTGACCTGGGTTACATCCCGAGCATGGGAATTTTGTAAAATTTCCCAAGAGATTCTAATGTGCAGCCCAGTTGTTGTCACCAAAGTGATAAAGGGAAGTGGAGAGTTTGCCCAACACCTAGAGTAGTGGTTGTTAGTACATTCAGACAGAAGTGGGAAAGTGCTGAAGCCTTATGGGGATCCACATCAGAAAAGGAAATAGTTTTGAGCACTGACATTAAAATCCTAAACGGGAAAGGATTTATACAGTATTTTTAGACCATGTTTAATGTTTCAGACCACGATTAAAATTTGCATAGACTCTGCAAAGTTTGTGTTTCTACAATATTTCATGAAAGGTGTTTTGCCTTACTTTGTCATGCACTTAGTTCTCTAAAGGAGAGCTAGTTGAACACTGCCACAGGTGGTGTGAAATGAGGCCGAGTACTTTTGGAACTTCAGTGACATATGCTATTCTCGTCTATCCAGCTTTCCCTCCCCTCTGGAAACAGAGCTATTCTCTGCTGTGGGAAAACCATTCTTAAGATTCAGGGGAGGCTGATGTTTGCTCCCACTCCCAGCACCTCAATATACACCAATTCAAAGAGGGTGAGAGCGTGAACAAGGTTAGCCAAGCCCTCCATCCTCCTGGCCAGTGATTGATGTAAGCAATGACCTGAGAGAGTCAGTCTTCCCTACGATTTGATATCTGGGTGCTTTTTGGGAGGAAGGGGGGAAAAGACAGATACTGATAGAGTTGGAGCTATAGAGATAAAAAAAGAAATAGAGAGGGCTAGAGAGATGGGGGGCGGGGAGGCTCTCTGTTTTTGGAATGGAGCATTGTAAAAATAATTTAGGTTAGGTTCATTTGCAGCCATCTGTCTCAGCCTCAGGGAGGACATTGAAAAGAATGAGGCCAAGTACAGAGACGATCAGACAGGAGAGATCCAAAGAGCTGATACATTCTTTGAGCCGCGTATCCTGCTGTCTGAATATTTGTTATGTGAGTAGATTGCCTTTTCTACCTAAGCTATTTTAAGCCAGGTTTCTGCTGTTGACTACTGCATTGGAATTAATCTGCATCCTCAATTCCTAAACTGGTGTGAGTAGGGTCATCAATTTACTCTAAACCATGATACACACACCTGCTAAAATGGGACTTAGTTCAGAAGACAGGAAGAATGAGCTTTCTTTTCTACACCAGATTAAAATTTTATCAGAAGGGAATAATCCAAGTGGGAAAATATACTCATTACACCAGCCAGTAAATCTGCAGAGACCTAAGCTCTGATCAGGTCCAGTTTTATTCCATATACAGGACCTGAGAGAGGAGCTCAGGGAGCATAAACAGAGGAAGACATACACATCCCCTATCTTTCAGTTCATCCTCCCTAAACTGACCTATAAATTCAATGTAATTCTAGTGATTTTTGTGGAAGTTGACAAGCTGATTTTACACTTTATATGGGAATGCCAAGGGTCAAGAATAGCTGAGACAATTGCAAAGAAGAAAGCAGATACCAGATATAAGACTTATACCATCGTAGTAATTAAGAGTATAAGTCACTGCATAGACAGAGATAGAACAGAGCATCTATTATTTTCCTAAACTTTTTGAACTAATTTTAAATTTACAGAAAAGTTGCAAACATAGTACAAAACAATTATCTTATATCCAGTACCCCACAACCCCTAATATTACCATCTTATGACTGACTTTTAAAATAAGCTTTTTTTATTGGAGTATAATTGCTTTACAATGTTGTGTTTGTTAGTTTCTGCTGTACAACAAAGTAAATCAGGTATATGTATACATATATCCCCTCCCTCTTCGATCTTCCTCTCCTCCCGCCCCCCCAGCCATCCCACCCATCTAGGTCATCACATAGCACCGAGATGAGCTCCCTGTGCTATACAGCAGGTTCCCACTGGCTATTTATTTTACACATGGTAGTGTATATTTGACATGTGAAATTGTGTGTTTTGTTTAAATTTGTGATTTTTTTTTTCCTATTATCTGTGACCTTGAATACTGATTAACAAACGCAAAGAAAAGTTATCAGTTGTATTTTCTCCTTTGCAAATTCTCTTTCCTGATGAATTCCCAATCTTTGGAGTCTTAGTGTTTTTCCTGTAAATTTGTCTGAATTTTTATATTTTAAATGTGTTGTCACACTGGTACAAATAATTTCAACATATTATTTATCTTTTAATTTTTTGATCCAACAGTTTAGTTAAAAATCTAATACTTAAACATCTTTTTAAAAATCTATTCACATTTTGAGAGCTATTTTGCTCTCAATGGTGACATATCATTTTACTCTTTGAGAAATATTTTGAATTCTGAAAAGAGCCAGGAACCATTCATAGCTGGTTCAGGTAACCAGAGCACAGATACACACATATCATTTTGGTAAGAAAATGAACAAACTGGAAAACAAAACCATCAGCCAACTGTGATGATAATATGATGGTAACATTATGATTTTCTTGTGTGATTAAGAAACTGCTTAAAAGCAAATTTCAAAAGCATTTTTTAAATGGCAGCATCAGATGGATTACATGAGATCTTATGGAAGTCAATTTGAAGCATAATGGAAAAAATTATTTCGCCATTCTGAATTTTGTGACATAATGAAGGGACACATGGAGTGGAAGAAAGACTCTGCAGAGAGATTCAGAGGAGCTCTGTTAGCTCCAGTCACTATTAAGATGTATAATCATTGGCAAGTTTTGCAATTCTTCTATTCATTCAACAAATACTTCTTGGGCAGAAGCAAGAGAACTACAATCCTGCAGTGTGTGGAACACAAACCACATTCACAGAAAGATAGACAAGATGAAAAGGCAGAGGGCTATGTACCAGATGAAGGAACAAGATAAAACCCCAGAAAAACAACTAAATGAAATGGAGATAAGCAACCTTCCAGAAAAAGAATTCAGAATAATGATAGTGAAGATGATCCAGGACCTTGGAAAAAGAATGGAGGCAAAGATCGAGAAAATGCAAGAAATGTTTAACAAACACCTAGAAGAATTAAAGAACAAACAAACAGAGATGAACAATACAATAACTGAAATGAAAAATACACTAGAAGGAAGCAATAGCAGAATAACTGAGGCAGAAGAACAGATAAGTGACTTGGAAGACAGAATGGTGGAATTCACTGCCACAGAACAAAATAAAGAAAAAAGAATGAAAAGAAATGAAGACAGCCTAAGAGGTTTCTGGGACAACATTGAATGCAAAAACATTCGCATTATAGGGGTCCAAGAAGGAAAAGAGAGACAGAAAATACCCAAGAAAATATTTGAAGAGATTATAGTTGAAAACTTCCCTAACATGGGAAAGGAAATAGCCACCCAAGACCAGGAAGCACAGAGAGTCCCATACAGGATAAACCCAAGGAGAAACACACCGAGACACAAAGTAATCAAATTAGCAAATATTAAAGACAAAGAAATATTATTGAAAGCAGCAGGGGAAAAACAACAAGTAACATACAAGAGAACTCCCATAAGGTTAACAGCTGATTTCTCAGCAGAAACTCCACAAGCCAGAAGGGAGTGGCATGATATACTTAAAGTGATGAAAGGGAAGAACCTACAACCAAGATTACTCTACCTGGCAAGGATCTCATTCAGATTCGATGGAGAAATCAAAAGCTTTACAGACAAGCAAAAGCTAAGAGAATTCAGCACCACCAAACCAGCTCTACAACAAATGCTAAAGGAACTTCTCTAAGTGGGAAACACAAGAGAAGAAAAGGACCTACAAAAACAAACCCAAAACAATTAAGAAAATGGTCATAGGAACATACATATCGATAATTATCTTAAACGTGAATGGATTAAATGCTCCAACCAAAAGACACAGGATTGCTGAATGGATATAAAAACAAGACCCATATATATGCTGTCTACAAGAGACCCACTTCAGACCTACAGACACATACACACTGAAAGTGAGGGGATGGAAAAACATATTTCATGCAAATGGAAATCAAAAGAAAGCTGGAGTAGCAATACTCATATCAGATAAAATAGACTTTAAAATAAAGACTATTACAAGAGACAAGGAAGGACACTACCTAATGATCAAGGGATCGATCCAAGAAGAAGATATAACAATTACAAATATATATGCACCCAACATAGGAACACCTCAATACATAAGGCAACTGCTAACAGCTATAAAAGAGGAAATTGACAGTAACACAATCATAGTGGGGGACTTTAACACCTCACTTATACCAATGGACAGATCATCCAAACAGAAAATTAATAAGGAAACAAAAGCTTTAAATGACACAATAGACCAGATAGATATAACTGATATTTATAGGACAGTCCATCCAAAAACAGCAGATTACACTTTCTTCTCAAGTGCACACGGAACACTCTCCAGGATAGATCACATCTTGGGTCCCAAGTCAAGCCTCAGTAAATTTAAGAAAATTGAAATCATATCAAGCATCTTTTCTGACCACAACGCTGTGAGCTAAGAAATCAATTACAAGGGAAAAAACGTAAAAAACACAAACACATGGTGGCTAAACAATACATTACTAAATAACCAAGAGATCACTGAAGAAATCAAAGAGGAAATCAAAAAATACCTAGAGACAATGACAATGAAAACACAATGATGCAAAACCTATGGGATGCAGCAAAAGCAGTTCTAAGAGGGAAGTTTATAGCTATACAAGCCTACCTCAAGAAACAAGAAAAATCTCAAATAAACAATCTAACGTTACACCTAAAGGAACTAGAGAGAGAAGAACAAAGGAATTAGAGAGAGAAGAACAAAGGAACTAGACAGAGAAGAACAAACAAATCCCAACGTTAGCAGAAGGAAAGAAATCATCAAGATCAGAGCAGAAATAAATGAAATAGAAACAAAGAAAACAATAGCAAAGATCAATAAAACTAAAAGCTGGTTCTTTGAGAAGATAAACAAAATTGATAAACTATTAGCCAGACTGATCAACAAAAAGAGGGAGAGGACTCAAATCAATAAAATTAGGAATGAAAAAGGAGAAGTTACAACAGACATGGCAGAAATACAAAGCATCCTAAGAGACTACTACAAGCAACTCTATGCCAATAAAATGGACAACCTGGAAGAAATGGACAAATTCTTAGAAAGGTATAACCTTCCAACACTGAACCAGGAAGAAATAGAATATATGAACAGACTAATCATAAGTAATGAAATTGAAACTGTGATTAAAAATCTTCCAACAAACAAAAGTCCAGGACCAGATGGCTTCACAGGTGAATTCTATCAAACATTTAGAGAAGAGCGAACACCCATCCTTCTCAAACTCTTCCAAAAAATTGCAGAGGAAGGAACACTCCCAAACTCATTCTAGGAGGCCACCATCACCCTGATACCAAAAGCAGACAAAGATACTACAAAAAAAGAAAATTACAGACCATTATCACTGATGACTATAGATGCAAAAATCCTCAACAAAATACTAGTAAACAGAAGCCAACAACACATTAAAAAGATCATACACCATGATCAAGTGGGATTTATCCCAGGGATGCAAGGATTCTTCAGTATACACAAATCAATCAATCTGATACACCATATTAACAAATTGAAGAAGAAAAACCATATGATCCTTTCAATAGATGCAGAAAAAGTTTTGACAAAATTCAACACCCATTTATGATAAAAACTCTCCAGAAAGTGGGCATAGAGGGAACCTACCTCAACATAATAAAGGCCATATACGACAAACCCAGAGCAAACATCATTCTCAATGGTGAAAAACTGAAAGCATTTCCTCTAAGATCAGGAACAAGACAAGGATGTCCACTCTCACAACTATTATTCAACATAGTTTTGGAAGTCCTAGCCACAGCAATCAGTGAAGAAAAAGAAATAAAAGGAACACAAATTGGAAAAGAAGAAGTAAAACTGTCACTGTTTGCAGATGACATGATACTATACATAGAGAATCCTAAAGATGCCACCAGAAAACTACTAGAGCTAATCAATGAATTTGGTAAAGTTGCAGGATACAAAATTAATGCACAGAAATCTCTTGCATTCCTATATACTAATGATGAAAAATCTGAAAGAGAAATTAAGGAAACACTCCCATTTACCATTGCAACAAAAAGAATAAAATACCTAGAAATAAACCTACCTAGGGGGACAAAAGACCTGTATGCAGTAAACTATAAGACACTGATGAAAGAAATTAAAGATGATACAAATAGATGGAGAGATATACCATGTTCTTGGATTGGAAGAATCAACATTGTGAAAATGACTCTACTACCCAAAGCAATCTACAGATTCAATGCAATCCCTATCAAACTACCACTGGCATTTTTCACAGAACTAGAACAAAAAATTTCACAATTTGTATGGAAACACAAAAGACCCCGAATAGCCAAAGCAATCTAGAGAACGAAAAATGGAGCTGGAGGAATCAGGCTCCCTGACTTCAGACTATATTACAAAGCTACTGTAATCAAGACAGTTTGGTACTGGCACAAAAACAGAAACATAGATCAATGGAACAGGATAGAAAGCCCAGAGATAAACCCACGCACATATGGTCACCTTATCTTTGATAAAGGAGGCAAGCATATACAGTGGAGAAAAGACAGCCTCTTCAATAAGTGGTGCTGGGAAAACTGGACAGGTACATGTATAAGTATTAAATTAGAACACTCCCTGACACCATACACAAAAATAAACTCAAAATGGATTAAAGACCTAAGTGTAAGGCCAGACACTATCAAACTCTTAGAGGAAAACATAGGCAGAACACTCTATGACATACATCACAGCAAGATCCTTTTTGACCCAGCTCCTAGAGAAATGGAAATAAAAACAGAAATAAACAAATGGGACCTAATGAAACTTAAAAGCTTTTGCACAGCAAAGGAAACCATAAACAAGACCAAAAGACAACCCTCAGAATGGGAGAAAACATGTGCAAATGAAGCAACTGACAAAGGATTAATCTCCAAGATTTACAAGCAGCTCATGCAGCTCAATAACAAAAAACAAACAACCCAATCCAAAAATGGGCAGAAGACCTAAATAGACATTTCCCCAAAGAAGATATACAGATTGCCAACAAACACATGAAAGAATGCTAAACATCATTAATCATTAGAGAAATGCAAATCAAAACTACAGTGAGATATCATCTCACACCAGTCAGAATGGCCATCATCAAAAAATCTAGAAACAATAATTGCTGGAGAGGGTGTGGAGAAAAGGGAACACTCTTGCACTGTTGGTGGGAATGTAAATTGATACAGCCACTATGGAGAACAGTATGGAGGTTCCTTAAAAAACTAAAAATAGAACTACCATACGACCCAACAATCCCACTACTGGGCATATACCCTGAGAAAACCATAATTCAAAAAGAGTCATGTATCACAATGTTCATTGCAGCTCTATTTACAATAGCCAGGACATGGAAGCAACCTAAGTGTCCATCATCGGATGAATGGATAAAGAAGATGTGGCACATATATACAATGCAATATTACTCAGCCATAAAAAGAAATGAAATGGAGGTATTTGTAGTGAGGTGGATGGACTTAGAGTCTGTCATACAGAATGAAGTAAGTCAGAAAGAGAGAAACAAATACAGTGTGCTAACACATATTTGGAACACAGACATTTGGAATCTAAGGAAAAAAAAAAAAAAAAAGGTCATGAAGAACCTAGTGGCAAGACGGGAATAAAGACACAGACCTACTAGAGAATGGACTTGAGGATATCGGGAGGGGGAGGGGTAAGATGTGACAGGGTGAGAGAGTGGCATGGACATATATACAGTACCAAATGTAAAATAGATAGCTAATGGGAAGCAGCCGCATAGCACAGGGAGATCAGCTCTGTGCTTTGTGACCACCTAGAGGGATGGGATGGGGAGGGTGGGAGGGAGGGAGATGCAAGAGGGAAGAGGTATGGAAACATATGTATATGTATAACTGATTCACTTTGTTATAAAGCAGAAACTAACACACCATTGTAAAGCAATTATACTCCAATAAAATGTTTAAAAAAAAATTCTAAAAAAAAAAAAAAAAGACACATGCACCCCAATGTTCATTGCAGCAGTATTTACAATAGCCAGGTCATGGAAGCAACCTAAATGCCCATCGACTGACAAATGGATAAAGAAGTTGTGGTACATATATACAATGGAATATTACTCAGCCATAAAAAGGAACGAAATTGGGTCATTTGTAGAGACGTGGATGCATCTAGAGACTGTCATACAGAGTGAAGTAAGTCAGAAAGAGAAAAACAAATAATGTATATTAACGCATATATGTGGAACCTAGAAAATGGTACAAATGAACTGGTTTGCAGAGTGGAAATTGAGACACAGAAGTAGAGAAAAAACGTTTGGACACCAAGGGTGGAAAGCGGCGGGGGGAGTGGGGGGTGGTGTGATGAATTGGGAGATTGGGATTGACATGTATACACTGATGTGTATAAAATGGATGACTAAGAAGAACAAATAAATAAGTAATAAATAAACATAAAATAAATAAATAAACAATTTAAAAAATAAACAAAACAAAAAACCAAATACTTGTTGAGTGCTTACGGCATGCTGGGCTCTGTCTTAAGCACTGGAGATATGTTAATAAACCAAACAGCCAACAACTATGCCTTCTAGAATTTGTATTCTAATGGGGAGTGGCAAAGAATAAACAAAACAAGCAGTGAAATAGTAGGTTAGAAGACAAATTTCTTCCAAATTTATTCCGTAGCACTAGTTAAGTAGAGAAGGGCCATAGGGAGTATGGGGGTGGAGAGAAGGGACATTTACAATTTTAAGTAGGTGGTCAGGGAAGACCTCATTGAGAAGGTGAGAAGTTAAGCATACAGCTTGAGGGAGGTGAGAGAAAAAGCCAGGTTGTTATCTGGGGAGAAGCATCCCAGGCAGAGAGAAGAAGAAACTCCCTGAGGAGGACTGGTGCCCGGGATATTTTAGGAAGAGAAAGTGGCTACTATGGCTGAGGTGAGATGAATGAGGGGAAGAGTCGCAGCAGAGGAGCTGAGAAAGATACGGGGAGAGGGGAGGGCAGATCAGTCCAAGAACTCTGGCTTTTATTTTGAGAGAAATTAGGAGCCACACGACGTTTGGATTGACGTGATCTGCCTTTCGCTTTAGCTGGAGCACTGTGGCGCTCTGCTGAGAGCAGGTTGTGGAGGGAAGGGGGTGGGAGCAGGGAGGCTAGTCAGGAGGTTGCTATGATAATCCAGGTGAGGGACGATGGCAGCCTAGAGCTTCTGGTTGTGTGGGAGGTGGTAGCTTGGTAGAGAATGGGGTCAAGTTCTGGATATATTTTTTATTCAATATTCTCATAGGGATTGCTCATAATATATGATAATCATAATATCTAAATTATCTTAATAAATTGCGATTAGTTTTTGATATTATGTTCCTTAAGACGCTCATAAAAGTATAAAATGTTATAGAAATCTAAAGTGCGTGATCAAAAGGAATGATCGCATGTGCTGGAGCAGCGACCAAGTGTACAGTCTGATTGTAAGACTCTTGTCTGTGAATGCATATGAGGGTTCATTGTCATTTGAAGAACATGGGCAAAATAGTAAAAGTCTGCAGCTGACAGTTAGATGACCCATTCCCTGTGGGCATGTTAAAGGTTTTGCCCACCTAGAGATAATAGTTTATCAATGACTCTTTTCTCAGATTTCATTAGAAGAGCCAATTAAATATGGCTTAAGAACCAAGGGATTAAAGTGTCTGGGACAAGCATATAGTCTCCCTCTAGGCCAGAATGGAATCTATTCCCTAAGAAGTAGCCTTAGCTCCGTGTATCTAAGGCCTTAAATATTCTAAAAGTTAGAGAAACAGCATGTACTAAGCGTATACTAGGCCAAGCTCTGTGGTAGGTGCTTATATAAGTTCTCTCCTGCCATCTTCATAACAATTCATTGGAGTATTTTTCATCTCATTTCATGAGTGTGGAAACTCAGACACATTGAGGGAAAATGATTTAAAGGGTAATACAGTTAGTGAGCGAGGGAGGTAGGATTTAAATTAGTCTGCATGCCTACATGCAAGGCTGATCTTTTTGTTGTATCTTATAAATGAAGTATGCAGGACTCCAGGGCTCCAAAGAACTTAGAAAGATCAAGGCTGGGAGACAGTGTGGATGGATGACCGCAGGGGTGGGTATCTCGGAGAGGAGATGTGGGCAGTTGTGGTTTCAACACCTGGTCATGCATTCGAATCACCAGGGATATCGGGGATATAAAAACATTTATTTTGAAAAAGACTTTCAGGTGACTTCTCTGTAGGCAGCCTGTCAATTATCTTCCCTTCCATTCAGGATGGGGAGCAACTCAGAATGAGGGGTAGGGCCAAAAGTAACAAACGGAAACATAGAGCCCGTAGGTAGCAACCTGAAACTCACTGGCCACGAGTCTAAAGAAATCTGGGCTTCATGCAATTTGTGTCAAACAAGTTTTCTCTTCAGTTTTGTTTCTAAGCAACTAATCTTTTTGAGGTACTGAGGTGTCATTCCCTGCATTATGACTGTGTCATGGAATCATAGAAAACTAGAGGTGGAAGGGACCTCAGAGATTTTCCCCACACCCACAATGCTTTGTGAGCTGAGGAGACCGAGACTCAGAGGGGTAAATGGCTTGTCAAAGGTCACAAGAGGGCTTCCCTGGTGGCGCAGTGGTTGAGAATCTGCCTGCCAATGCAGGGGACACGGGTTCGAGCCCTGGTCTGGGAAGATCCCACATGCCGCGGAGCAACTAAGCCCATGTGCCACAACTACTGAGCCTGCGTGTCTGGAGCCTGTGCTCCGCAACAAGAGAGGCCGCGATAGTGAAAGGCCCGCGCATCGCGATGAAGAGTGGCCCCCGCTTGCCGCAACTAGAGAAAGCCCTCGCACAGAAACGAAGACCCAACACAGTCAATAAATAAATAAATAAATAAGTGAAATTCTTAAAAAAAAAAAAAAGGTCACAAGAATCTGGGCCTGGGTCTTAGTCCACCAAGCAATTCTGCCTCCCCAAGTATCTTTCTCAATCTTGTCAGGCATTCCTACTGATAGGACTTGGTATTCCCTGGGTTTAGTTTGGATGTCCAATTTTCCCTACCTATAGCTGTCCCCACAGACTCTGCATATTGAAAAAGCTACTCCCTATCCACACAGTTATAACAATTTAGATTTCTTCAGCAAGCATAAGACCCTAGCTTGGTTTTAAATGTCAGGAATTTTCTGTGTTTCATTTTCATTTTAAAGGTTACTCTAATATAAATTTGGTGGGTGAGGGAGGCAGCAGAGGAGGCAGGCTCTTTCCAGCACTCATCTTGTTTCTTTAATGCAGTAACCCTTCCTTTAGGCCTCTTCGTTTGCCTCTCAGACATATATTTAATTTTAAACAAACCGTATTTTCTCATTTATTTTCCCCATTACACTTATGCCAATACATTTTGGAAAGAAAAATGAAGGAAATATTTGCCCCACCTAAACCATTCTGCTGTCCCCACAGGCATACTCTTCTGCTTTAAACCGCAGTTCTATGTCAGTAGACTCTTCTCTAGGGGGAGTGTCCTCTCTCTGTGCCAGAAAGAACCAAGGCAAGCAACAACTGCACGCCAGTCTCTGACTTGAGGAGAAAGAAGAGAAATTGCATTAGAGAGCTCATTCTCATCCTGGACCAGCTGCCACTCATCTCTTTTCCCTTCTTATTTCCTTCCTTTGTTGATATTTGGGCCAAAGAATCAGGCCATATTCCTTCTGCTGCATCTTTATGTAGAGAGATGTGAGTGATAGGATTTCAGCCTTCTTTTTTAAGGGAGGGGTTATTTTTATAAAGGTAAAGATGATTAGCTCGTTTAATACCTTCCCTTTCATCTTTCTTCTTAAAATAGAGTCACTTTCCTTCAAAACATCAAGGAATTATTTTTTAAAAAGAGGAAAATACATTGGAAGATCTAGGATCTCGTTAGATGCTATAATTCTACTGCCCTTTGATAAATGGGAGCGACAGTCTCAGAAATTACAGTTGTTGAGGTTCTTCACACCAGTCCTACTTGTCATGGAATCCCTTGCCTGAAATTTTACTGTAAAACCATTAGTGGGGAAACACATGGAATTCTGATAAATACAATAAAAATTCAAAATTCAAAAAAAAAATCACTGGGCAGAGGCTCTGATTAAAGTTTACCATCTAAAGGAGGAATTTAAATTTACTTTAAAATATTCAGTTCATTAAAGTAACATGACCTCATATTTCAATTAGGACTATTTCCTTGGACTCAGCATCACGATGCTAAGTTACAGAAGAAACCATAGAGAAGAACATGACTTTGGGGAGACATGGTCTTAAGAGATGGAGACTGGAAGGAAAGAATATGGTTCTGTTTTTCCAGCTTTTTTTTTTCTACCTCACCTATCCGTGATTTAATCTAAATTCTTTTGTACCTGAATTTCAGCTCATCTCCTTCTTAGGACCATCCTCAGCAAAACTATGTGGTAGAAGTTATTTTATGATTTGTTTTCTAATAACAGACAACTAGCATCTTCACATCCTTCAACTATACACACAAACCCATTTTCCTAAGAAGCTGACAAGTGTATGCCCTGTGGGCTTACCTACCCTTCTCACAGATAAGCAAAGCTATTCTTTGGAAAGGGAAGGGAATACTGCTCTCACCTCTCCTCCATAAGCCTTGGGTCAAGCCTTGAGAAGAGGTAGATCTGGAGTGAGAGCTGGGTATAGTGATGGAACAGAGCTTAGAAATCTAAGAGGCAGCATCCAAGAAAAAACTGAAACCAAACCTGGAAAATTAGACAAACCAGTCATGATTCCAAAGGGGGTGATGAATGGAGGAGGAGAATCCAAGGAGGCAACAGGGTGACTGGAGCCTGGGGAGGCCACCTGAGAACTACAGGGTTCGAAGCATAAAGTGGTAGATGGGACCTGGGATAAAGCAGAGCTTGGATGCTCTTACTATGGTATCTATGGGTGGGGAGGTGTCCTTAAGTTGTCTACTGGGCTTGCCCCACCTATTCCATCTGTGCTGGTAATTAAGCTATAAACCCTCAGCTCCAAACCCATCCTTCCATATTCCTCTCTGTGGTGCTTGGCTGGGGTCCTGCTGACTACATGGCTCTGTTGCCAGCAGTTTCCCTCTTATGTTCAACCTGTAACATGTGATACTACCAGGCAATAATCTGGGAAAATGATCACTTCTTTGAGTCTCAGCTACCAGACGTAAAGTGGGGATAACAGCCACGTCACTGGGCTATTAGTATTAAACAAGCCCACTCAGCACAATTCCAGAGTAAGGACTCAGTACATAGAGGGAAAGGAAGGGGTGAGTTTTCCACCCTAAGGAGGACTGACCCTTCAATCGGTCAGGGCCCAGGATCAGTCAGGATCCCATCAGGGAAACAGGAAACACACCAGTTATTTTACCAGAGAGAATTTAATACAAAAAATTGGTTAAAAAGACATTGGAGGGGGCTTCCCTGGTGGCGCAGTGGTTGAGAATCTGCCTGCCAATGCAGGGGACACGGGTTCGAGCCCTGGTCTGGGAAGATCCCACGTGCCGCGGAGCAACTAGGCCCATGAGCCACAACTACTGAGCCTGCGCGTCTGGAGCCTGTGCTCCGCAACAAGAGAGGCCGCGATAGTGAGAGGCCTGCGCACCGTGATGGAGAGTGGCCCCCACTTGCCACAACTAGAGAAAGCCCTCGCACAGAAACGAAGACCCAACGCAGCCATAAATAAATATATAAATTAAAAAAAAAAAATTAGCAAAAAAAAAAAGACATTGGAGGACTGGAAAAGCCCAGGGAAGACACTAAAGTAACACAGAAATGGCAGGGAGCAGCTTCCATCCTAGACTGGGAAAACAAAGGGAAGGGGTTGAGGTTATTAGAACACAGAAGCCTGGAAGGGGGAACTGGGACCCATTTTTATGAGGAAAGGATATTGGGTGCCTCAGAGGAATGTGGGTGAAAAAAGAAAATGAAATCAACCACTACTGCAGGATGGGGCTGATGCTGGGGTAAGACTGTAGTGATGTTTTCCTTTTCACTTCTACTGCTAGGGAGCTCAGAGGCCAGTGAGTAGCCCACCTTCACCAAATGAGCAGGACTTTGTGGCGTTATGGCTGCAATGATTTTTCTCGCCTTACTTTATCTGTGATCATTTTATTTCAACATATTTTACATTACATTATGTACGTTGTAAATCTCCTCAATGTCTACTGGAAGATCCTAGAATATTTCTACTTCCATCTATACGACCTTCATCTGTATCTTCATCAATATATTTGCCTATAACTTTCCTACCTCCATTTACACTTCATTTCTACTGCCATGTGTGTCTCATCTATAACTCTATCTATAGTTTATCCACATCTGTAACTATGGAGGAGATAGGGACAGTCCACTCCTGTCTTTGTAGTTTAAGTTGTGTGTTTTTAACCCAAATTTGAAAGTGTAATTAGGAAGCTTTTAACATAAAGACAGCTTACATCTGCTCTTCAATCTCCACTGTGCTTCCATAAGAAGCCTGGCATTGACAGAGGTACTAATGGGCCTGTGATATAGAACCCAAAACTTTAAAAGTTCTAACCCATCAAGAAATCCCATTCATCATTTCATTTTTGGGAAAGGATATAAAAAATGAAATGTCAGAGCTATAATGTCAGGACTGTTTGAAATGTCAAGTGCTTATTGTTGCACAGCCTGGCTGTCTGCTGTTCTGATCAAACCTCCAACTGGCATAATAATTACAGATGATGCATCGCATTTTCATGCACAATTGGACCCAGATTTATAACAAATCAGATGCAAACATTCTCATTGCCCAGCCGGAAATTTTCTCCTTTTACTACATAGTTTAAAACTTTTCCTTCGGAGCAGGACATTACTACTGATTCAAGACAGCGTTCGGAGTTAGGGAGGAGAAAAGGGGCAGAAAAAAAAAAAGTTTCTCAACAGACCAGAACGCAGTCACTTATAATATACAGATGTGACAAGAGCCATGAGGCAGCAAACGCATGTGCCAAATGCACGTTTAATCTAAGAATGCTAAACTGTGGAGGCACTGCCCAGATAATCCAGTTCTATTTCAAGATGCAGACCAATTTAGGTGGGCAAGAAAACATACATGCGAGCTCTATTTTGAACTGATAGCTATGGAGGCAATCCTTCAGTTTAATCACCCCATTCTAATCTGCGGAGAGAGGACTAATATATAAACAGAAGCAACATTGCTTCTGTCTAGGATCTTTATGACAGTCTCTGTGGGACTTAAGTGGGTTATTCATAAGTGGATACCAATGATAATAAAAACCTGAAATCAATAGCATGTATGTACAGAAAATCACATTTCTTCTCCACTGAAAGTTTTGTATCCACTGA